>NC_046235.1:17643918-18017668 GCF_009819885.2 Catharus ustulatus | reverse complement strand
GCCTTCAGGTGGGTGTTTGTGCCTTCAGGTGGGTGTTTGTGCCTTCAGGTGGGTGTCCATGCCCACAGGTGGGTGTTTGTGCCTTCAGGTGAGGGTTCATGCCCTCAGGTGGATGTCCATGCCCTCAGGTGGGTGTTCATGCCCTCAGGTGAGGGTTCATGCCCACAGGTGGGTGTTCATTCCCATAGGTGAGAGTTCCTGCCCTCAGGTGGGTGTTCATGCCCTCAGGTGGGTGTTCATGCTTTCAGGTGAGGCTCCATGCCCTCAGGTGGGTGTTCCTGCCCACAGGTGAGGCTCCATGCCCCCAGGTGAGGGTTCATACCCTCAGGTGAGGCTCCATGCCCTCAGGTGAGCTGCTCCTGCCTCTCACCTGTGCACAACCAAGCTGGCATTGCCTGCATGCTGCCATTCTTTCCCTTGAGGAATGGCTTTGCCAAGTTTCTGTCTGTGTGCAAACACAAACCTGGGGTGTTGCTGTATTAGGTCATAGGTTGGACTTGATGATCTCAAAGGTCTTTTCCAGCCCAGTTCATTCTGGGATTCTTGTGCTCTGTAGCCACCTGCCAGTACAATCTGTGTTTGATTGTTGGAAGGGAGATTATCCAGGGGTAATGCCCTGAAGAGGCTGTTTGCATGCAGGCAGCAAAAAAATACAGTGGAGTGAGAGAGAACTCAACTGCCAGCACTTAACAATGTGAGGATAAGTTGTGATGTCACACCTCGGGTCTCCTGCAGATCAGTAGATAAATTTGTCAGTCTGGATGAGCCCTGTGAGTACCAGGATTTCTGTTGGGTTTAAATTGCACTGCTGGGGTTTGGTGAGAGGATTTACAAATTGACTGTGGCTGGTGTTGAGCAGGTGTAAATACAAGTAACTTACCCAGTTCAGATCCTTTTTATGTGCTGTGTTTCACTAGAATAAAATAAACCTTTGCTTTAAGAAACCATCCTGTTTCTGTGAGGAATGTGAGCTGTGGTGAATAGTGAACTGAAATGAGGGATCCAGCTGGGATTTTTTGGAGCCATGGAGTTGATAAATGGAATTCCAGGAAAAACAGACCCACAAAGCTTCATGTGAGGAGGGAGAGAGCACAGTGAGCCCTGCAGCTCCTCTGAAGGAAACCTGTGGCAAACCTGCAGAAGTCAAGGCAGTGTTTAGGTCATGATTTCTAGAATGTGGAAGTAAAACAAAATCTATTGCTTCACCAAGTGCATCTTTTCAACATCCCAGAACTTGTAGTGCCACATGAAGAGAGAAGTGTTTGGCTCTCCCTGCACAGCTGAGTGTCTGCTGCCACACCAATACCATGTTGTTGTTGTCTTAGGTTTCACTGATTCCAGCTTCCTAACGCTGCTGAGGAAGATGCCAGACATTGAACAACTTTATGGTCTTCATCCCAGGTATCTGGAAAGGCGCCGAGTCCGTGGCCACGAAGCTTTCAGCATTCCTGGAGTTTTAGAGGCTTTGCAGGCCTGTCCAAATTTGCTGGTGAGTGGCTGGACTTGGGAGGGAACCTCCTTGAGCACTGTTAAAAATGTGTGGCAGGGACTTGGTGTTTCCAGGGCTTTGGTTTAGGCCTGGCTGCACAGGGAGGAGTTAACTGTGACCCTGTTTGCTAATGACAACTATTTTTAGTTGCACCAAGGGGAATCCCAGGTGCTCTTAAGCCCAGCCAGGAATTAAAGCTCTGATCCCTCAGCTTTGAAAAAGACAAGTCTTGCTAGAAATGCAAAGTGAAATAACACTGCATTCTGTAGCTTACATGGTTAAGAGGATGTTGTTGTTGACCTGGTGTTAGAGCATTTGCTTTGCTTCCTTTTATCCAGGGTGTTGAGACCTCTCATTTAGAGCTGGTGGAAGCTATTTGGACATACATGCCCCAAGTCCACATTTTAGGGAAGTTTCGTAATCGTAATGGTGCTTTTCCAATTCCTCCTGAGAACAAGCTGAAAATTCCTATAGGAGCTAAAATTCAGACTTTGCACTTAGTAGGTGAGTGTGGTCGTGGTGAAGGAGTTGGCTTCAACACAGGTGGATTTAAAGGCTTTGAAACTCTGCAGATTTGTAATTCTTTGGAGGAGAGGGAGTTTGGGCTGTGGCATCTTGGAGATCTTAGCTGGTTATTTGATAGCAGGTGCAGAGGGCAAGCTGTAAAGAATTCTTGACAAACCAAGGTGAAGAATTTGTGTTTCAAGTGTTCACAGCTTTTCTCAGCCACAGAAAAGCTTCCTTTTGAAAGCCAGGGATTTGTCATGCAGAGCATTAGTTTGAAGCTTGTTTAAAATGTTTGTTTGTTTTGTTTATGTATTATTAGGGGTGAATGTCCCTGAGATTCCTTGTATCCCAATGCTGAGGCACCTTTATTTGAAGTGGGTGAGACTCACCAAACCACAGCCTTTTAAAGATTTCCTTTGTATCAGCTTACGGGCTTTTGTCATGAGGAACTGTGCTGGTAAGAGGGATTCTTCTGTCTGAAGGGGATGGTAGAGCATGGAGGAAATCTGGTTCTGTTAAAAGTCTTGGAATTCCACATTCTGAGAGCAGCCCTTGTTTGCTTTGTGGTGTTGGACAGAAATCTCTCCCTGTCCTGTCCCTTTCTTGGTGCTGTGTGGTTCTGTTGAGCCTGCTCTGGAGGGATGGCTGTGTGTGGATGTGTTTTAGTTCTATGGCACAATTCAGGGAGAAGTGAACAATCTGTGTGTCTCTGTGGCCTTGTTGTGTGCAGGACCCACAAACTCTCTGAAGTACGTTCCCCTGGTGACAGGCCTGGCTTCTGCCAGGAATCTGGAGCACTTGGAGCTGGTCCGTGTTCCATTTCTTGGAGGACTTATCCAGCACGTGGTAGAAGACAGCTGGAGATCAGGTGGGCAGCTCCAAATCCCTCACACCCAAATAAAAATCAATCAGCTAATCAAAGCTTTAGCAAATTCTGGGTTTTTTTGTCTGTAGCATATTCTTTTTGAGTGTTTGGAACTATAGTGCTAAATATGCTCTGTATTGGGTATAATTTTAATATTCTACCTGCAGTTAACTCTTAATAAGCTGCATTTGTTGATGAGCAGAACCAGGACTGGAGGAGCTGGGTGCAAATATTTGATTTTGATTTGCTAAGAAAGGTCAAGACAGCACTGGTGCAAACGTTTGGGGCTGAGGGCTGTGATGTGGGGCTGAGGTGTGAGCAGGGTGTTCTTTGTTTGCCAGGTGGTTTCAGGAATTTGCACACTATAGTTCTGGGAGCTTGCAAGAATGCACTTGAAGTGGATCTTGGCTACCTCATCATAACTGCTGCACGAAGGTACCTCCCTTCAGATCTCTCTTTGCTTCTCCTTTTTCAAAATAAATAATCTTAGAAATGACATCCAAGAGACAGAACAACCATCATAGTTTAAGGAATACACATAAAAACTTTGCATAAGAGGGTTCTGTGATTAAAATAACTGGCAAGCACCTTCTGAGTCCTGCCAGATTCTGTGTTGTGTTAGAACAGGGCACCTTCCTGAGTGTTTTCTGTGTTTTGGGCTGAATTTTGATAGGAGCAATTGTGAATTCCCTGCAGGTTGCACGAAGTGCGGATCCAGCCTTCCTTGACCAAAGATGGTGTTTTTTCTGCTTTGAAGATGGCTGAACTGGAATTCCCACAGTTTGAAACTCTTCACCTAGGCTACGTTGATGAGTTTTTACTGCAGTGTATGACACTTTTAATATCCATAAAAGCCATGAGGGTCACAGAAATTGCTGTGTTTTCATCGTGTTCTCAGTGATTAATAAGAATATTAATGTGGCACATTGAGGCTGCTGATCTCGTACAGCCAGAGCTGCTTTTCCTCCCTCCCTGAAACTGGGAGAGCTGAGCTTTATTAAAGGAATGATGTGATCAATAAGGAGGTAGAAAATCCTGCTATAAAAGGCAAATTTACTGCTGTGTCTGCTCCTCTCTTTTCTAGGTAAAATGACGAGTACGGACTTGGTGAGGTACGGCTTGGCTGATGTGGTTGAAAACCCAGGAATTATTACAGATATTGGTATGAAAGCTGTAAATGAAGTTTTTTCTTTCATCAAGTATCTGGTCATTTACAACTGCCCACATCTACATAACCCAAATAATTGGATCACAGGTATTGCACACCTTTGAAATTTCAGAGCTATTATATGAATTTCTGTGCTAAACCAGAATTTCTCTGCTCTAGTACTGCTTGTTCTGTTGTTAGTAAGTACAGTAGATGATGCTTGCTTTGGGAGCAGGATGGAGATCCAGAGGATGAGAAGGGGGTGATAAACAGGGAGTGAGGTGGGAATCCCTGAGGAATCCCTCTCTTGTGTTCCCAGACCACTCGAGGTGGAGCCGCCTGGTTGACCTGACCCTGGTGAGGTGCCACGCCATCAAGCTGGACTCCTTCAGTCAGTTCATCGAGTTACTGCCAAGCCTGGAGTTCATTTCTCTGGACCAGATGTTTAGAGAGCCTCCAAAGGTAAATTCCAGAGAGTGGGTTGGCTTGTTCTCATTGCTGGGATTTGTGTTTGTTTCCATTTCATTGGTAATCCAGTGTGCTCTTCTCAAAGTTGTCATTAATTGAAGAGATTGAGGTAAAGAGAAGAATAATTGAAGGGTTTGGTAATTAATGACTTTGGTTTGCAGTAGCTTTTAGCATGATGTGCTGGGAGAGTGATACTGCTTCTGCAAATGGGAGCAGTGACAAGGAGTCAACAGAAAATAAAATTCTGATTCTGTTGAAAGTGAAATTCCCTGATTTTCACCAGGTCTCTGCTGTTATTTCACTCTGCTGCTACTTTTTATATTTAGGCCTCTTTATAATACTAAGGGTTTTTTAATGATTTTTTGCTGGGTGAAATGGGGGTAGTGTTTCCCTTTTCAAGTGCTTTCAAAGCTTAGGAATTTTATTTCTTCACACTGTCCCCTCCCACACTGTAACACAAATTTTTGGTAAGCTGCTGGCAGGCAATGAAAAGTGTAAAACCTTCTTTGGTCATTAATGCTGTAATTAATGACCAATTTACCTCGAGACTGCTGTGTGCTGGGAAGACTCTGATCTGCTGCTTGTATTCATATCATGACCCCACAGCAAATAAATAGATTAACACAATTAATAGATTCAAATGGAGTGCTTTGAGGACTTTCCCTTTCATTAGGAGTTTAACAGTGTGGGTTCTGGGTTGCCAGCCTGAAGATGGAGTTCTGTAATCAGGAAATGTGAGGGACAGATCCCTGGTTCTTGGTTTTCCTGGTGCCTTTGGGAAATGTTGAGATAACAAGTCTGGGTTTTTAAATCTGAATTTCTGCTCTTTGTTTTCAGGGTTGTGCTCGTGTGGGCCTAAGTGCAGGCACAGGAATTGGGGTCTCCTCTGCCCTGGTGAGCAATCAGAACTCCAACAATGACAATGACAACAACAACAACCACCAGAACAACAACAACAACAACCCCAACATCCAGCACAACAACCACCAGCACCCCGAGGAGCAGAACGAGGAGAATGAGCTGCACCAGGAGGGGCCTGCTGAGGAGCAGCAGATTGGGGCAGAGGGTAACCCTGGGGGCTCTGGGGGTCATCCTGGGGGGCTCTGAGGGGGTTACAGCTAGAGGTCATCCTGGGGGCTCTGGGGGTCATCCTGGGAGGCTTTGTTGGGATTTGCAGCTGGGGGTAATCCTGGAGGAGCTTTTTTGGGAAGATTTTATCAGCATTCCCACTCAACCAAGCTCCTGGTGAAGATGGGAATATACATGGAAATCTTGTTGCTCTTTCAGCTCCTGGTGTGGAGCTTTAATCTTTTCTGAGTGAACTAAACCCCAGAAGTTAGGCTGGGCTTTGGTTACAGAGTGTAGAAAATCTGTGAGAGACTTTGTGCAACCCAGGGGGAATCAAGGCAGTTGTTATTCATTTCTTGTGTGTGTTTGAGGCTTCTCAATTCTGTTTCCTTTTCCTGTTGCCCTTTGCAGCCCTGAATGAGATGGAGGAGGTGGCACAGGAGGAAGGGGAGGCTGCTGGGCAGGCCCAGGACGAGCTGCCAGCTCCCAGCCAGGCTGTTCCCATGGAGGTGGATGAGGAGCAAGCAGGTAACTGGGTTTGGGAAGAAATCACTCCTGCTGTCTCCCTGAGGGAATAATTTTCCACTGTGAGTCTGCTTTTGGATGTTTTGCTCAGCTAGGTTGTCTGATTCTGTGAATGATGATGTTAGCACAGCTTAGTGCTGTGAAGGAATTCATTCTGTTACAGCCCAGAGTGAGGGAGTTTATTCTTTGTTACAGCCCAGAGTTTTCTTTGCCTATGCAGGGAAATACCTTGACCTTAAGCCTGGTTTTTGTGCTCAGTATAATAAAAGGCAGAAGGCCTGAATGAACTTGTCCTGTTGCTCTGTGGTGTTCATGGCCTTATTTCTTTCACTGCAGCACTTGGGTTGATTTTGCTTTTTCTCAAGCCAGCACAACTTGTTCCAGTGTCAATTTAATTTATATTAGTGACACAAAGTCTTGATTTCTTTTATTGCCACTTTTTGCTGGACAATATAATTTTCTACTGAATATCCCAACACCATGAAGTGACACTCCATTGTGACACTCCTCCCCTTCCAAAACAAAATGTTTTAGTGCTGAAATGCAGTATTTTGCTCTTCTCCCATTTAGATTTCAATGAGAGACCCACAGAATGAGTGGCTAAATTAACTCCAATTAATTCCTTACCAGTTTTTCAAGCTGTGCTAAAAGTTTTTCAGCCCTTTAATCAGTGCTTGGTTAATTTTTACATAAATATTGATATTCTCCTTCTCAGGACCAAGTGGAATTCAACCTGTTGTAAAAGCAGCTCCTATTACCATCCATGATTCAGACAGTGAGGATGAGGAGGAAAACATGGGCACTTCCAGAGTCTGCATCTCCAACAGCATTGCACAGAGTTACTCAGATGGGGAAGAGAAGAGCAGGGATCCAGTGGAAACCAGAGAACCTTCAGGTGGGCAGCATTCATTCTTGAAAAATCTTGAGACTTCCTTGAGGTGCAGGTTCATTTCTGGCCTGGTTTGGAATGTAGAATGAAGGTGCAAGGACATATTTTGAGCTCCAAGCACTGGTCTTGTGCAGAAACACAAAGAGTGGGGCTGCACTGATCAGAAACCGCTTTGGGATTCCCAAGTGGGCAGAATTTACCAAACCTGACAGTGTGGATGTCAGTTGTGGTTTCAGTGGGGAAAGAATCTGTTGTATCAACTTTTGTACTGCCAATATTGAGAGTTTGAGGCTTGGGGTGTTGTAATGAGCTGAGAGGATTAAGACAGACATTCAGGAGGAATTCCTGCATGGAAAAGGTGCTCAGGGATTGGAACTGCCCAGGCAGGTTTGGATCCTCATCTCTGGAATGTCCAAGGAATTCCTGGAGGTGGCACTGAGTGTTCTGGGCTGGGGACAGGGTGGGGATGGGGCACAGCTGGGACTGGATGGGCTGGGAGGGATTTCCCAACCTCAGGAATCCTAGGATTAAATTCTGTTATGATTTGTGTGGGTTTTTATTCACCTGAGAGCTGAGACTGCTGTTACTGCTGGCAGCACTGCCCAGACCCAGGAGGGGGAGCTGAGGGCTGCTGCTGAAACAGGAACTTGAGCCCTGCCTGTTCCTGTTTGATTCCAAGGATGTATTCCTCATGTTTCAGAAAACAGAAACCTCTCTAGATCAGAATTAGAAAAAAATCCCTCCCTGTGAGGGTGTGAGGTCCTGGCACAGCCCAGAGCAGCCCCTGGATCCCTGGCAGTGCCCAAAGCCAGGCTGGATGGGCTTGGAGCAGCCTGGGACAGGGGGAGGTGTCCCTGCCCATGGCAGAGGTGACACTGGATGAGCTTTAAGGTCCTTCCAACCCAAACTATTCTGTATTCTTTGATTCTGTTATCAGAGAGCCTTTCCTATTGTGTGACCAGTGAGCTGCTGGGGGACAGTTTGATATTTTTGTGTGGCAAACCCTTCAGCACATCACTCCAGAAACAGCTGCAAGGTGTTACAAAGATGCAGCAGCAGCCACAAATACTCACAATTCCCAGTCATGGGATGATTGGCCTTGGGCTCTGGGCTGCCCTGTGTTTCAGGAACACTCAGGTTCATTGGAGATTTCTCATGAGGAGGTTTCTCATCAGGAACTCTCAGGTTCATTGGAGGTTTCTCATCAGGAGCACTCAGGTTCTTTGGAGGTTTCTCATCAGGAACACTCAGGTTCATTGGAGGTTTCTCATCAGGAACACTCAGGTTCATGGGAGGTTTCTCATCAGGAACATTCAGGTTCTTTGGAGGTTTCTCATCAGGAGCTCTCAGGTTCATGGGAGGTTTCTCATCAGGAACACTCAGGTTCTTTGGGGGTTTCTCATTGCTGTCCCTCCCTTCCCTCCCGCAGTGAGCGGCAAAGGCAAGACCCCCCTGAGGAAGAGATGCAGCAGCAGCCATGGGGGCCAGGCCAAGCAGTTCCCCCTGGAGGAGAGCAGCTGTGAGAAGGGCTGCCAGGTGACCAGTGAGCAGATCAAAGCTGACATGAAAGCAGCCAGTGACATGCCTGAGAGGAGCAAGAGCAAGGATTCCTACGGCAGCTGCAGCAGCGCCCCGGCGTCCACGGCAGCGTCCAGCTCCTGCAGTGCTGCTTCTCCCAGTCCTGACTGTGCCCAGGCAGCCCAGAGCCACTCTGCTGGCACCAGCCCAGCAGCTGCAGAGGAGCCCAGGCAGTGTGGCTGCTCCCCTTGCAGCAGGGATGGATGCAGTGAGAGGGAGCCCGAGGAGAGCTCCGTGTGTTCCCGCTGCTCCTCCGGGGCCGGGCAGCGCAGGACGAGCGGGGGGTGTGGTGGGGACAGCCCCTCCACCAGTGGGGACTTTGCACTGAGGACACTGCCAGGCTGTGGGGCTGCAGGAGAGCCTGGGGATCACAGGACTAGTGGGAGTGCCTGTGGGGCTGGCAGCCAGGAGCAGAGCACGCAGCCCCCGGGCTGGGAGCTGCACTGCAAGGAGGAGTATCCACGGAGACCCCTGACCCGGGCTAGGAGCAGGCTGTCCCACGTGCCTCTGGTGTCAGAGCCAGGTAGGATTTACACACTGAGTAAGGGCTGAGTGTGTGCAGAGCTGCCATGGCACAGCTGTGAGCAGCTGCAGCTTCCCCTGGGAGCTCTGATGTGCAGCTTGGTCAGGGATTTAAACCCGAGGGGTGAGAAAGAGCCTGATGGGACAGAGGTGCCATCACCAGGGCAAATCAGCTTTCTCTGCAAGTGCCACTGATCTTTTCCTCCATGCAGCTCTTTGTGTTCTCCATACATTCTAACCAGTACAGTAATTTCACCATTATAAGCTGCACCATTTTGACTAAAATTTTGGTCCAAACCCGGAAGCGCATATTATATATGGACAAAGAACAAAAAGTTACTGTTCTAGTTTGGAGGACAGGTGTCTGCTGAGAAAGGCAGGAGCTTCTCTGTGAAATGGAGCATGTAAACCCCCTCCCTCCAAATTATTATCATTTTGAAATCATGGGGTTTTCAGGCAAAGGTATGGGAATTAGGAATAACAGTTCTTTACTAGGGAAATTAAAATAGAAATACAGCACTACAAAGAACAAACCCCAAACCCTGACACAGTCAGAGTACAACCTGACACCCGTCAGGCAGGGTGTTGGCAGCAGTCCCATCCCATGGTGGCTGCATCCTCCTGCAGTGACAGATGTGGCTCAGCTGGAGCAGTGCTCCTGTACAAGGTGCAGTTTCCCTCCGGAGCTCCAGTGGGGATGTGGAGAAATCCGGTTTTCCTCTGGAGTCCAGTGGAGCAAGGGGCTCCCTTAGTGTCCCAAAACCTCTGTTTTTATCTTGGTAAGAAATGTTGGGCTCTTCCCCCTGGCTGGAGCAACTCCCAATGGGATGCAGTAATTTTATCAGTGCCACAGTGGGACTCAATGGCCATGAGCAGAAAATGACTGGCTGGAGGAAGGATGGGTTGTGAAAAGATAAAGAACAATGCCCTGCCTGGTTTATAAACCATGGCCATGAACAGGAGATATCCCATGAGATAAAGAACACTGCCCCAGCTGGTTTATAAACCATGGCCATGAACAGGAGATATCCCATGAGATAAAGAACACTGCCCCAGCTGGTTTATAAACCATGGCCATGAACAGGAGATATCCCATGGAGATAAAGAACACTGCCCCAGCTGGTTTATAAACATGGCCATGAACAGGAGATATCCCATGAGATAAAGAACACTGCCCTGCCTGGTTTCAATGGATGCCCATTAGCAGAATATCTCCCACAGAGATCAGGATCACTGCCCCACCCTCAGCAGATGTTGATAGAACAGAACCTTTGATCACAGCCTGTACTGGAACCCAAGACAGTTGCCAACACCCAGATGTGTGGTTTATAATTGTGAAATTACTGTATTTGCTTTCCTCCTTTGAAAATGCAAATTTTTGGTAGCCCTGCCTGTGAAGCTGTGATT
Organism: Catharus ustulatus; assembly: GCF_009819885.2. Classification (NCBI taxonomy): domain Eukaryota; kingdom Metazoa; phylum Chordata; class Aves; order Passeriformes; family Turdidae; genus Catharus; species Catharus ustulatus. The sequence goes on along the minus strand of NC_046235.1, from coordinate 18,007,203 downwards.
CACTGAAACAGAAGTTGTTAAAAGGCAGCAGCTACACTTAGATCTGAACCAGAAGGCAAAGGTTTAAACTGGTGCTTTACCAATCAATAAAGTCATCACTACACTTGAGCCAGGCTTTTGGAGCTGCACTGGCTTCTGCTCCCAAGTGTTTCAGGCAGGGTGACCAAACTTCCTGAGAATTGTCCTTCATGCTCCACATCATTGTTTTGTTCATCTGACATAAAATAAAACCCCTGAAGGGCTGGAATGAAGGGAGGAAACAACAGATGTGTTTCTTTCAAATATACTTGGTTTCCAGAATAATCATTTTAGTCTGGCACAGCCTCACATGTCCAGGGTTCTTTGCTGGGAATATCTGGCAGGTAAAATGAAACTGGAAAATGAAATGTGCTGCTTACCCAACTGGGAGTGTTGGAGGTAGGGAAGACTGAGGGCAAATTCCTGGTTCAAACTTCATATCTTGGTGTTTTTCCAGTTTATTTAATTCTCCCAAGTGTTAACAGCACTTAAATCACCTCAGGTGTTCTGCAGGTAGAAGCAGCTCCTTTGCAATATTAGGAAAAACTTTGTGACAGTTACAGAGAACAGATTTTCCAGAAGTTTGAGATAATTTCTGCTATTTAAACATTAAAGCTATTTTGGGTCTTGTACTTGTCAAGGATGTTCTGTTTCCTGCTGAGATTCAAGTGTAACCTAACCATGAATCTTTTCTTCTCCTGGCTCCACATCTTTGTGTGCTGTAGGTTCAGCATTCCTGGCTTTTCACCTCTAAAGTTATTTATTGGGAGTAAAACAACTTCATGGAGTTAAATAACTCACTAAAGTGAGTTAAACCACTTAAAAAACCACAAAGCTGGCAGTGGGGCTTGAGCAAGGAGAGATTTGTTTTCAATCCAGGCAGGAGTTTGGATTTACCTGTGTGGGAAAAGTTGGCATGGAGCAGAGGAAAGATTCTTATCCTGACTTGGAGCAGAGATTTTTTCCATGTTTTTTGTTTCCAGAAGTAGCAAAGCCAAAGCCAAGGCAAACCACCAAGAGGAAAAGGACAGCTGACAAATCCACCAGCACCAGTGACCCTGTGATTGAGGATGATCATGTTCAGGTCAGGGCTTTTCCTTCCCTCCCTGCAGCTCTGTCCCCAGAACACCTGCTGCCAGCTGAGGCTGGGTTATATTCATCCATATTTCCTCTATCTTATAAAATTCAATTGATTTTTCTTTCATTTTTACCCTTTCATACATTTTTTTATTATTATTTTTTTTCTTTTTCCCCAGGTATTGACTTTGAAATCCAAAAACCTGGTAGGAATCACCCTGACCAACTGTGGAATAACAGATTTGGTGCTGAAAGACTGCCCCAAAATGATGTTCATCCATGGTATGTGCTTCATGGCAGGGCTGCCTCCTCCCTCTGCCATTCCTGGGACTTCTGAGAGAGCTCAGTCAGGCCACTGCTCATTTTGTATTCATCAGCTGCATTGCTGTGAATTAGAACTCCAAATATTGCTGCTTCCCACTCTGAATAGCTCCTGTAACAGCTTTAATAAAGATTAATATCTGAGAATCAACAGCTGAGATGATCTGACAATTAGGGAGATGAGATGTTTATTGAAGAGTGCTAATACAGTAATTAGAAGTTGATGAAATGAGTTTGAGTACCTTGTTTTTCTCTCATTTCTTCATTCCCCCGTGGGGTTTTCAGCTGACAGGGTGATACTTCTGCTCCTTGACACAATAAAAATCTGTTCTCAGTGCTTAGGTTGCATTAGTTTCACATGGCAGGGTGTGACAGCTCCTGGATGGGGTCATTTATTGTTTTCTGCACCATCTCAATGAAGATTCACCTTCTGACATGAGATCTGTCTACTCAGCAGCAAGAAAGGAATTATTTCTTTATTCCAGAATGCTTAGAACACACATTGATTTTGGAGGAAATCTAGGAATCAATTTTATTTTCCATTGTGTGGCTCCCAATCCTCCGTGTTTGAGCTGATTTTGGGAGTTGTGGCTGTCCACAGAGCATTTCAGTGAGAGGAAACACAGGAGGAAAAGGTTATTAGATGAGATTTGACATGGCCTTTTGAAAGGCCACTTCTGGCAGGGTCACAGCTGAAAAGTTTGATTATGATAATATGGAAAAAAATGAAGAGCTGGGCTATATCTGATATACTTGTGTCATCTTTTTCTACTTTTATTGCTTGTTTGCCTTCTTTTAAACCTACCAGCCTTGAAATTGTCTGCCAGGAGGCTCTGAGGGTTTTTATTTCCCTTTCCAGCTACGAGGTGCCGTGTGCTGAAACACCTGAAGGTGGAGAACGCGCCCGTGGTGAATCGCTTCGACTACGCGCAGTGCAAGAAGCTGAACATGGATCAGGTCCTGGATCAGATCCTCAGGATGCCCCCAGAGAGGAACAGGATCATTTACCTTCGTCCCATGCAGCAGGTGCAGAGGCAGCCTGGGCTCTGGGAGCACAGCTGGAGGGGTTGCAGCTGGGGCAGGAGATGTTCCACTCTGACTTTGGGGTGTCTAAAACCCTGCAAGGCTTTCGGTGCAGAATCTGCTGCTTGGGTTTTCACATACTCTGATACATGAAATATTAAAATTCACTCTCTCCAGTAGTCATTGCTTTAGAGGAGATTGTAAACTGCACTCTTAAAGGTGCAGGGCTTAATATCCAGCATAGGCAGAACAGATGTTTGGGGATAGAAGCACAAAGCCACCCTAGGACAGATGCCTTGAGTTCGTTTCAGACTGGCAGGACCTGGGTGCTCCTTGCAGCTGTGTGTGAGCAGAGCATGGAGCTGAAATCCTGAGCCCAGGTCCTGTTAGACTGAGGAACTGCAGAGTTTGGGATGCTGCAGTGTTGCAGGACACTGGTGGGACTCAGAGCCACCCCCTGCTCCCCCTGGCAGCAGGGACATTGAGGGACTTGTGTCAATCACTGATAAGGATTTCTGATCACTGATGAGGATTTCTGAGGGTTTCATTGAAATCTGGAAGGTTGGGAATGTTGGACTTTACCCCTCTGTGGTGCTGCTCCTCTCCTGTCTTGGTTTGCCAACAAGGGAAGGTTGATTGTACATAAAATCCATAAAATCCTCTTTGCTTTGAAACCACATCTCCTAAAAGACAGTGGTAAAAATATTAGATGGGAATAAAACCCCAAATCACTGATCCCCTCTTCATAACAAAAATTCTGAGCAATGAATGGAGTTTTAGACCACATTCTGTAATTCTGTGGAGTTTATTTCCACATTGGAGTTGGGAAAGACATCAGCAATGAGACATTTCCCATCCAGTTCAGATAAATTGGCAAAGCTGCCCTGGGGAAGTTTCTCTCCCCTCAGTCCTGTGTTTATTTGTGCTGTTAAAATTCTCCCCCACTGCTGCATTTCCTGGGGATTTGCTCCATATCTGTTTGCTCTTGTCAGGAAAATGAATCCACAAACAGCAGAGGTTTGTGTCCAAAAAGGAGCCAGAGGAGTCCCTTTTGCTTTATTCCAATAAAGGGAGAGGCCATGGGGCACCCCCTGGGATCTCTCAGATTTTTGGGGGCTCAGCCTCCTTTTTATCCCAATTTCCCTCTCTCTGTCCCCATTGCTGAGGTGCTTGAGAGGCTCAGACTTCCCAAACCCTGATACCTGAGATTCCCCTCTAATGTCCAACCCTCCCTTTTCATTTTTAATTCTTACAGAATTCATCGTTTCCCCCATTGGGTATTGGAAGATGAAAGAAGCAATTTCATTTATCAGCAAACCTGCAGTTTGTTTGTAAATGCAAATATCTTTTAACATTCACTGATTCCAAATATATTCACTGATTCCAAATATCTTTTAACATTCACTGATTCCAATCAGTGGAATCCATCCCATTGTTTCTTTTATCTCTCAGTGCTGGTTTTATCTGCTCGTTTATAAATACAAATCCCACATTCCTCTCACTTTTGACTCTTCAACCCATCCCAGCATTTCTGATGCTTTGTCCCCAGGTGGACACCCTGTCTCTGGAGCAGAAGATCTTCAGTGGTCCCTACCCCTACCACATCTGCATCATCCACGAGTTCAGCAACCCCCCGAACGTGCGGAACAAGGTGCGGGTGCGCAGCTGGATGGACACCATAGCCAACATCAACCAGTGAGTGTGGGCTCAGCACTGAGCCAGAGCTGAGATGGTCTGACCCCATCCTCAGTGTGAGGACAAAATACTCTCTGACAGTTTAAAGTTACAAAGTGGGTGTTTATTCAGCAAGGGGTAACCCTCTAATACTCACTGTAAAATTCCAGGTGGTCACAGAGTTATTTATTGGCAAAAGATTCAAACAAATTGTGGATGATCCAATTCCTCCAAAGCCATCTTCCACTGGAACTTGCTATAATAGATAAGGTATCCTAGATACAAAGGTTGAGCCAAATTCCTTAAGAATTTGGTCACTCTGTAACACTTTGGAAGATAATTGGTTAGAAATTAGTTTGTGTAATTGGTCAGTTCACCTTTAGAACTTCTCACTTAGATTGGATGCTGTTCTTTGGATAAACATTTATTGGCTGTAGTTTGAATCCTCCCTGAACCTGTAAATATGGCTGTGTGCCCTTTGTTCTGGGAGAATCTTCTTGACCACCCTTCCCATGGAATAAAAACTCTGTGGAACTCATCAAGTAAGGCCTCAGGTCTTTCTCTGCTGGCTAAATGTGAGCTTTGAGAGAACTAAATGTGAGCACTCTCTGGTCCTGGCAAATCCCACCAGGGACCAAAAAAAGGAAAGCCACAAAATCCATATTCATAATCCCAGCCCCTCCCATCCCACTTCCCATGGTAATTAGCTGGAATGGCAATTAAGCAGCGTGGTTGACTCCTTGAATTAAGTCTGGGCTCATTTTTTTGGGGAGGGGGGTCTCAAAAGGAGGAAATAAGGTGAGTCTTCATCACCCTGACTTTTTCTATCAGTGACAATACAAATGGCTTTGGGGCAACTCCATTTTTGCAAAGAATGAGTTTCTGGTTGCAATTGTTTGTGTTCTTTGGACCTAACTGCTAGTTTCATCCTTTCCCAGTGCAAGCACAGCTGAGCAAACATAAATTGACAGGCAATCAATTATTTAAGTTTCAGGTAACTATCTCAAGTTCAGTTTCTTCTAACTTTTAACTAAAAGTCTAATTTCTCTAAGATTAGTGTTCTAGTTTGTCCTCTAGGGACTGCCAGGGTAGCCTGGAGCAGCTGCAGCTCCACACTTGCAGTGTAAATTCAGTGTCAAGGTTTTTTAATAAGATTTGAATAAGATTTTATATTTTTATAAAATTCTATAATAAAACAGACTGTAAACCCATATGGAAAACCCTCTAAGTTCTCCAGCAATGAGCATCCCATTGGTGTTGGAATAGTTGGGAAATACCTTCAAAGCTGAGAACAAGTTGTTTTTGAGAGAGGGATTTGTTCCAAGAAGTGGTGCTGGTTTGTTGGTTTGTGGAAGGTGATGTTCAGTCAGTGCTCAAGCAGCAGGAATTGCCCAGGGATCTCCCCCAGCAGATCTGAGCTGTCCCTGCTGGCTGTGGCTGCTCTCCAAGGGAAGGGAGGGATGCTCAGTTGGTGTGAGGGTCTTGGGCCAGTTTTTCCATGGATTCAGCCTCATTAAAGGGAATTTATTAGGATTTCTCATGAGGTTTTTGTGCCCCCAGTCCCTATTTCCTGGCTGTAACCTCTCCCTCCTTTTCCCCAGAGAATTGATCAAATATGAGTTCTTCCCTGAGGCCACCAGGACCGAGGAGGACCTGAAGAAATACCCCAAGTACCCGTGGGGCAGGGACATCTACACCCTGGAAGGTAAGAAATTGTGAGGCAGGAACATTTCCACCCTGGAAGATGAGAATTCCTGGGGAGCTCCTGCTCCTGCTCAGCCCCTTGCTCAGAGGAGCAGCTTTGCACAGAGAACATTCCTTGTGAAAAATGGAGAACCCAGCTGTGGGGGCAATAAATGAGCAGGGATTTGAGGAGCTCTGGGTGGATTTTCCTCTCCCTCTCACCTGTCCCTGTCCTGTGCAGGCATTGTGGATGGTGCTCCCTATTCCATGATCACTGACTTCCCCTGGCTGAGGTCCCTGAGGACAGCAGAGCCCAACAGCTACGCCAGATACGACTTTGAGGATGATGAGAGGAGTGAGTAACTCGGCTCCTTCTTTCAATTTTTTTATTTTTTGCTTTTTTTGGCAATGCTTCCCTTGCTCTTTTCAGATTTCTGCTCCTTAGGCTGCTCTGGGTAGCTCTGTTGTTAAGCTGGGTTGGAGAGGAGTGAGAAAAGTCACAGGGATTTGGTATAAAAGTTAAAAACTGGACTTTAGGGTGGAGATGATGTGGGTTAGAATCAATTCTCTGCTCAGGACCTTGTCTGCTGAGATTTGATGGTGGGCAGGGCATGGGGCTCAATTAAAAACCTTGCTTGGCAGCAGAGAAAAAAATGTTCTTCCATTACTTAATTAGGAACATCCTGAAATCTTCATTAGAAGTATTCTTAATTGATCCTGGTTTGGATTTTCTTATCCAGCTCCAGTTTAGAGAATGAGGAAGAGATTTTTTATTTTTTTTTTCTGTACCTTTCTCTGGTTTTATTTTAATTTCTTTTTGAAGATTTTATTTTGGACGGATGTAATTTAATTTTATTTTAGCTTGACTTGATGCTTGTAGTTCAATATGTAGGCTGAAGTGATAAAATTGATAAGTAAAATTGAGAAAAATGATAAGTATTTAAGTCAGGATGTTAAAAGAGTCAGGATGTTAAAACCATGAAAATGAAGGAGACCTCTGCTGCTTTATCCTTAATTGCTGCTGTTTATAAAACATTTAAGTAATGAATAAGCTGCATAATCAGTTAAGTAATGAACAACCTGCTTCTACATAATCTGATTAATTTAATGGTCAAAAGTCCAGTTCTCTCCTGCAGTCTTTTATTAAACCTTTAAAAATTGGTGGAAAAGATGGGTGGGGGGGAAAAAAATGGGTGGGGGAAAAAAATGGGTGGGGGAAAAAAATTTGGTGGGGAAGAAAATGATGGGGGGAAAAAATGATGGGGAAGAAAATGATGGGGGGAAAAAATGATGGGGAAGAAAATGATGGGGAAAAAATGATGGGGGAAAAAAATGATGGGAAAAAATGGGAAAAATTGAGAAAAAAATGGAGAAAAAAATTGAAAAAAATTGAGAAAAAATTGGAAAAAAAAATAGTGAAAAAAAATTGGTGAAAACTGCCCCAGAAGTGCATTTCTTTTTTTTCCTGCTGTTCCCAGCCACCATCTATGCCCCCAGGAGGAAGGGGCAGCTCTCAGCTGACATCTGCATGGAAACCATCGGCGAGGAGATCTCGGAGCTGCGCCAGGTCAGGAGAGGGGTGTTCCAGAGGGTCGTGGCCATCTTCATCCACTACTGTGATGTCAATGGGGAGCCTGTGGAGGATGACTACATCTGAGGGCTGCCCTTCCTCCCTCCCCTGGCACTGCTGGCCAAGAAAAAGCAGGATTTTTTTTTTTTAATTATTATTTTTTTCCCTAAATGCAAAGCATTTCCCAGCAGGGCTCTCCCTGGGCCAGCAGGATGTAGTTAAATGTAAAATGGAAAGTACAAATTGTATACTAAGAGTTGTACATAGAGGAAACAAACAAACAAAAACCTTCCTAATACTGAGACTTTATTTCATATGTTTATACAATTTAATTTAAGTTCCATTTTAATGAAGGCAAATAATTAGGAACGGGGAAGAGCGTTTGAACTTTTCAGCCCATACAATTCATAGCAGTATTTTTTTTTTTTTCCTTCTAAACAACAATTCCATTTGCTGTGTTCAAAAGAGTCACCAGAGTCTCTTTTAATCTGTGCCTTTTTCTTGAGCATTTAAGAGTCCAGTCTGAGTAAACCTGTTGAGCACAACCTCGGTGTCTTGTGTGCATTTTTGGAAGGGTCAGAGCATTCTCCAGCTGTTGCAAAGAAGGCCAGAAGCAGGAAAAAAAAATGAAAGAAGAGAATTTGGTGATCTGTGGTCATTTCTAGAGGTATTCAACCCATTTTTGGGGGGAAGGAAACCCCCATGTGTAGCACCTTGGAGACAGAATGTTCTCAAGCATTTTGTACTGTTGGATTTCATTCTCATGGTGTGTTTGTGCAAATCAAGTTGTTGATTGTTGGCTGGACCAGAAATGTGCCCAAAGCTGAGCTGAGTTTTCAGGCAGGGGAGGGGAGGTGGCAGTGGCAGCACAGGGAGCTCTGGGCTGGCTTTGCTCACTCCTCAGTGCACATTTTCCACGTTTTTCACTAAAAACTGCCCCAGCCAGTGCGTGTGCTGTGGATTGAAAGGTGCTCCCAGGTGTTTGCTGGGGATTTGCTGCCACTGCAGGTGTAAAATGCACATTTTGGTGTGGCACTCACAGGGCTTCAGACCTTGCAAAAGCCAATTCCCTCATCCATGCTTGTTTAAAATTGGTGTTACCAGCCTGGAAAAATGACATTTCCTGAGGTAAAAGCTGTACAGTTTAGATCATTTTGTCCAATTTTTTATCATCATCCTGATGGTGACTCTCTGAATTTGGGGTAAATGTGGCTCATGGGGATTTCTGGGATGTTTAGCTCTGTAAAATTGAGGTGAAGCTGCTCCACACAGCACAGCCAGTGTTGGTTTTCTCAGCCTCTCTGTGGGAATTCTTGGGGAAAAATGTGAAATTGGAAATACCTGGGCTAAGAGGAGGAGAGTGGTGCCTCAGGGGAGCTTTTCCTCCTGGAGGTGGAGCACTAAACCCCAGGGAATGTGAGTGTTGCTGCATTTGCTGTAATCCCAGTCAATGGTTTATTAGAACTCTTATATTTAATTATATTTAATTAAGATCATGTATTCAATGATACTCAGCCAAAACAATTGTGACCCTTTCTAGAAGTGTTTCAAGTCCTCTGAGTCATTGATTCTGTCAGATTTGTCATTTCAGACCAGAAAATGTTGCTGAGTTTCTGGAGTGTTGCACCAATCTCCAGCTGGTATCTCCTCACTGCAGCCTTTTGCAGAAGTATTTCCACAAATAAAGTGTTTGTTTATATTCAGTATTTCTGGAAGCTGAACCTTGCAGTGATTTTGACCTCTGGAATGTGACACCCATTTCCCAGCAGAGCCTGAATCCATCTCCTGAGGGCTCAGAGGGGAGGGAGGGGCTGGGGTCTGCCTGGGATTTGATTTTTGGCTCTGAGATTCCTCCTCTCTCCCTTCCATGGCTGATTTGGGCATTTTATTCAATCCCCAGGGCCAGGGAGGGTCCCAGATGTTTCTGTGCCAGTTTCCCTCCTGTCCCTGGGGTGTGGCAGGAGGGGACAGGAGGGGACACTGCCCCTGCCCTTCCTGCAGCACAGCAATTCCAGCTGGGCCCCTCAGCTCCTCCCTGCCCCTGTGGGACAAAGGGATCCATCCACAGCCCCCAAACAGATGTTTGATCTGGGTATCCAGGGAAACCTTGACCTGCAAGGAAAGGAAATGATAAAGGAAACTTTGCCTGCATCACCTCTGTGCCCTGCTTCCCTCCTGGATGTGGCTTTGGGGAAAACTTCAGCAGGAATTTCTGCCCTGGCTCAGCAGCACTGGGTGAGTGAGATCTGGGTTGGGTTTGTGTCCCTCCCAGAGCAGAAATGAGAACTCCCAGGGCTGGGAAATGCAGCTGGAGCTTGCTCTGGTGGGGAGCTGAGTCTGACAGGACTTTGGCTCTGCTTTTCCTGGAAAAGGAGGCAGAGATCCCAGCTGGGAGAGGCTCAGGTGCCTGGGAAATGTCATCCAAACAGTACAGAGGGTGAACAGGGAAAGGCCAGAGTGTGCCTCGAGTTCCCTGGGGCTGCTTTCCCCCCTCACTCAGGAGAAAGGCAAAAATCATATTTGAGGTTTTTATTTTCAGGAGCAGCCACTGCAGCACACATCACTGAGCAGGGCTGCACCAGCCAGGATGGGCAGAACCTGAACAGAGAGGGCACAGCAGCAGCCAGGGAGCTCCAGAGTGGGACCTTTCCTCCCTGCCCAGGGAATTCTGCCCCCCCTGATGGCACTGAGGGGTCACTGAGTGCCTCAGCAGCAGCTGCCAGGTGCCTCCTGAGGGATCAGAGGTGACAATTTGGTGTTGGGAACTGGAGCCTTTCCCACTGTTGCCCATTGGAGCCACTGCTGCCATCCACAGAGCCTTGGGGATGTTGGCCCTGGGGAAACTGGAGTTTATTTTCAATTAAAAAGAGATTTTTTTCCCTAATGCACATAAAAATCAACACCTAAAGGACAGAGCAGAACCCCAGGCCCCTCCCTGTGGCTTCCCTGTGCTGCTGGTTCCTTCTCACTCCAGGAAATTTCACACCAAGATTTTCAATGGGGACAGAGAAAAGCTGTTTTCTAGGATTTCTTTAGGAAATTTGATACTTGAGGTGAAACCAAGCCAAGCTGTTCTGCAGATCTGTGCCCAAATCCCAACAAAAGCCCTGTGGGCACTTCCAGAGGGGAAGGATCACAGGGCTGAAGCAGCCCTGGGTGGATTTCCCCCAAACTTTCAACAATGGCTTTTTTTCACTCACTGTTCTGCTGTCAAAAGTTGAATTAATTTTATTTTTTTTAAATAAAACCCTCTAGAAACAGGTCCCAGTGCTGAACCAGGAGCACCTTCCACCACAAACATCAATAATTTCTTTTTTCCAACAGCCACCAATTTTCTGCCTTGTCTTCATATTGGGGCTGGTTCTGCCCAGTGTCCTTGTGAATCCCAAAGGAAAAGGATGTGAAGCTTTTTCAGTGACTCTGCTGTGGAAGAAGCATTTAAAGAAGTCAGACACCATGGCCAGGAATCCACTTGTTCTTCTCATGCACAACATTTCTCCTACTGAGCAACACTTTTGTTTGTTCCAAGCAGGATTTGTCTGTTTACAGTAAATACCTGTCACATAGCAACAGAAATATTACCAAATAATAATACATAGAGTGTTAAGCTCCTTGGTCTAGAAGCTTTTAATGAAAAAACCACATGTTCCTGATAAAAAATAATAAATAATGTCAGCTTTTCTTTGTACATTAAAAATATCTGTACATGGTTACACGCTATGCCAAAGTACAATTCCATTTTCTAGGCTCAGGGTGGCGTCTCTGGGGTAGATCTTCACCTGAAAAGGCTCGAGGGTCTGGATCCTGCATGAAAATCCTTTTCCCAAATGTGTGGATTTAGAGCCTTGCCCACCCTTTCCATGCAAAGGGAGAAGCAGCTCAGAGGAACGTGGCAACATCGACATGCAGGGAGCAGCTGAGGACTCAGACCTTTGCAAATGGGGGACTGGGAAGTCTGGAAAACTTCTTGCCTCAACTGGAAGAGACCAACAACAAACAGAAAAATAAAGGTGGCAAAGAAAAGTAGAAGTGTCTCTTCCAAATGGAGCTAGAAAGGGTTTGGATGGTTTGTTTTCCAGGCTGGCACTTGGTGATCCATTGCAGGCTGGCTCTGGCTCCTTCCTGCTGCTCAGGATGCCCAAAGTTTGCTCAGGGGAGGGTTGGGGACAGCTCAGGGCTCTGTCCCCTCCCCTGGGAATGGCTCTGAGCTGGGACAGCCCTGCTGCTCCCACTCAGCTCCCTCTGGAATCCTCCTGGGCTGGAAACACAACCAAAGCACGTCCAGAGCTCTGCAGGGTGGGTGAGGCAGAGAGGGGAACCAGAGGGGAGCAAACATTTCCTCTGGTTTTCCTGGAGACACCTGGTGCTGCTCCTGGCAGGGCCAGCAGGGATGGAGCAGCTCAGTCCCACCCTGCTGGGCTTCAGGCACACCTGGAGAGCTCCAGGACAGGGGAGCAGAGCAGGGGAGCAGCAGGGAGGGAGCAGCAGCAGCAGCAGCAGTCCCTGCACGGGGATTTGGAGCTGTTCTGTGTCCTGACTTTGCTGGGAACCCCTCACTCCTGGAGCAGGGTTTGGTACAGCTCCAGCTGTGCTCCAGCTGCTCCTGCAGGGACAGGGACAGCACAGGGACAGGGACAGCACTGCTGGCCCTCCCCATGCTCCCACCCAGCTCCCACAGCTGCACATTGCTGGGAATTTGCTGCAGGAGGCACCAGGATGATGCAGATGGATGAATGTTCAAGCCCTGCTGTTGGTGAATCCTTGGGATATCCTGAGAGGATCTGTTCTCCTTCTGCTGAGCCAGGACTTGGAGCAGGACAGGATCTGTTCTCTCTGCTGAGCCAGGATTAGGAGCAGGACAGGATCTGTTCTCTCTGCTGGACCAGGACAGGATCTGTTCTCCCTCTGCTGGACCAGGATTAGGAGCAGGACAGGATCTGTTCTCCCTCTGCTGGACCAGGACTTGGAGCAGGACAGGGTCTGTTCTCTCTCTGCTGGACCAGGATTAGGACCAGGACAGGATCTGTTCTCCTTCTGCTGGGCCAGGTCTAGGAGCAGGACAGGATCTGTTCTCTCTGCTGGACCAGGACAGGATCTGTTCTCTCTGCTGGACCAGGACAGGATCTGTTCTCTCTCTGCTGGGCCAGGATTAGGAGCAGGACAGGATCTGTTCTCTCTCTGCTGGACCAGGACAGGATCTGTTCTCTCTCTGCTGAGCCAGGTCTAGGAGCAGGACAGGATCTGTTCTCTCTCTGCTGGACCAGGACTTGGAGCAGGACAGGGTCTGTTCTCTCTCTGCTGGACCAGGATTAGGACCAGGACAGGATCTGTTCTCCTTCTGCTGGGCCAGGTCTAGGAGCAGGACAGGATCTGTTCTCTCTGCTGGACCAGGACAGGATCTGTTCTCTCTGCTGGACCAGGACAGGATCTGTTCTCTCTCTGCTGGGCCAGGATTAGGAGCAGGACAGGATCTGTTCTCTCTCTGCTGGACCAGGACAGGATCTGTTCTCTCTCTGCTGGACCAGGATTAGGAGCAGGACAGGATCTGCTGGACCAGGATTAGGAGCAGGACAGGATCTGCTGGGCCAGGATTAGGAGCAGGACAGGATCTGTTCTCTCTCTGCTGGACCAGGATTAGGAGCAGGACAGGATCTGCTGGGCCAGGATTAGGACCAGGACAGGATCTGTTCTCTCTCTGCTGGACCAGGATTAGGAGCAGGACTCCTGGGATTCAGGCTCAGGGTGGATGGGGAGCTTCTCTGGCTCCTGGTGGTGCCCATTGTGTAAAACCGTGTACCTGGCAGGGGAACACAAACCTTTGTCAGTGCCACACCAAACTGATGCAAAACAAGAATCTTGCAAAGCCCAAAGTGTATTTCAGAGAGGGACTCTCCCAAATATCCAGAGGGTGAGTGAATCCCTGCTTTGCTGTGTGACAGGGGATGGGATCTTCAGTCTGGAGCAGCCCAAGCAAGCCCTGAGCACCCAGAAGCTGCTGGGACTCTGGGCTGAGCTGCATTGCCCATATTGTTGGCTTTTTGCAAATGTTAGAATAAATGCTATATGTATAATGTTAAAAATAGCTTTTCTGTATGAATATAATTTTTTTTATAATAACAAAAGTTAAACATATGTTTTTTAAAAATAGTGTGCTTAAACTACCCACTTAGTTAAAATAACAGCCCATAAACATGTAATAAAAACCCTGCAGCTAACACAATTATCAACAATTATCAACACTCACCAGCTGCAAAAAGCCAAACCCACCACCCAAATTAAAAAATAATAATAATAAAAAAAATAAAACCACACGCCAAAAAACACACATGCTCTAAGAAAACAAACCCAAAAAGTAACCATGCTAAATAGTTCTCAAAAAAAGTTAAACTATACATAAAAACTATAAATATACAAGTTAATGTATTGTAAAACATATTTTAAAAAGCATTCCCAAAGCAGCCCCAAGCACCCAGCTGTTTTAAACCTTTACTTTATGAGTGCCTCCTATTGTCTTTTTATTAAACCTTTTAAATTTTACCCAAACAGTAAAAGGTGTTTTTCCCTCAGGTCAGACAGGGACACTGTGGGACACAGGGAGTGGCACAGAGGGGATGTGAGAGCCCAGGACTTCCCTCTGGGTACTTTGATGGTTTGAGACCCTGGCAGGGGGCTCAGAGACCTTGGCACAGAGCCCAAGCCTCTGTGCCTTCGATTTTAACCCCTGGGAAAAATTACCACCTTTGCATGAAGAGTTACAAGTCACAAAAAATAAGTAGAGTGTAAGTTAGATTATTATAGGGTGAAAAAGCAGGTTTTTAAGATTGTTTATAATAAGGGTCTGGGGTCAGGATGGAGGAATTTGGGCGTGTTCTGTCCTTCTTTCTCCTTCTTCCTGCATCCACCTTCTGGGTGATGTTGGCACTTTTAGATTGGTTTAGAGTAGAACCAGACTGTGCAATATAAGTGACAGGTATTGGGAGATAATTGTAAATAATGTTTATGTAGTTTATAATATAAAAAGATAATTCCACCCCAGGGTGGGCAGTGTGCCTGGGGCTGAGCTGCTGAACAGACCTGGGCTGGGCAGGGAAAGAACTTTTAAATTAGATAAAATAAACAACTCTGGAAACAATAGATGAGTCTCGGGCTGGAACACAGAGACTCTAAAACAACACAGGTGATGGGCTCAGGCTCAACAGAGACACCACTGACCACAAGGGGACACAGAGGGGACACAGAGGGGACACAGAGGGGACACAGAGGGGACAGCCCCTGCTCCATCTGCACCCCCCAGGGATCCAAACCTTCCTCCGTGTCCTGCCGAGTCCCGACGGAGCAGGAGCAGCAAGAGCAGGCGGTGATTGATTGATTGATTGATTGATTGCCAGAGGTTCATTAAGCTAAGGAGGAGTCATTAAGGTGTCCCGGGGTGTGGGGAGGCACAAAGGGTCTGGCAGGAGCCTCTGCAGGGACTTCAGCACTTCCAGCTGTTCACCCTGTGGGGAAAGAGCAGGGGTGGGACAGGAGCAGAGAGCATTGGGGGGCAGCTGTGGCTGCCTGGGGTGTCTGGGGTTACAATTCAGGGTGTGATAAAAGGTTCTGTTCTGTCACCATCTGCTGAGGGTGGGGCAGTGATCCTGATCTCTGTGGGAGATATTCTGCTAATGGGCATCCATTGAAACCAGCTGGGGCAGTGTTCTTTATCTCATGGGATATCTCCTGTTCATGGCCATGGTTTATAAACCAGGCAGGGCAGTGTTCTTTATCTCATGGGATATCTCCTGTTCATGGCCATGGTTTATAAACCAGCTGGGGCAGTGTTCTTTATCTCCATGGGATATCTCCTGTTCATGGCCATGGTTTATAAACCAGCTGGGGCAGTGTTCTTTATCTTTTCACACCCCATCCTTCCTCCAGCCAGTCATTTTCTGCTCATGGCCATTGAGTCCCACTGTGGCACTGATAAAATTACTGCATCCCATTGGGAGTTGCTCCAGCCAGGGGGAAGAGCCCAACATTTCTCACCAAGATAAAAACAGAGGTTTTGGGACACTAAGGGAGCCCCTTTCTCCACTGGACTCCAGAGGAAAACCGGATTTCTCCACATCACCCCAGGACAACCTTGTCCAGGAGCACTGCTCCAGCTGAGCCACATCTGTCACTGCAGGAGGATGCAGCCCAAAGCTCTGCTGCCTCCAGAGGGAACAAATAATTGATCTGAAATGGGGGCTGTGGTGAACAATCACTTGGCAGAGGTTTAGTGAGCACATCACTGAAACCAGACTTGCACCATCTGCTCAGCCCCAGAATTATAAATTCTGAATTAGAACACAACAGAATTCACAAACCACTCTAAAAGTGAGGGGAAGACAGAGCAGCTTCAGGTGATTTTTGTGATTTATCCCAGATTTTGTGATTTATCCTGTGCTGGATCTGCTCTGCTCCATTCCTGTGTCAGGAATGGGTGGAAAAGAATCTTTTTGTTATTTCTGTGTTTCATTTCTGCTCCCCCACAGCAGCCAGAACCCCCTGGAAGTGCAGGATGGGTCTGGGGGGAACCATGAATTCTCCAGGTGGGAAGCAGCAGCAAAGATCCCAGAGATGGAACTGCAGGAATAAAATCTGAGCCTGTTCTCCAGGAATCAGGAAGGTCCCCTCCACAATCTCCCTGGAAAAGTAATTTTGATGTTTTTGGAGAATTGGGAGATGCTGAGAATCAGAGAACTGAGAAGAGTGCGACACAAAATCCAAGAATCTCTGGAATTCTCGGTTTTAATCTGTGATGTTTTCCCACTTTTTAAAAGAGCAAAATCCTCAAATCTGAACTACACCAAGTGTCAGAAGGAACTGGGAACAAAATGCATTTTTCCATTTCCATCTTCTGCTGAAAAAACGAGTTCAGAGGCCAAATTAAATGGAATTGCACAAGTTTGCTTTTAATGCAGCTGCATGTGAAACTTGCACAAATGGGAGCAGGATTATCCCTCTCTCAGCATTCCCAGGAAATAAAAAACTTCCCAGAAACTCTGCAACCTCTGGGCTGAATTTGTCCAGTTCCCAGTTCTGCACTTGGCCAGCAGCATAAAACCATTAGAGCAGGGTAAGAATAAATGGAATTATCCCATCACAGCCCAACAGATCTTGGGAAAACTTGGGATTGCTGAATTATTTACATGGCTCTGACAGCAGTGTTGATTTTAGAGTCCTTTGTAGTCAAATCTAAACACAAATCTCTCTCTGTCTCATGACAAGTGTTTATTTTCCCACTCCTGAGCAGTTCAGCTGAATCTCTTAATTATCTTTAAATCAAATAATGCTGTTCTGACCTTGGGGGCTGCGCTCAGCCCTCGTCATTCTTTGCTCAATATCAGGCAGAGGTTTTAGGAAATATTTGTTTCCAGCCCACAGCACCCAGCTTTCAGGGTGCTTTGTAGGATTTCTGCAGAAATACAGATTTAAAATTAGCAGCTCCCAAGCAAGCAAAGCCCTTGAATAAGAGAAACATAAAAAAAGAGATAAAGATTTTGATTTTTTTTTTTTCTCTGACAAGTCTCAGGAAGTGAAGCAAGCATCTCCCAATATGTTTGTGTCTCTTTTTTTCCCCCCCTTGTTCCATCATCCTCTTTTTTTTCCTGGCAACCCAAGACCAAACCCCTCCAGTCCCTTCCTTTTGTGTTTGCAGGAGCTGTGGATCTTTTTCAAGGAGGATGTTTAGAAGTGCAGGCAAATAATAACCTGAAACAGGATCTTGAGATGAGCTGTCCAAGCCCCTCAGCATCTGTTTCCTTCTGCTTTTCTCCTGCTGAATTTGACCCAAATTTTGTTTCCCTGGGACTGCAGGTGCTCATTTCCATCTCCCTTTTTTATCCTCTTTATTGCCAGCCTCTGGTGATGAATTTCTCTGTGCTTGTGTCCAATCCCCCTCACCACAATTGCTGAATTTGATCATTTTTCCCTTTTCCTTTCAGCTGCTCCACCTGGATAATGTTTCTCATTTTCCCCATTTTCCACTGCAGGATGTTTTGCTCAACTTCAGCTGAAACCTTTGGAATTTGGGTGTTATGAACCCAAATTGGGGCTGGAAATCCCCAGATCCAAACAGCAGCCAAGAGGGTGGGGATGGCCCAGAGCTGCTGAATTTTTCCCCCACGGATTTGGGACATTTCAACGCTGCAGAACTCGATGTTTCCACAACAAAATCAGAAATTTGGGGCACCAAAGGACAAAAATGAAACAGATTTCAAAAGCAACGAGGAGCTCCTTGTTTGCAGTGAGTGAAATGAGTTTGCTGATTATAAACCAGGGTAAATGAGTAAATAAATGAGTAAATAAATGAGAAAATAAATGAGTAAATAAATGAGGCCACTCAGGGGATGTGAGGAAGAGGAGCCTTTCCCCTTTTTCTCCCGTTTCCATTTCTCTGTTCATGTGAATCCTGGCACTCCATTACAGGCTCTAATTAGCTCCAGATTTTGGCCTCCAGTTGGTTTTTTGTACCATAATTAATGGAACAGTCATCAGAGCCCCAAATGTGATAATGAGGAGCACTTGGAAGGGCTCAGACACATCAGGAACACAGAGCAGCTCCCAGCCACCCCCAGATGGGATGGCTCAGACTGGGTTTAAGTGTCTCAATTAATGAAACAATTAATAATATTCAAATGGAAGGGAACAATTTTTCTTTTTTTTTTTCTTCTTCTTTTTTCTTTTTTTTTTTTTAATGGAGGGCTCAGTGCTGGCTGAAATGAAATTTAAATTTTAAATTAAATCTTTTTTCTGCTGGGGGAAAAAAAATAAATCTACATTTGTTAAAGCTGTGGAGTGAAACTTGGAGCTGTTCAGGTTTCTAATGTGCCACAGGGGGGGAATTTCAGGTTGGAAAAGCTGTCCCAGCCCAGAGCCACCTGCAGGAATTCCTTGGGCACCTCCAGGGATGGATCCAAACCTCCCTTCCAATATTTCCCTCTGGGAATGGGGGACTTTTCTTCACTGAAATATCCAGTGGAAAAATGGAATTACATCGTTGAAAACTGGCAAAAAAAACCAATTAAAAAACCAAACAAAAAAACCACCCCAAAAAACAACTCCCCCTCCTTCCCTGCAGAGCTTTTTTTTTTTTTTTAGGTGTCAAAAGCAGATTTTCTCCCGAGCATCACGTGTTTGATAACAAAAGTCTGGCTGTGCACATTGTTCCTGGCACTCCTTTGGGCTCCTTGCTCAGCAGCAAATGTCACCAACTCCCTCTCAGCAGCTGGGGCTCCCTCCCACCCTGCAGGCTCAGGGAAGGGCTCTGCTCCAGGGATCCATCAGCCCTCCCTGCAAAATTCAAACTTCTGAGTCCTGAGAAATGCAAAATTCAAACTTCTGTGTCCTGGGAAATGCAAAACCCACAGCTCTGAGCCCTGGGAAATGCAAAATCCACACCCCAGTGTCCTGGGAAATGCAAAATCCACACTCCTGAGCCCTGGGAAATACAAAATCCACACTCCTGAGCCCTGGGAAATTCTGGACAGCCCCAAGGTGCTGTTGGGAAGCTGTGCTTACCTGAAGGTATCTGATTTAAGGACTGAAAATTGTGTTTTCTTTGTAATGGAGTAATGACATCAAAATTAAATAACAAAATATCAGTTAAATAACAGTCAATTTAAAACCTGTTAAATTTAATAAGAAAAAAACTCATTTAAAATTAATAATAAATATCCTTGTGATGCCTTTAACATCTCAACTAGCACCTGTTGTAGGTTAAGCTCAGTAAATTTTATCCACTTTTTAATTAAAGATGATTTGGCTGCCTTTCCTCAGGTCTCCATCCTGCTGAGGGAGCAAACACCAGGCTCCAGCACCTTGTGTTCTGTGGGAGTTTCTTCTCCCCTTTCCTCCTTCATCCAGATTTTCCAATTAATATTTCTATGATGTGATTAAAGCAGAACATTCCTGGCTTTGCACTTTCTCCCTCTCAGCCCACTGGGTGTGAATTTGCAAAGCTGGGAACAATGTGAATTAATTGTGAGCTGTGAACAATATGAACTAATTGTGAGCTGAAGAATAAGAATTAATTGTGAGCTTTGAACAATATGAATTAATTGTGAGCTCTGAACCATATGAAATAATTGTGAGCTGAAGAATATTAATTGTGAGCTCTGAACAAGATGAATTAATTGTGAGCTGAAGAATATTAATTGTGATCTCTGAACAATATAAATTAATTGTGAGCTGAAGAAAATTAATTGAGAGCTGTGAACAGTATGAATTAATTGTGAGCTGAAGAATATAAATTAATTGTGAGCTGTGGACAATATGAATTAATTGTGAGATGTGAACAATATAAACTAATTGTGAGCTGAAGAACATTAATTAATTGTGGGTTGTGAACAAGATAAACTAATGGTGAGCTGAAGAATATGAATTAAGTGTGAGCTGTGAACAATATTAATTGTGAGCTGAAGAATATTAATTAATTAATTGTGAGCTGTGAACAATATGAATTAATTGTGACCTGAAGAATATTAAATAATTGTGAGCTGTGAACAATATGAATTAATTGTGACCTGAAGAATATTAATTAATTGTGAGCTGTGAACAATATGAAATAATTGTGAGCTGAAGAACATTTAATAATTAATTAATTAATTAATCCATCCTCTTGGGGCTTTTTACATTTCATTAAATGGCTCTTGGGCAACCCTCCACATCCATCCTTACTCATGGATTTGCTGATCTCCCTGAGCCTTTCCCTCCTCCTTAGCAATCATTTAAACATCCAAGAAGAAATCTGCAGTGCAGAAATCAATTAATATTTCCACCTGAAATGCTGCTGCACTGTTTTCATCAAGTACAACAGATGTGCTCTGGTTTTTATCAACATCACTTGGATCAAACCAGCAATTCCATCAGGGAAATTTTCTAAATTTGCTGAAAGGAATGGGAGCTGCTGCTTCATTTTGCTGGGATTCAGAGCTGCTGTGTCCCAATTTCTGTCCCTCTGTCCCCTGAGCTCCTGTGAATCCTAATGAGCAGAGCCTCAACCTCCTGAAGGTGCCCAAAACGAAAATGTCAAGCTCAACATCTGAATGTGCCACATCCAGGGTAAGGAGAGGTAGAAATCAGAATATAAGGCAATAATAAGTTTAAAATAATATATAAAATATAATATTATATATATAACATGTAGACTATATAATATAAAATATAGTTTATAACATATTATATAATATCTATTCTCTATATAATAGATATACTATATACTCGAAGCTTATTCTATTATAAAATTTTTATAATTTTACAGAAGCTTATAAAATTTATTATAATATTTTGTGGGGAGGATGAGGGGAAGCCGAAAAACCAGGGCCCATAATCAAGCAGATATTTATTTATTTTCTGATGGAATTTTTTCTTTTTTTAAACTCAGAGTAAAGGCAGCTCTCAGCAGCTCCTTTTGAGATCATTCCTTAGAGAAGTTCCCTGCAGCCTGGGACATGCCTGAGGAGCTCCAGTGACCCAGGAATGGATTTTGAGCACAGGAGGAGGCACCAAGGCCATCCCCACACCTGTGTGTGCAAACCCTTCATTTCCACATTCCTGCTGCTCACACCAGGTTATTTCTGTTCTTTTGGGCTCTGAGTGTCCTTCAGGGCCACCTGAGCCCCCACCTGTCCTTTATTTTATTGCCACGGAATTTGCAAACAAATTCAAACTTCTGAAGGTTGTGCCACCCCTTGGCTGCCCCAGGTCTATTTGCTGCTCCAGAGGAGATGACACAGTCCATAAATCTCTGTCCTAGTCCCTGCTGTGGTCAATAAAATCTGCTCAGATTTATGTTTGTTCCTTCCTGAGGAAAAGCAGGAAAAAAAAGAAAAAGACAAAGCAGTGCTACATGTGGCAAATGGAACAGAAAATTGCTTTTCACCCTCCAAGTTTGCAATGGAACTGAAGCTTGGGCTCTCCTACAACAATAACTGGCCTCACAAAATAAACCCAATTTTGTGCCACAATTCTTTGTGTTATGAGGCAACCAAAGGGATGCTTTGCCCAATTCTGAGCCTGCAGCTGAGAAGGTTTAGGTTGGATCTTGGGGAGGATCTGGGTGCCCAGAGCAGCCCCTGGGAGTGCCCAAGGCCAGGCTGGACACCTGGAGCAGCCTGGGACAGGGGGAGGAGGTTTGGGCTTGGAACTGGATCAGGTTTAAGGTCCCTTCCAACCCAAACCATTCTGGGATTCTCTAAGGATGAAGCTGACACTGCTGCCTCAGAGAGGAAGAGAAGGAAATCTGGTGTTTATTGTGGCAGCTTTATCTGTGTTAGAGCCTCCATACCCAGACCTTCCCTCCTGCCATTCCCAGGGATTCTGTGCTTGGCCAGGAGAGGGGGGATAAACCCAAACCCTTCAAATAAACTCGGCTGGGGAAGCTGAAAATCCATTTCTGAACCCAGCACCCCCCTTTGCTGAGCCAGTTCTCAATTGCTCCCTCTCATCCTCTCCAGCTGTATCTCATGCTGCTTAATTAATCTTAATTAAATGTTGTGGGCACCTCTGGAGCTCACTTCTCTCTTTATTTAATTACACTAACACCCCATAGGATGGGCTCTGTTTGATGGGATGTTTTGCACAAGAGTTTAATCCAGAAGCTGAAGGAATTAATGAGTTCTTAAAATGCCTCCAGAGGGTTGCTCAGGTAAACTGTGGGTTTGGCAGTGAGCAGAATCCACCCCTGATATTGCACCTTGAGCCAGAGACATTTCCCTTTGCTGGGGCTCTCAGATCCCTGCGGGATCTTCTGGAGCAGGAACCAGACTCCTGGCAGACAGATCTGGGATTTGCCAGGAGTTCACAGCTTGTTCTTGTTCCAGAAGCTTCAGCCCCTGTGCCCTGGCCCCTCTGTGCATCCCTGGTCTGAGCCAGGCCCAAAGGGATCAGCTGCCCATGGAGTGGGAATTCCTGCAGGAAATTCTCTCCCTGATTGCCAGGGCTTTGTGGGAACAGGGAATTCCCTTCCCCAACACCTGCCTGGACCCTGGCACATCCACACTGATTTCTGTGCCCTGCAGCTGCTGGGCCTCCTCCTCTCCTCTGCCAAAAACAAGCTGGGATGGCAAAATGCAGAACAATGCAGGAAAAATCTTGGAGCAAGGACAAAGGAGAGCAAAGGCAGGGATTGTCCTGTGACCCTGGGGCTCCTGATGCTCCTGTTGTGCTTGACAGCTCCGCTTGTGATGATTTTGTCACCAGGATTCCTTTGGGAATACAGCACAAGAGCTCCACATCCCCAAGGATGGGCTGCTTAGGATGAGCAGATTGCTCCCAACTCACCCATGTCCAAACTCACTGTAAAAGTACAATTCTTCCCCAAGACAGACCAGCAGAGCCTGAGTGGTTTTCTCCCAGCATTTCCATGAATTTTCTGTTTCTTCTTGGTCCAAGCAGGGAATTCTGGAAGCAATCCCTGAAGAATTTGTGTTAGGAGAGCGTGGTGATTGCTGGAGGCTCAAGCACTGAGAGCCAACCTTCATCCATCCTTCAGGAACCGACTTCATGCCAATGCAGGGCACTTCCAGGCCCTCCCAAGCTGCTGGCAGTCCAGTGCTTATGGCAGAACCATTCCAAGAGCTATGACAATGACACTGTTTATAGCTCTGGAAATGGCGCTGCCATCGGCACCACGGCGCGCGAGTGGGGATGGAGGAGCAGCTTCAGCTCACAAATCCCTGCAATCTCAAGGAAAAGTCACAGTGACGTGTCTGGAGGAGCCTTCAGAGGTGCTGGATCCCTGGAATCTCAAGGAAAAGTCACAGTGAGGTGTCTGGAGAAGCCTTCAGAGGTGCTGGCTCCAAGCTTGAAATACAGAGCACACACACACACCCTCTGCTTCCTCTTTCACCCTGGAGGAATAAAGGGAAAGTTTCCCTCTCTTTCCTGATTCTTCCCTGATTCCCCCATGGCAGGATTTGGCTCCTTCCCCTTGGATCCAAGCCAGGAATGCTGCACAGCCCTGGAGTTCATGGCTGCTGGAGAAGAGCAGGTGGAATTCGCAGGGAGCTGCTGAGCAAACTGCCACAAATCCACTTGATAATTAATCCAGGCTGCTAACGAAGCACTCATCATTCTTATTGCCTTTCCTGTTCAGGCTGGGTATTTCCATTGGTTCTTTGACAGCATTCCTCAAAACTGAAGGATTTGTGCTTTGGAGAATTGGGCAGCCCCTGGTTCCTGCTGCTGAAACCTCTTCCCAAGACAGCTCTTGTGCAGCTGTGACTCCCACCAGGGATCATCCACCACACCAACGACTTGTTAATGTAGGAAAAAAAAGACAAAAAGGGATTTTCCTTCTCCTTCCAGGCACATGCTGCAGCCTCCCAGGATGATTGTGGGGAAAGGCTTGAGTTCCAAGTTGAAAACACTTTTTCTGGTGCCTGAGGTGTTTCAATCAGCTGTGTTCCTACCACAGGCATTGACAACTTCTCTCTCAGTGCTTCTAAGCCTCAAAAAAATCCTCAACATGATCTCCAATAACTTTTGTGCAGCCTCACCGAGGGTTTCATCAATAACAACTGTGACAAAATCAGCTAGGGGCATAAACAAGGACGTGGAGAGAAGCAGAAGAACAAGCAGCAGCTCCATAACCCCAGTTCTGTCCCTAGACCAGGGAAAACTGGCCCAGAGCAGGGAAGGAGCTGCCCAGGGCAGCTTTTTCCAGTGCATTTTGAATTTTTTTTGTCCTTGCTCCTTGTTGCTTTCTGGATCTGAGCTACTCTTGCTGCTGTCCTGACCTTGAGGGAGATGTTTGTCACTTTAAAACCCTGCCAGAGCAGATGGGGAAGGGTTTGTAACTCTTCTGCATAGATATGATGGAAAATGCAGACTTTCCTCCCTGTGCCCAGCAGAAGGAGGGGAGAGGGGATGGTCCAAGGGTCACAGGGTTTGGCAGCAGCTCAGCTTGGATTGTTCCAGGCAGAGGCAGGGAGAGCAGCACACCCAGCAGATCACATTTGCAGCCTCTCCCCAGTGAAGCTTTTTGGGAAAATCGCAGCCAAGATGGGTCACAATAAAGGGAGGGACACAGGGATGAGAGCAGACAGAAAAACTCACATGGGGACATTTCACAGACACCTGACACGAAGGAGTGAAGGAAAAACAGCCAGGTACAGCTGAAACTGAGACCTCTGAGTGCTCAGTGAAACCTCAGATCCCAAAATGTGAAGGATCCTGAAGTGTCCAGGGTTGGACAGGAGTTGGAACAAGCTGGGCTAGTGCAGGGTGCCCGTGGGAGTGGGGGAAGAGCTGCAGGATCCCTTCCCACCCAAAGCATTGTGATTATCTCGTGGGATTATGTGATTCTGTCTCAGGGATGGTGCCAGCTCTGCCTCAGTGGCTGGGAGTTCTGCAGAGCAGATTGCAGCCTGAGCACAGCTCTGCCTCCCTGGGTGCCCAGCCCTCCCAGGGAACCTGGCTGAGGAAACTTCCAGATGGAGGGAGCAGAAACTGCCCTGAACTCCGCTGAAATCTGCTGCCTCCCTGAAATCTGTGTGCCTAATGAGGAATAAACAAAAGCACTGAAGGGAAAAGGGAGAGGGAACCCCCTGCCTGCCCCAAGTCTGCTGGGATAATTGCAGGTTTAGTGGGATCTGTGCAGGCTGCCCAGGATTTGGGGCTGCAGGGGAAGGGATGGGTCCCTGGGGGTGCTGTGGGGTTTTCTCTGTGTCCTGCCAGCCCTTGGCATCCCAGTTCCCAGCCAGGGAGGCTGTCACTGTGACCACCAGGATTTTCTCAGTCCTGGGATGAGCCCTGCTCCTTTCCCCTGCCCTTGTTCCAGAACCATTTTTGAGGGGGAAGCCAATTCCAGCCTTATCCCCCTTTTCTGGAGCTGCATGTCTGGAAGTGCCTGGCCCTGGAGCATTCCCATGGTGGCAGGAGCCTCTGAGGGAAGGGGAAGCCTCTGAGCTGTCAGGTTTAACCAACTTCAGCCAGGTCCAACCTGCCCTTGGACACTTCCAGGGATCCAGGGCATCCCCACCCTCACAGGGAAGAATTTTCCCCAGTATCCAAACTCTCTGTATCCTGCTTTTCTCTGTGTGAGACCCTGCAGTGCTGTACCCTCATCCTTGGAGTGAGAACAACCATCCCAAAGTGCAGAATCCCTGTTAGCCAGAGAATCCTGCAGCCAGAGCCCACTCCCAGTGTCCTGTCAGGCATCCCCATTCCCCTGGGGCTGCTGCCTCCACCCCACAAAGGTTCAGCCATAAATAAAGGAGGAGTTCCAGTGGGTTGCAATAAACAGTGAACACACAGAGCTGCAGTAATAAAAGAAGGGACTTACAGAGCATGGTCATGGCTAGACAGGAGCTGGTCTGCTGCAGAAGAGCAGGAGGAGCTTGGAGACAGAGGAACAGCCACTTTTAGTGCAGGAAGGAGCAAAGACAGACACAGTGAGGAGTTAAGGGGGAAAAAGGAAAAAACACAGCGCTGGTTAATTGGGAAACAGCCCCACATCAAACACTGAGCAGTCAATGGCATCACTCAGAGCTACACCCCAAACCTCCCACTGAAAGGAGCCTGATTTTCACTCAGAACCATCTGAGCCATCAGCTGGAGGCCTTTTCTCCATAAAACATTTTGGGAATCATTCTGCTTTCCAAGAAAATCCTTTCCCTATCTCCCCATAGGGTTTTAGGCAGGAATTCTCTGCTGAGCCTGTTTTCCAAAACTCTTCAGTACTGCTCTGGAAGGGATTTGGGAGCTGGGTGTTGCCTTCATTCCATGAATCCCAACCACCCCTGTGGGCTGAGGATCGTCTCTGGAGGAAACCACACCTGGCTCTAAAACCAAAGTCCAGGGAGTTGTAACTTGATTTGTCCCCATGATTTTAGCAGCCATGCTCACTGCTAAAAAATTCTGATTTGTGGAGGCAATGCAGAGCTGCTGGATACCCCTGGCTGCTGATCCTGGAGTCTTTTGACAGTGCTGGAAATGCTGGGCTGGGTTTTAAAGAAGAGATGAGCTCCCTGAGTGTGCAGTGCAGGACAGCAGCTACCACTGAATCCTTACCTAAGCTGGAACTATACCTGGCTGCAAGGATGAGCTTCAAAATCCCTCTGTGGGCTGCTGGTTTGTCAGCAATGCCCTGAAATGTAACAGGGAATTCCAGGGGTTCCTAAAACACTGAGCAGCTGCAACCCCTCCCTCATCTTGAGCCTGAAACAGTGGAAAAGGAAATTCTCATATAAAACAGCACTCCTGGATTGGAAGAAATCAAATTTTGAGCATCTGCAGTTCCTCAGAGTTAAACAGCTTTCCTTATGTCATGAGAGGATCATGGAGAATTGTCCCTTAATGCAGCTGAGTGTGGAACAGGAGCTTGGAACCCCTGTGTGTGTCCTGTGCCTGCATGAGGGAGGAGAGAAGGGCAGGGAGCTCCAGGAGAGCCCAGCAGCCTGTGCTGCCCAGCTATTCATTATGGGACACAAGAATTCCAAGGTGAGCAGACACAATTTTACAGCCAAATCTTCCCAGGCTAACATGTGTGAAGCCATGGGGGGAAAGAGGGTTTTAAGGAAATTAATTTAGCTTGCAGCTTGTTTTAAAGGATTTTATGGGCTTGTTTTACAATTTATCAAGGACAAAGATCCTTTCAAAACTAGAAGAATTGGTTTGTCACTGAAGTGCATCATTCATTTCCCTGGGCTCTGTGAGCTGCTGTTTTATGGGAAGCTGTGGAATATCCTGAGTTCCCACAGGATCATCCAGGCCAACCCTGCCCTGCACAGCCCCAGCAATCCCAGCCTGAATTCCCTGGCTGTGCTGTCCATGTCCATGTCCATTCCCTGGGGAGCCTGGGCAGTGCCCAGCACCCTCTGGTGGAAGAACAATCCCTGAAATCCATCCCAAATCCCCCTGGCACAGCTCCAGCCCTTCCCTGGCTGCTGTCCCTGTCACAGCAGCAGAGATCCTGATTTTCCCCGCTCCCCCTGTGCCCAAGGATGGATTTCCAGGGATGCCCAGGGGCTGCAGGAGGCGGATGGGACACTCCTGCAGGATAAATCACTCCCACCTTCCCCAGTGGCAGCTCCAGAGCCGTGCAGGCTCTGTGGAACTCAGCTCTTTGAAGATCTCCTGGCAGCACTTGTGGAAGTGTCACTCCTAATTGCTTTCCTGCCTGTGGAGCAGTTGCTTTGTGCAGGTCTTGTCTCCAATGTTAGGTGCCAGTGTTATGAAGTGCTTTCAGTGCTAATAAATACCAGCCCTGGTGCTATAAAAGCCTGTCACAAAAGCAGCAGAGGGCATGAATCTCCCTGAATGCATTAATGTGCCTTTAATATATCAGTGGGAACTGGGGCTGTTCCTGTGCACTGACAGATCAATCAGGGATAAAGTTACTCATAGATAACATTAATATGAGGCACAACCAGTTTCTTGATTTTTCTTTTCCTTTGTACCTGGGTTTGCCTGTTTGGCTCTGCCCTGTTTCATGGAGCTTTGCAAAGGGACAAATCCATGTTGTTTCCTTCAATTTTAAATCAATCTCCACAATATATTACTGTGCATTGCACTTAAACTGATGTTTATGTGTTTTTCCAGAAGTGGCTCCACTTCAGTGGTGGAAAAAGCACTGCCAGGAGTCAGAGCTTGGGAGGTTAAAGGAATTGTCAGACTTCATTTTGAGAGAGAAAATGATTTCAGAGCAGGAAAACGCTCCTGTGTGGATGTCACATCGTTTGGGCTGCTAAATATAAAAATATAAAAATAAAATATAAAAATAAAAAATAGAAGGGGCTGCTCAGGGAGGTTTGGATCCCCATCTCTGGGGGTGTCCAAGGCACTCGGTGCTCTGGGGACAAGCTGGGGATGTGGCACAGCTTGGATTCAGTGATCCTGGAGGGCTTTCCCAGCCTCAGCAATTCCACAATAGCACAAACACTTCACAAATAAAGCACAAAGCTCTTTAGTGCCACGTGCTCCGACTTCCTGAAGTGCTTTGACGGCTCAGTGGAATGACACAAATTAACAGCCTCATTAACAACCCTTCTGCCAAATCTTCAGGAACATCTCTGAAAGCCTGGCAGTGACAGTGTCAGACACAATCCACACTCCAGGGACGTGATTGACTTTGAAACCACTGCCAAGGCAGGCTGAACGAAGCCAGATGGGAATCCTGACTTCTCAGAGGGGAAACAGCAGCAGAGAGAGGGAGGAATTCCAGAGGAGCCTCAGCAATTCCCATCCCCAGCCCAGCACTGCCAGGAAAAGTCACCCAGCCAAGTCTGTCCCAAGGATTCTGTGCAAAACTCATTTCAGACCTGTGCCTGGAACGTGTCTGTGCCTTCTGGAATCCAATTTAAGAGCAGGAGTCCCTGAGGAGCTCCCAAACTGCCTCCTAAATCTGGTTACCTGCATTTTAAAATGCTCTTTCCTCTGGTCTGCCATGGCCACAGAACAGAAGGACTAATGCAGAGGGACTGGAAATCATCAGCTCATGCAGGACCAGCCTTAATCAGCTGGACTTGACAGGGATGGAATATTGGCAGGGCAGGATGCAATCCCCACATTTCCACAGCCAAAGAACTTTGCTGATGGCAAACCCAAATCCAGCCTGGCTCTGGATCCCTCCCAGGCCAGGTCACCCATCCAGGGTGCACTGAGCAGCACGTGGATCACCTCTGCTACACCAAATAAACCAAACCAAACCCTCCAAACACCAATTCTCTGTTCTGAAATGGAACATGGGAGGTGGAAAGATGCTCAGAGCTGCCCAAGGGCTGGGATCTCAGGTGGGTGAGCACCGCAGGCAAGGGGAGGGACCCCAAAATGGCAAATTGTTAAAAAGCAATCAAATCACAACAGATGTGCTGAAAGTCCTTGACACCTTCCTGGAAATACCCAGTTTATCTCGGGAATAACAAGATTTTCTCTCCCACACACACTCCAAAAGCCTTAAAAGCAATTTTAAAGCAGCAACAGGGAAGCTTTTCCACATTGTGAGTTTACAATGGCGTGGTGCACACAATGCTTAAAGAAATTCTCCTCTAGCAATCAGAAAGGAAGAGAATTATTGAAAAGAAGAACAAAGAAGTGAACCTAAAATTAAAATGCACTTACATAATTAGCTCTGAGTTGGAGATACTACTGCCCCGAGGAAGAACAGAACATGACAATAATTGCTGAGGTTTCTATAGAGTTTCTAACCCTAAGGCATGTGGAGCTCTTTGCACCTGCTGATTTGCACTGTCTGAGAACACTTTGCTGATAAACCAAATTAATCTCTGGAGAGGAGGGAACCAACCCCAACACATTCAAAGGTCAGTTGGAACAGAAGGCAAGTAGGTGGAGAGCAAATTTCTATCCATAATAGAGTTTATTCAGGTACCAAAATTAATTTTAAACCTTGTTTTGGACCTCTGGAATGAGTGGAGAGGCAAAGGACTGGAGTTGGATTCAATATGTGCTGTGTTATGAGGGATGTCTGTGTTTTATCTAAATGCACTTGTTTAAGTTGCACTCCATTATTTAATTAATATTATTTCCCGTTTAAGTGGGAAGTTTCCAGCAGGGCTGGGCTTTGCAGTGTGCCAGGAGGGGCTGCCAGGCATTCCAGCTGCAGGGAATGTGGGGCTGTGGCCAGCAGGGCTCTGCTCTGGGCCATGGATCCCAAATTCCAGCCCCACCAAACACCACTGCCTCCATTTCCCAAGGCACAAACCATGCAGACAAAGATTTAATGGCATTTCAGTCATTGCAAAGCTCCAGGTGCCCTGCAGAGCCTCAGCTCCTCCACCAGACACAAATTAATGCAGAACTTCTGATCCTGAATATTGTATTAGGCCAAATAACAAAAATGGGTGTAATCTCTTTTTCCAACATCCAGGCACATTGAAAAAGATGATCCTTCAAAAATTGAAGGAAAGTCTGGTATTTTAAAACTTGAATCCCCTCTCTGCTTTGTAGGAAATAAGAGAAATGTCTTGATTTCACTCAGCACAATTACAAGAAGCTTTTCTCTTACCAAAGCTCTGTTCCCTCCTGTGAGGCATTTTTGGAGCTGGGACAAAACTTCAGCAGGGTCCTGCTTTTTGGGGAGCAGGGTTTGGGGGAAGGAGGCTCCTCTGACACTGGGGAGAGCTTGGGCTTTGAGGAGCACCCACATTCCTGGAGCTGAGGGCTCCTCTGCCCTGGGATCCTGCAGCAGATCCCAAATCTCCCCTGACTCACCCAAACGTGTCTGAGGGAGCTCTGGTGCTCACAGCTCCCTGTGCCCTGCTCAGGGAATGTCACATCAAGGCTGGAAAACCACACCAGGGAAGCTGGAACATAAGTTTGGCTGTAAATGTTGGCAAAGCTTCATTAAAAAATTAAGAAAGCTCCTCCAAGAAATGACAAAACTTTTTGTTGTTGTTGTTGTTATTGAGTCTAATCATCCCCCGTGTTTTTAGAATCCCTTTCCAGGTTGGCAGCTAATGAAATTTAGGTGAAAACCAAATTACCTCTTGACTATTTAACAATATTAGCATTTCCAGGCAGCAATCAGATCCCCAAGCCTGGCCTTGGTCTGGAGCCACTTCTGGCACAGGGAGCTGATCCCTGAACTGAAACCTCTGGAGTGGAAAACACATCTTGAGCAACCCCTGGCTGCCCTGCCCTGGGCAAAACAAATGAAATATCACTGAAATCACCATTTTTAAATGCTCATCATTTGCTGTGTTTCTCAAGCTTTTGCTCAGGAATTTCCAAAAAAATAATTTAGTGGGAATGTGCTTTATCAGCACCTTGGTAAGGGAAAAAGATCTTCTCTCTTGGTGCCATAAATAAAGGAGCTGCTGGGGAAGGGACAGGGACCACCCTGTGCTGTGGGGGAATCCTGGCTGAGAGCCACACATCCCAAACCACTCAAAAAACACCCCAAACCATCTAAAAACATCCTAAATCATTCAAAAAGCTACCACAAACCATCTAAAAAACATCTCAAGCCATTCAAAAAACATCTCAAATCATCCAGAAAACATCCCAAACCATCCAGAAAACATCCCAAACCATGCAAAAACCATCCCAAACCATTCAAAAACCAGCACAAACCAAACACCCAAACCATTCAGTGGTTCCAGGATTCTATGATCACTCATCCTTTTGCTCCACAGCAGCTCTGAGCTCTTTCCTACAACCAGCAGGGATTTATTTTTATTCCAGTGGATCCATGGAGCTGTTAAACCTCTAAAAACTGGAGCTCTGAGTTGCTGCACTCCTGTTCCAGGGGCAGCAGGGAACCCTGGGGCTCACTGCAGTTCCAACCCCAAGGTGCTTGTTTCTGGCTTTTCCCACTTTGTTTCTTTCAAGAGAAAAATCAGGATGTGTTTTCCTCTGGAGAAATCCAATTGACATTTGGAGAAGACCTCTCAGTGCTGGAAAACGAGTGGTAAATAAACCTCTCACCAGAGCTTTCCCTGAAGAGACCAGTGCAGTGCTCTGAGCACTTCTGAGAGGAAATGGGAGCACAGCAGAGTGACCTCCCTGACCCAGATGTTCCAGAATTTGTCTGCTCTGATCATTGCTCAGATTATTTCACCCAAAGTCATCTTTCTTTGCTGTGGCCAAATTTCCCAACTTGTTTTATCCAGGAATTCCAGCAATGCTGAGCTGGCTCCCCATCCACTTGTGCTCTACAAGAGTTCAGTGATTCATGGGGGCAGGAGTTTGTTGGTTTGTGTTGAATAAATATCTACTCATGACAGAAGAAATGCAAACAATCTGCCTCAAGGGGAACACAGCATTTTTTGGATGATTTTGGTTTTTCTCAGTCTGGTGTTGCACAGAGCCCTGAACACCCAGAAATCCCCATCTATTTACAGTTCATTATTGTGCTAATTTTTGTTAGAGCTGAGTTCAACACAAGGTCTGTTCCTCCTGCCACTGCTCTCCCTGCCAGGGGACAAAAAGCTGCTGTAAAATCCCACTGGTACAACTCCATCTGCAGAAACTTTTGGCCGGGAAGAAGCAACTTTGAGGTTGGAAAAGTGTCTGATCCTGCTGCAGCCCCCGTGGAGCTCCCAGGGGAGCTCCTATCCAACTTCTGCCTCTCCCAGCTCTTTCCTGGGCACATCTCTGGAAAAGCTGCACATTCGTGTTCCCTGCAAACCCAGGCTGAGCCCCCTCAGGATTGCTTCTGCCCCATCCCTTTCTAAGCATTTCTACCACCAAGATATTGCAAAATGGAAACAATCCTGTACAAACGCCTCTTGCTGGTGGCTGCAGGCTCTGTGCAGCCCTGGGCTGATGCCTCAAGATTTAGTTTTTATATTTCCCAGACTCTACACTGTGTTAGGATATAACTCTGAACTCCACACAAAGTGTTCCAGGCTCTGTATTGGTGTGTGACTCTGAACTCCACACAAAGTGTTCCAGGCTCTGTATTGGTGTGTGACTCTGAACTCCACACAAAGTGTTCCAGGCTCTGTATTGGTGTGTGACTCTGAACTCCACACAAAGTGTTCCAGGCTCTGTGTTGGTGTGTGACTCTGAACTCCACACAAAGTGTTCCAGGCTCTGTATTGGTGTGTGACTCTGAACTCCACACAAAGTGTTCCAGGTTCTCTCCCAGCCCAGGCACACACAACAATCCTTTCCCAGCCCCAGAACCAAGGACACGCTGCAGCTCCAGCCCCAAAAAGTGCAAACAGGGAATTGAGGAGAGAATCTGGGAGGGTGGGACTGCAGAACCTGGGGTTGGAATTGGACAATGAACCCCAAGATGGAAACAGAACAAAACTGATAGAAGTGGGAAAACTCGTGACTCAAATCCATCTTGGCTCCACCTTGGGTGTAGGCCGGGCTCTTGCCCTGCCTCTCACACTGCCCAAGCTGAATCCTTTGAAGACCTTTTTAACAAATCCCTCCTTCATCCCTTGAACTGTGCCTCTCCTGTGCTCCATCACTCACCTCAGGACGTGCGTGGAGCCGTTGATGGTGGTGGTGGAGCAGGGCACGCTCTGGCCCAGGATGGAAGGCCTTCGGTAGCGCTCGTCGCCGCAGCACAGGATGATGAGGAAGGCACGTCTGAAAGCCTTGTTGAGGAAGGCGTAGAGGAAAGGGTTCAGGCCCGAGTTGATGTAGCCCAGCCACAGGAAGGCCGTCCACAGCTTGCCGGGCACTGTGTAGTTAATGAAGGGATCCACGATGTTGGTGACGAAGAACGGGGCCCAGCAGAGGCAGAAGCAGCCCATGATGATGCACAGGGTCTTGGCAGCCTTGGTCTCGGTTTTCATGCGGTGGGAGCTGTGCTGGTCCTGGAGGTGCTGCCGTGGCTCCTGGGGGTGTTTCTGTGGCTCCTGGAGGTGCTTTTGTGGCTCCTGGAGGTGCTTCTGTGGCTCCTGCAGGCTCTGCCGTGGCTCCTGCAAGTTCTGCTGTGACTCCTGGAGGTGCTTCTGTGGCTCCTGGAAGTTCTTCCGTGGCTCCTGCAGGTTCTGCCATGGCTCCTGCAGGCTCTGCCGTGGCTCCTGCAGGCTCTGCCGTGGTTCCTGGAAGTTCTGCCGTGTCTCCTGGAAGTTCTGCCGTGGCTCCTGCAGGTTCTGCCGTGGCTCCTGGGGGTTCCCCGCGCGCTGCAGCAGCCGGATCTGCCGCGCGTGTGCCCGCGCCGTCACGTAGATGCGGTGGTAGGCCAGCACCATCAGCAGGAAGGGGATGTAAAAAGCCACCACGGAGCAGGTGATGGCGTAGGGTTTGTTCACCATGAAGATGCAGTAGGTGGAGTTGGAGGCTTTGTTGAATTGTCTTTGCTGGATCTGGCGTTCGGAGGGGAGGGTGAGGCGAGGAAGGAGGGATAAAGTGGGAATCAGAGAATGGGAGGGACCTCAAAGATGATCTCATGTCATGGGCTGGGACACCTTCCACTAGAGCAGGTGCTCCAAGCCCCATCCAGCCATCCTTGGACACCTCCACAACCTCTCTGTGCCAGGGCCTCGCTGCTCTGGTTTAGTTTGAATTTTCTGGCTAATGCACTAATTTCGTCCATTCACAAAAAAAAGTTTTCTTAAAAAAACCCCTCTAAGTGTGCCCTCCTCCCAAGTGCTTTCAGTACATAACCAACACACCCTCACAGGGAATTTTTTCCCAATATCCCACCTAACCCTGCCCTCTGGCAGTGTGCAGCCATTCCCTTGCCCTGCCACTCCAAGCTCTTGTTTATTCTACCAAGAAAATAATCCTGCCTCTTATTGAAGCGAGAGCTGCAAAGGCCAAGGGGACCAAGGACTGCTGAGGTGTTTCAGGGGCCAGCTGGGGCTTGGCCTTTTTTTCCAAGGACTCCTGACTGAACTGAGAGTGAATTTTGGTAAAATCCTCTCCCAGGCCACCACTGTCTTGTGTCAGCCCTTCCAGGACAGAACCACTTCAACCCCCCTTAAAGAAATCCAGAAATTCAACATCCCCTTTGCGCTGGGAACAGAAAATTTCTCCTTTTTTCCCTTTCCCTGAAAAATTGCTTTTTAAAGAACACCCAGCACATTGGATTGTCCCTCCTTGGCTACTCACCAGATCAATGATGCCAATGCTATTCCAGCCTTGCATGATAGGGAGGAAGGAAATGAAGGTTGGGATGACCCAGCAGCCTCCCAGCATCACAGCGATGCGCAGCGGCGTCATCTTGTTCCTGTACACCAGGGGCTGGCAGCAGATGGCATAGTACCTGCAGGGCAAAAGTGGCAAAAATGGCACTGAAACAGTCAGAGGACACTTCCAAGCCTTCTACAAATTAAATTCTGTTTCTCCTGCTGTTTCTCCTGCCTTTCAAAACAGAGGGAAAATAGGAGTCTGTAGCCTGCTTCCATTGGGCCTCTACGCAGGAATTTGGGATTTTTCCACAGTGGTTTGCAAGGAAAAGCCAAAGTTTTCTGCTTTCCAGCCAGGAGAATGAGGCACAGGTAAATGCTGTGGGTTGTCTGAGGTGGCAGGGAAAGGGAGAGATTCCATATTCAGCCCCTGAGGATGTCCCCACCCTCCAAGGAACATCCCTTCCCTCCTTCCTTCCTTCCTTCCTTCCTTCCTTCCTTCCTTCCTTGGCTGAATTTCCTACCTGCACTGGATATTTATTTTGACAAGGCTGCAAAAGCTGTTACCACAAATCAACAAAGTCTCCCAAAGCTGTGAAAATGTCAGTAAAATGAAGTGTGTTTTTCCATTTCCCAGGAATCCACCTCTTTTCTAGCTGGGCTTTAACCTTCCCAAGGACAGAGCAAAGGTGTCAGGGGATGTGTCCTGAACTCTCCTTCCTCCTCCTGACCCACTCAAAATACCCCAAGTACAACAGCTCCCTGCTCTTAAAATATTTAGGACCTAAAAATGTCTTCTCAAAGAGATAAAAAAATCAAATTTTCTGTTTGTTTGATCCCTGTGCCACCCCCTGCAGGTGGATCTCTCCATCAGGAAGGGCTAGCAACCCTAAAACTGGAAATCTCTGGCTCTGAAATGATTATTTGTTTTTAAGAAGATCAGATCAGATCAGCAAATACCAAATTGCAGACTTTCCGTGGTCCTGACCTGACAATCAGTCTCAGGTTCCCAATAAAATATTTTTTGCTCTTCAGATTTTTAGATTTCAGCACACTCTGTAAAAATTTTTATGAGTTCAGCAGAACCATGAATTAGAGGAAGTAAATTAGCAAGGACGTGTGTGTATTAAAGAGCTACTCTTTGAGATTTGAGTGGGAACCAAGAGCTCTGTCCTAAACAGGCACAAAAATATAAGAATTTCCATTTTTTCCTAAGACTTTTTTTTTTTTAAAGTCATGTGGAGTCAACTGAATTGCTTTATTTTGATAAAACCAGATGATATATTCCACACAGAGGCTTGAAATAATATCAAAGTGTCAAAAGAAAACATTTCTTAAAAGTCTCTTTGAAACAAGATTCAAAATGTCACAGGGGAAAAACGCTGAAACAGGCATTCAACTACTGCAATTTGATAATTCCTCCATTCCCCTCTGCTTTCCTGTGTGCATGAAAAATCAGCCTGTTCCTCTGGAAAGCTGCACTTCCAAAAAATAATTGGATCTGCCAGGAGCTGCTCTTTCAGACCTGTGGGTGAAAAGTTCCCCTCGTGGAGCTCCAACTCCCCTTAGGCTGATCCCTGTCCCAGGAAATTAATTTCGAATTGCAACAGGAATTTACTGGGACAGAGGGAGCTTCCCTTGGCATCAGAGCTGCTCCCCTGACTCTCAGCACAAAGGATCTATATTAAAAATATATATTTAAACTATTTAATTGTTTCTTATTTCAAAGTCATCCACTGAAAGTGCTGGACATCAAAGCCAAGTCACGAGAGACTCCATTTCTTTGCAGAAAGGACAAAAGAAGAAATCCAATAAATAAAAGGATAAAACCAGCCAAGACAGCAGCTACCCTTTGACAAGTTGGATAAGCAAACAGGAAGAGAAAACCACTGCACACTGCTAATTAACTACAGCAGGAAAACAATTCTTGCCAGCAGTTTGAGTGATCACATTTCTCTGCTCCTCTCTCTGCTGCAGCTGAAAGAATTGCACTGAATTGTTCCTGCTATTAGAGGCCATTAGAGTAAAAATTATGCCTGTAAAAATGACACCTTAAGCTCCCATTTTTCTTCCCTCCCAGTGATTCAGCAGCAATTTTCCTCCACTTTCACGTCAAAAGATTTTATTTTATTTCATTTTCGCTGCTGCTACCAGAAGTTCTCCCGTGCTCAGAGTCGAGCTGGGCTCCTCCTGTCACAGTTTTGGGTGACAAAGTGCCCTGAGCAGGTGTGGGTGACAATTGTGTGATGGGGAGGGAGGCAGAGGAGCACAGCACCCCCTTCTCCAGAGCCCAGCAGGGTTCCCATCCCAGCAATCAGCTCCCAGACAGCTGAGGGTGCCACCAGAAGCCCTGGAAGTCCCAGTTCCTGCAGGAGATGAGGATTTGATCCATGTGCTGAGCATTTAAGCAGCTATTTATTCACTGGGAGAACAGTAATTCTACCTGTGAGACTATCAATAGTTTTAGTCAGAGGCTGGAATAGACAAGCTCTGTATTTGTGCTTCATTTCAAGCCAGAATTGTTTTGCTGGGCTCCCCAGGAATATCTGCTATGTGCTGCTGTGGCAGTGTGATGGATGAACAGAAAATGCAATACATACACATGATTAATGCCATGTCCAGGCCCAATTAAATATTAATTCTCTCTATTATCAGTCAAGTCCCTTGCAAATGCTCACTTCCCTGCTCCCCACAGCAGAGCAGCTGATGTGAAACCTCCTCTCCTCTGCGATGACATTCTCCACTGAAAGGGAAACACAGGAATCCCTTCCTGGAGCTGCAGCTCTCCCAGTAAAGCAAAGGTTATTGTAATACTTCTCCTTTTCCTGATCAGACATTTGCCACAGGAATGAATCATGTGCTAACATTTGATTATGGATGAAAAGAAGAAATCCATCATTTCTCTGGCCTTATGGCTCTTCTGGCCACTGCAGAAAGCACAGAACCACAGGGAAGGGATTTGGGAAGGGACCTTAAAGATAATTTAATTCCACCCCAGCCATGGGCAGGGACACCTTCCACTGTCCAAGGCTTGGACACTTCCAGGGATCCACAGCCAGGAATTCCTTCCCAAACCCCACCTAGCCCTGCCCTCTGCCAATGTGCAGCCATTCCCTTGTCCTGGCACTCTGTTTCCATCTTCCCAAGGTCCCAGTTGGGAACCAGGGCAGTTCCACACCCTGACAGCAGCACAGCCCAGCTGTGGGCCATGGCAAGGAAATATTTATTTATCTAAACACCTCTGGCTGTGGAAAAGCTGCCCTGGAGCTCTCAGCTCCTGCCCAAGCCCTGCTGATGCTCTGACCACACCCCTGCTCCTTCCTTGCCTCCTGGGCACTACAGAAACAGAATTATTGAGCTGCAGGAGATCATACCTTACCCTTGGAAAAAACTTAAAGCATTAAGAAATTAAAATTTGGAGCTGGGAGCCTGTAGGCACCACCCTGCAAGGAGCTCTTTAGCAGACAGACAAATCCACCCCCAGCCTTATGAACAGCCTGGCTCTGGGGGTGGCCCACACCTCGAAGCTTTTGGTGTCATGTGCAGATGTAAAATGATGTACATAGCATATGCTGGATCATCACTGGGGCCAGGATGAGACACAGAACACTCACTGAGCACTCACACTGAGTAATATCTCACCCCCCTTAAATCATCTAGGAAAAAAGAAGCCAAAAGACAGAAAAATTGGAAAAAAAAGAAGCCAAAAGACAGGAAAACTGAAAAAAAAAAAAGAAGACCAAAGGATGGGAAAACAGTGGGTGCTGCTGGCTGTCTCCCAAAGTTAGGGTGCAAGAGCCAAGCCCTCTGTCACTGGGAGGTCACTGTCCTTGTCCTTGTCCCTCAGGGAATCCAGAGTCTCCAGCTGAGCCCTGACCAAGTGATGAACTTAAGGAGCCACAATTTCAATTTATTTGTGCCTGTGGGAAATGAATCCAACATTACTGTTGCTGATATCTCAGTGAAAACAGGTTCTGGCCTCTGTGGAACCAGATTTTAACTTTTTTTTGGAAAGAACAGCTCTTTCTATTTTTCTTTTTTCCACTGAGCAAATAAGCTTTGGGCTCTCATTGTGCCAAAGAAAACAAAGTTCTGCACCGTTGGTCCAGAAAAAGAAAATGTCCTAAAATGATTATATCTAACAAAATTAAATTCTTATTAGAAAAACAACGGCCTGCTGGTGTTGAGATAATTACACTGAGAAAAATGCTAAAGAGAACAGTTAATTGGAGCTGGATAAATTTAGCAGGGAACACAAACAAATGCATGTTGCCAAATGGAGATGAGAGAGGGCTCCTCCGTGGTCCCTGTGAGGCTGAGGTGTGGGGAGGGTTATTGGCAGCAAGGGTGGCAAAATAAATGAAATATTTCTGGAGGCTTTGCAAAGATCAATAAAGGACAGAGCATCCCTCAGGCTGAGCTGTGGCCATCTGCTCTGGGATTTTCCTTAATGCTCTGGGACCTGGATTCTGCAAAGCCTGGCAGGGACAGCTCCAGGTTTGTGTCACCTCTCACACCTTGGGGACAGGCTCCAGCTTTTCCTGCTGCCTCTCTGCTCTCCCACCTGAGATCCAGGTGAAACAGGCACAGGAACTTACAGCCAGGGCAGAACTCCACAATTTGGGATTTGGGGCATTTAATCGGGCTGGAACCATTAATTACTGAGAGTTATCCAAAGTTTTAATCATTCTCCCAACTAAAAACCTCCTCATGGCCCTGCACAGCACAGGCATGTTCCACAGGGCACTGCTGGGGACAGCGGCTCCGTGCCAGCCTGGGACAGCGCCTGGGCACCCAACCATGGCCTGGGCATCCTCTGGGCACCCAACCATGGCCTGGGACAACCTCTGGGCACCCAACCACAGCCTGGGCACCCAACCATGGCCTGAGCACCCAACCATGGCCTGGGCATCCTCTGGGCACCCAACCACAGCCTGGGCACCCAACCATGGCCCGGGACAACAACTGGGCACGCAACCATGGCCTGGGCATCCTCTGGGCACCAAACCATGGCCTGGGCACCCTCTGGGCACTCAACCATGGCCTGGGATAACACCCTGGGCACCCAGCCATGGCCTGGGCACTCTCTGGGTACCCAACCATGGCCTGGGCAACCTCTGGGCACCCAACCATGGCCTGGGACAGGGCCTGGGCACCCAACCATGGCCTGGGCAACCTCTGGGCACCCAACCATGGCCTGGGCACCCAACCATGGCCTGGGACAGTGCCATGGGCACCCAGCCATGGCCTGGGCACCCTCTGGGCACCAACCATGGCCTGGGACAGGGCCTGGGCACCCAACCATGGCCTGGGTACTCTCTGGGCACCCAACCATGGCCTGGGCACCCAACCATGGCCTGGGACAGCGCCATGGGCACCCAGCCATGGCCTGGGCAACCTCTGGGCACCAACCCACAGCCTGGGCAGTCTCTGGGCACCGACCCATAGCCTGGGCAGTCTCTGGGCACTGACCCACAACCTGGGCAGTCTCTGGGCACTGACCCACAACCTGGGCAGTCTCTGGGCACCGACCCACAGCCTGGGCAGTCTCTGGGCACTGACCCACAACCTGGGCAGTCTCTGGGCACCGACCCACAGCCTGGGCAGTCTCTGGGCTCAGCCAGTCCCTCGTGATGCCGGCAATGGGGACGAGCAGGGAGTGCTGGAGCCCTGGCAGTGCCCAGTGTCCCCCAGGGCCAGCCCCGTGCTCTGGCACAGGGACAGGGCTGCTGGCCCAGGATGTCACCACAGGTCTTGGCAGCATTTCCAGCATCACCTCTCCCACAGGGCTGTGCTCGTTTGCTGCCTGCACGCTCCATTAACGGTAATTAATGTTTGCAAACAGCACAAGCAGCATCTGTCAGAGCTCTGCTCTGCTCCGACACTCTCAGGCTGCATCTGCCGGGCTTTAGGCCTGGCTTAGCAGGGATTTTGGGCTGGGCCTGAATGTAGGATCAGTTTGGGATCAAAGAAAACGCTCAGGGCTGGTTTGTGGTGTGCAACATCCCAGCAAACAGAGCACCCACAGGGACACAGCCTGGGGGGTGCAGGAAGCAGGGACAGGATGCTCCAGCTGCATCAAGAGGTGCCAGATGTGCCCCCAAGCCCACAGACATTTAGGAACCTGTTTGTCCCTCTGCTGTTTTCCCCACCCCACAAAAGACTTTGAGAAGTAATTGCATTGCAAATTGGACTGCAAATATTGGAGGAGAAAATTGCCTCTCCTGGCAGGTTGGCTCCATCAGAGCTTCTGGGTCTGTTTATCTGCAGGGCAATTATTTCTTATTGCACTGGCACAAAGAATGGACATGTATGCATAAAACATGCAATAAATAAATATTTCAAGGGT
This sequence comes from Catharus ustulatus, assembly GCF_009819885.2. Classification (NCBI taxonomy): domain Eukaryota; kingdom Metazoa; phylum Chordata; class Aves; order Passeriformes; family Turdidae; genus Catharus; species Catharus ustulatus. Next base: position 17,965,967 of record NC_046235.1, on the reverse strand, counting down.
AAATATCTCTCATGTATTAGAATATCAAAGAGATGATGAACAAGCATAAGGCAGTGGCAGCAAACTTGGGATTCAGTGAGCCCTGAGATGCCTTTGCTACCTTGGAAAATCCCTTTTCCAGCTGAGACTGACAGAGGCTCTCTGCTGTACTTTTCTCCCCATGTCTGAGCAGTAAAATCAGTTTATAACGTGGTGATTTATCCAGATTTTCTCCAATGCCTTTGAGAATTCAACCTCAGTGCTTGTTTCCTTCTTTTCCAGAGGCAGCAGTGGAAGTAGGTACAAGGCATTATCAGATAAAAGTCTTTTCAAGCAACACTGTGAATATGTTGAAGGGAATGACTTTCCAAAGGGAGTCTTTAGGATTAGATTAACCACCCAGATACTTAAAAAAAACCTCTTAAAACTCACACCTGCATGGCCAGAAATAAAACAGAAGGCAGGAAATAAATCACAGAATAAATCCCAACTAGAAGCAGCACTCCCATAAATTCTGAATGGACACAAGAGCAAACAGCTGAAAAAATTGAATTAAGGCCTGGGAAGGAAGTGCTGCCCCTGCAGCCCAGGCTGGGATCGATGCTGGGCTGAGTCATCCTTCCCTCCACAAAATCCTCTCATTCATCCACCTGCTCTGCCCTTTTGGGGCCATCCACCACCTTCTCCTCCTCTATTCTGGTGTTCAGTCAGTCCTCACTGAGGAAAAAAACAACCCCAAACCGACTAAAAACTATCAGAGAAATTCAAGTTTCTGCCAGGAGCTTTTAACGCCAAGCCAAGGCTGTCCCAGGATCTTGGGGACAGGTGGGGACAGGCAGCAGGACAGGAGCTCAGGACATGGGGGACCCTCCTTTCTGTGCCCCTCACATGGGAGGTTCTCCATCCCCTGCTGCAAATCTCATTTTCCCTTCTCTCCACAACCCTCTCTCTTTAATTAAGAGCCTGGAGAATCAAACTCCAACATTCAGAGAGCGAGGTCACATCCAGAGCACGGTGCCCAACATCTGCTTTCCTGCTAATTGCCTCAGAGTGGCAATTTGTCAATGGCTTGAAGATAACGAGCACAATTCCCATTTGTGCTGCAGCCATCCAAAGTTGGAGATAAGGACAGGAGCTGTGGCTGTTGGATGGCAGCTTCTGTCTGCACACAAAACTGCCCTGCCTGCCACCCCTCAGCACTGCTGCCCATCAACACTGAGCTTAAGCAACTCTTTTTTGAAGTCTGGCTGCACTCAGACTCTCAAGATATTGAAATGCCACCTATTTAAATATCAGCTGTCACAATAACAGGAATAATTATGGTTATTTTGGCCCTGTTAGCAATAATAAGTAACAGTGTTTTTAAAGGTATTGAAATCTCCACACTGAGCTAAAAAAACCCCACAAAGCACAAATCCCACAAAAAAAAAACCAACCAGAAAAAAACCTCAATTAAAAAGCCCTCTAAATATTACCAAAATAGCCAAATGTTTTCTGCTAAGTGATTATCTTGTGAAAAATTCTTATAGACATTCTGCCATTTACCCTGAAATCTGCAGACAGCAATCCAACAGAATTGCTCTCCATAAATTGTTGAGGCTTTGGGTTTTATTTTTAGGTGGTAAGAAAAGTTGGAAAGAAAGGAAAGTTTTTAGGATCTCCCAGGAGATTTAGGCTGGAAAGGACCTTCAAGATTGTCCTGTACCCAATCCTCACCTTGTCCCCAGCCCAGAGCACTCAGTGCCACCTCCAGGGATGGGATCCAAACTTCCCTGGGCAGTTCCAATCCCTGAGCACCTTTCCATGGGGAAATTCCTGCTGTGTCCACCCTGAGCCTGCCCTGCCCAGCCTGGGTTCCCTCCCCTGCTGTCCCTGTTCCCTGGAGCAGAGAATATCTGGCAGAGGTCCCTCCCTCTGCCACAGCTCAGCTCCCACCTTTGGACACAGATTCCAGCTTGAATTTGGGTTTCATCTGCTCTACCACACTAAATGCTCCTCTCTAACACACTCCTCACTTTGTATGGACACAGCTCAGGTGTCTTTTTCTCCTCCAAAAGAAGGAACAGAACCACAGAACCACACCTGGCCAGTGCTGCCAGCAGAGCTGTGCACAGAACAACCCAGCTCCTCACCACAAATCTCATTCCACTCCAAATTCCTCTGCTCTGTCCTCTCCAAAAATCCCCCCTGGCAGAGATTTATTGCTCTGCCGTTCCAGGCAGGTCCAGCTTGGTTCCAAGAGAGCCCAGAGCACAGCAGGGACCTCAAGCAGTGTCCATACCTGTCCAGGGAGATGCAGCAGAGGTGCAGGATGGAGGCTGTGGTGAGCAGCACGTCCAGGGACGTCCTCACCAGGCAGAACATCTCCCCATAGACCCAGTTATCCTGAACCAGCTCCATGGCCCCAAAGGGCATCACCAGCACCGACACCAGCAGGTCAGCAAAGGCCAAGGAAACAATGAAATAGTTGGTCTTGATTTTCCTGCAAGGCAGAGAACAAAATCAGGGCGGGTTCAGTGCAGCAGCCTCCACACATGGAGAGAAATTCCGGCTTCAATTTGGGTTTAATCTGCTTTACCACACTAAAAGCTCCTCTCTAACACACTTCTCATTTAATATGGCCACCCCTCCTGGTTTTTAAAGTTAAATATCCACCATTTTCCTGGCCTAAATACATCTTTGTGCCCACCCAGAGGAGGCAAATGGATGCTCAGAGTCCTCTGCGTGTGGTTCAGCCTCACAGCTTGCACTGGAGACTCTGGGGTGGAGGAGGGAGATTTTATTTTAACTTGTAAATGGAGAAAATCCTTCCAGAAAGCACTGAGAATAATCTAGACTGAAGCTGTAATTTTAACTTGAAGAGTACTTTTTAAATCACAACAATAAAATAGAATTAAATCCATTACAAATCCCACGCAGCACACGAATAGAGGCTGTTAAATCTTAAATCTCTGCTCCTGAGGCTGGGCTGACACCTCCCAGGGTTAGAGACAGGAATTGTGCTTGTGACCCCTGAAATCATGGGCAGGATTTGCCAAGTTGTGCTGGTGCTGCACAATCACAACCAGACCTTGGTCTGGGTGCTGCTGATGAATTCCTTGGGAAATCTGAGATGGAGAAGGAGCAGAGGCCAAGCTGTTCCTCCAGGGAATTGCTGCTCAGCTGTGATTTTCACTCATTTGTCTGGATAAAAATCTTTACATTGAGAGCTTTTCTGCTTTTCACTCATTTGTCTGAATAAAAATTTTTACACTGAGAATTCTTCTACACTACCATCTTTTCTGCACTGAAGGGATGAGGATGGGAATTACCACAATGGGATGAGCCATGGGCAGGGTGGGTGGCAATTCCTGCTCTCAGCTCCTCAGGAGGGGCTTTGTCCCTGCTTTGTCCCCTCCCTGTCCCCACTCTGTCCCCTCTATGGCACTGGCAGGTGTCTTGGGTTACAATACAGGGTGTGATAAAAGGTGTCTGTTCTATCACCATCTGCTGAGGGTGGGGCAGTGATCCTGATCTCTGTGGGAGATATTCTGCTAATGGGCATCCATTGAAACCAGGCAGGGCAGTGTTCTTTATCTCATGGGATATCTCCTGTTCATGGTCATGGTTTATAAACCAGCTGGGGCAGTGTTCTTTATCTCCATGGGATATCTCCTGTTCATGGCCATGTTTTATAAACCAGGCAGGGCAGTGTTCTTTATCTTTTCACAACCCATCCTTCCTCCAGCCAGTCATTTTCTGCTCATGGCCATTGAGTCCCACTGTGGCACTGATAAAATTACTGCATCCCATTGGGAGTTGCTCCAGCCAGGGGGAAGAGCCCAACATTTCTTACCAAGATAAAAACAGGTTTTGGGACACTAAGGGAGCCCCTTTCTCCACTGGACTCCAGAGGGAAACCGGATTTCTCCACATCCCCACTGGAGCTCCGGAGGGAAACTGCACCTTGTACAGGAGCACTGCTCCAGCTGAGCCACATCTGTCACTGCAGGAGGATGCAGCCACCATGGGATGGGACTGCTGCCAACACCCTGCCTGACGGGTGTCAGGTTGTACTCTGACTGTGTCAGGGTTTGGGGTTTGTTCTTTGTAGTGCTGTATTTCTATTTTAATTTTCCTAGTAAAGAACTGTTATTCCTAATTCCCATATCTTTGCCTGAGAGCTCCTTGATTTCAAAATTATAATAATTTGGAGGGAGGGGGTTTACATTCTCCATTTCAAAGAGAAGCTCCTGCCTTTCTCAGCAGACACCTGTTCCCCAGACCAGGACAGATGGCTCACCTGAGCTGCCTGTCCCGGCACACGGCCACCATGACCAGCAGGTTGCCCAGGATGGCCATGAGGATGACGGCGGAGATGAAGGAGAGCAGCAGGATCTTCTCCGCGGTGCCAAAGCCCTCCCTGGAACTGGGAGGGAGCACAAAAGTGGGAGAAACAAAGCTAAAATTAAAAAATTTTAAAAGTTTAATGAGGGGTAAAACAGGTAGTACACAGTGCTGGCCAAGAAAAAATTGTTAAAATTGTCACAATTGTTAAAACTCTTATAACAATTTTCCTTAGATACTTTTTCATTGCACTGAGCAGCTGAATATTTATGAATATTGTACACATTCAAACATTCCCTTGGGTTCTTTTGTGTGTTCTGGGAATTCTTTAGTTTTGTTCCACTCCTGACCCATTGTGCAATAGCACACATTTGATTTTTGGGAGTCGTGTATGCCATTTCCTCACAATGTATATCTCATTTTTTCACTATATATGTAATTTCCTCACAATGTATATATCATTTTTTCACAATATATATGTAATTTCCTCACAATGTATATATCATTTTTTCACAATATATGTGTAATTTCCTCACAATGTATATGTGAAATCAGTTTTGGGGGGGTTCTCTCGTGCCATTGTGCACTGGGGAACATCAAATATCAAACATTGGGGTGCAGGGTGGATTTCATCTGGGCTGTTCCTGCCTGTGCAGCCATCCATCAGCAGCAGGAATACATGTTAATTATTCAGTCTTAGTAATTGCAAGTTGTTAATAATGGAAGAAGTGGATATTGCTGTAAATTAAAATCAATGGTTTGCATAACATCTTTTATCAAATCCCAGAGCTCTGCCTCCCGAGCTCACTTCTCTGTCTGACACAGCCCAGACTGATGGGTTTGCTGCTGTGGGGAAATGAGGTTCAGGTAAATGATTGCTGGTGAGCAGGAGTGCAGAAATCACTGCAGGAAAAGGTGAAATTCTGCTGGGGAAATGAAATTCAGGTAAATGATTGCTGGTGAGCAGGAGTGCAGAAATCACTGCAGGAGAAGGTGAAATTCTGGTGGGGAAATGAAATTCAGGTAAATGATTGCTGGTGAGCAGGAGTGCAGAAATCACTGCAGGAAAAGGTGAGATTCTGGTGGGGAAATGAAATTCAGGTAAATGATTGCTGGTGAGCAGGAGTGCAGAAATCACTGCAGGAAAAGGTGAGATTCTGGTGGGGAAATGAAATTCAGGTAAATGATTGCTGGTGAGCAGGAGTGCAGAAATCACTGCAGGAAAAGGTGAGATTCTGCTGGGGATGAATGCTGCAAACCACACCTGCATGAGCTCTCCTGCACGGTCACTCATGGAAGGAAAATTATTTTTCAAGCTCAATTTTCACTTTCTGTGAACACCCAACTTCTCTGAGTGAACTCAAGAGCTTTTGCATGTTTGATGGGGCAGGGAAAGAGCTCAGAGCAGTCACAGGCTCAGAGCATCCCTGGCTCTCATTCCCCAGCACATCCTGCCCTCCCCGGCAGCACAGAGGGGAAAACCTGCTGGGAGCACAGAGCTGCAGCAGCAAGAGAAGTAAATAAAGTAAAGTAAAGTAAAGTAAAGTAAAGTAAAGTAAAGTAAAGTAAAGTAAAGTAAAGTAAAATAGAAAAAAATAAAATAGAAAAAATAAAACAAAATAAAATATAAAATAATAGAAAAAATAATATAAAAGTTAAAATAAAATAAAATTTAAAAAATAAAATAAAGTAAAATAAAATATAAAATAAAATAAAAATATAGCATAAAAGAAAGTAAAATAAAATATAAAATATAAAATAAAATAAAAATATAACATAAAGTAAAATAAAATAAAATATAATATAAAAATAATATAAAGTAAAATATATGAAATAAAGTAAAATATGAAAAATGAAGTAAAATAAAATATAGAAACAAAATACAATATAAATTAAAATATAACATAAAATAAAAATATAAAATAAAATAAAATAATTTAAAAAATAAAATAAAATAAAATAAAATAAAATAAAATAAAATTAAATTAAATTAAATTAAATAAATAAATAAAGCCATGCTTGGGGTCAAGAGGAGCAGAACTGCTACAAGGATGGCCCATTCCAGGCTGGAAGGGATAACTCTGCCTGCACAGGGCACCTGGAGCACCCCCAGGGATTGCTGGAACTTTCCCCAATAAGGGATGTGCTTTTCAGCCTCCCTGAAAATGAAAAACTCTGAGCAGTGGGAGCTCAGAAAGATTTTCCATTTAAAGTGCCCTGGGGTGTGGGGAATACAAGGAAGGGTTGGTTTGTTTTGCAGCCAGGGTTTTTCCCTCTGTCATTCTGGATTTCATAACCACAAATAAGCTGTTATTGCCCTTTCCTGTTTCCCTGATTAGTGCTAGGCATAAAAATTCATTAAGCACCTAAAAATCAAGATAAGCTATTTTATGAGTAAACCTGATAATGTGTCAGCACAGAAACACGAGGATAGGGAAGGGATGATTTGATCTCTGCCTTTCCAGCTGTTACCACATCCTCTCAAATATTAATCAGAAGTCAGCATTAATCCACAAGCATTTAATTTCCCTGAATGCCTTTGAGTGCTGCCCTGCTTCAGTGCAGATGGCAGGACAGCTCCAAACACATTCCAGTCAATGAAACCCCTCACTTGTTTTACAAACAGACTGAAATGAATTAAAGGATTGACAAGGCAGGAAAAAACAGCATTGCACGAATCAAAATAACTCAGTTATAATGACAGCACAGGGTTAAAAACGGTTCTAAAATCATGGGAATTGTGTACAATGGAGAAATGTTTCTAAAATCATGGGAATTGTGTAAAATAGAGAAATGTTTCTAAAGTCATGGGAATTGTGTCCAATAGAGAAATGTTTCTAAAATCATGGGAACTGTGTACAATAGAGAAATGTTTCTAAAATCATGGGAATTGTGTACAACAGAGAAATGTTTCTAAAATCATGGGAATTGTGTACAATTAGAGAAATGTTTCCAAAATCATGGGAATTGTGTACAATAGAGAAATGTTTCTAAAATCATGGGAATTGTGTACAACAGAAAAATGTTTCCAAAATCATGGGAATTGTGTAAAATAGAGAAATGTTTCTAAAATCATGGGAATTGTGTACAATGGAGAAATGTTTCCAAAATCATGGGAATTGTGTCCAATAGAGAAATCTTTCTAAAATCATGGGAATTGTGTCCAACAGAGAAATGTTTCTAAAATCATGGGAATTGTGTCCAATAGAGAAAATGTTTCTAAAATCATGGGAATTGTGTACAGCAGATTCAGGGGGTGGAAAGAAAGGTTGGGTCTGGTAGGGCTGGGAAAGGGAACCAATGTTGAGCTTTGTCTTTATTGAATCATGTGTAACTGCACCTGAGTAATCATCATATGATAAATAATGTGATGGTTAAATGTAATAATTGATTAGTAAATTGAATGTATTATTGTTTAATCATAACAAGAATCAAAATCCCACCCTGGGCATCCCTGGAATGCTCAAACTCTCCTGGAGCTCTGGCATTCCCTGGGGAGCCTGGGCAGTGCCCAGCACCTCTGGGGGAAGAACCTTTCCCAAAATCCATCCTGACCCTCCCTAGCCCAGCTCCAACCCTGTCCCTGTCCCTGTCCCTGTCCCTGTCCCTGTCCCAGAGGTTGGAGCTGCAGACCCCAAGGAGTCTCCCTGCACAATCCCAGTGCCCTCAGCTGCTCCTCCAGACCCCTCCCCATCCCCCTGTCCCTTTTTTGGGGGGCTCTCCCAAGCTTTAGAGATGATTGTGGTGCCCAAACTGTGCCCAGGACTGGAGGTGCCAAACCCCTGAGCTCTCTGTGCTGCCCTGTGCACTCCCCTCAGCAGCAGCAGCAGAAAAACTTCTCCTTTGCTCAGTGGAATTTGGATCTGGAACTCCAAACTCACCCAGGACAACGAGATGCTTCACCTGAGCCAGAGTCTGCACTTGGGGAATGAGGGAGGAAATAAAGCCAGGCTTGGGGAGCTTGGGCTCTGCCTAAGCCTGGGCTGTCCTGGCAGGGATGGGCTGGTCCAGCACACAGCTCTGTGCTGGTGCTGAGGGCAGGACAGAGCCCTGGCTCTGCTCTGCTCCACAGTTACATAATCCACACCCACACACCAGCAGATCTCGCTGCAGGGCTGATGGATGTGAGCACAATCCTCAAAACCCATTAGACTGTCACCTAAAACAGGAGCTAAAATTAACTTATGAAATCAGCAGGAGATTAGGATCACAGTATTTACACAGAGCACAGGCAGCTGCTGCAAATTCTTTGTTTTGCACCCTCTAACAACTTCCACAGAGCCCCTGTGCCACCCAAACCCCACCTGACACATCCACCTGGGCTCTGCAGCACCTTGGATTGGGCTTTTTAACTCAGAATATATTTGCAAATCTTCAAACTTTAATCCAGCTGAACATTCCCCTTTTGTTTTCACAGCAGCACTTTGGGATTTGCACAGGAGGAGAGTGCCCAGAGGAAGCACCAGGATGCTCAGAGGGATGGAGCAGCTCTGCTGGGATGGCTGGGATTCTGTGCAGAGTATTTGAATGGTTATCAAACACCCCACAGCAATGAAAAACCCAAATCTCTGACCTAGGCAGGGATTTAGACTCACCACACAGCACAGCAGAGATGTGGCAACAATCATTTCTCCTTTGTAAATGCTGAATAAAAGCCAAGATCAAACACACATTTAATCAGAAAGGTTTTGATCAGCTCCTAATTAGAATTGTGAGTCCATGGCCTCTCCCACACCTCCCAGCAGTTTGATGATGAACAGAGGAGGATGAAAGAAGAATATCAACCCTGACTTTTGCTGTGTATCCCAAATCAGAATGTGATTATCCCCTCTTTTGCCTCTCTCCTGTCACACACAGGGCTGAATATTCAACACAAACACCACAGAGCACCTCATTTCCAATATTCTCAATAATTGTCATTCATTTCCCTTCCCTATTCCCTGAAGGCAGAGCCCAGGGTCTACTTCTGCACAAGAATATTTGTAATTTGACTTCTGCACAGAATAAATTTACCTCCCAGAGACATCACCATGACACACACGTACAACTCCAGTTTTATCTCAGGAGTTCAGAAACAGGGAGGGACTGGATGCAGATCCATGACACAGAAAAGAAAGGAAAAGAAAGGTTTAGGCTCATACCAAACATACTCTGAGTGCCCAGATTTCTCACAGAACTCAGAAAATGAGAATTATTGCCTCCTGCAATAACCAGCTGCAGAACTGCGGGGCACAGAGTCACAAAACTCTTCAGTGCTGCAGCTCCTGGGCACAAAGCATTTAATGCCCAGTTTTATTGTACATTTTCCTGTAAAAATTCCCCCAAAATGAGCCCTGCCCTATGCCCAGAGATTTGTTACCTCTCAGGCTGTTCTTGCCATTCTCAGCATTCTCATTCTGACTTCTCTTTCTCAAAACTTTGTTCCCATCTTTGCCCAAAGCCCAGGACTTACAAGGTGCTCGAATCAGAAACCATAAAGGTTCTGCTCTGCTTTTTCAAATCTGCAGTCAGGAAAACGTTGTGAAATGAGGGGCATTTAGTCAAGACCCTTGGAAGGGTCCTGCATTAAAATATCCAGGCTGTGCCCTTTTCCCACTGCCTGTTCACACCCTGGACAGCAAAAGACAAATACAGCTATTGGCTAATTTCTAATATTTCCTGGAGACTTTCCCACTTTCAAGCCTCCAGAGGAATGAAAAAGTTCCTTGCAGCCACCTCTGCTAATGGGAGACTTGGCACAAGACAATAAAACATTGAGTTCTAGAATACATTTTATTTGAGACCCCCTGTGTGACTCCAAGCCACACAAACACAGTCCCCAGCTCCTTTGGAGCTTTGCTATAAAAATCCTGGTTTGTTAAAGATAATTCCAGTGGGGGCAGCCAGAAACCTCCCAGCCCCTGATGTTCACAGCTCATTTTTATGGCCCTCACTGGTGTGGAGGCTCCAGCCAGGTGTCCTGGCTGAGCAAGGACGTGGAATGTCCTTGGTTCAAGAGCAGAGCTCTTAAATTCCGTGTTTAATTTAAACCTCCCTGTGCAGCCCCAGCTAAGTGCATGTTCTGAATACTCTCCACAAAGCCCTCATCACATTTCCCACTCCAAACAAACAAGAGAGGAGGTCAAGGTGCTTTGAGGAGGGGAAGTGCTCAGATGGAAGCCAGACACCAGCCAGGAGTCAGGACCAGCACATTTCTGCAGCCTGGGATGCTCGGGGAGTGTTTGTTAATTGTGGTTAATTGGGGCAGGAGCTTCCAGCAGGAACAAATCCCTGATTCCTGGAAACAGGGGAAAGGGGCAGTGCAAATGTGGGGACAAAGGGAATTTTGCCAGCCTGATGCTGAGGGTCAGCCCTGCAGAAATCAAGGAAGGTGTTGTGGAAAGCCCCTGGCACTGCTGGGTAAAAGCTGGAATGAGATCCAGCCCATTTCAGCCAGCATATCCCAGTTTTTAGGATGATTTTCACATCCTTCCACAGCCTTTTCCCCTCTGTGCAGAGACACTGATGCTAAAAATGTCATGCAAGACGTCAAAAAGTTCATTTTTTGTGGCCCAGCTTTTAGTCTAGGGAATTTTCATGAGCACAGATTGCTCTAATAAAAGCAGCTGAAACCTCAGAGAGCTCTGACCTCCCCGTGGGGCTGAGCACAAACACAAACAGGAGCTGCCCCTCTGCACTCTCCAAGTTTATTTTAATAATTTATTATAAAATATCTCATTTATTTACAGAGCCTGTGTGTCTCCCTTGCTCCACAGCTGCCATCAGAGAGCACACTATTAATTTGCAGAAGCTGGAGCCAGGCTTAAAAACTCCATTAATTAAGTGTTGGCGGAGGTGTTTGGAAAGATGTTCCCATAAATATAGTGCTTTAAAGTGTTTCCCTAGAAACTGAGAAAAGAGTTGAACAATATGAAAAATACCCAGGCTGATGCCTCCCCCGTGGAGCAGTGCCTGGGCTGGAGGCAAAGAACTTTTTTCCCAAGGTTTTTTGGGCTACTGGAAATTTTTGGCTGGTAGCAGGAGGTGTAAAAGTGAAACCTCGTTATCATTCCTTGCTTGCCTGTGCCCTCCTGCTCTGCCCTGGTGTTGGCAGGGGATGCTCTGGGAGCTCTGAATGCTCTGGGGCTGCAGGTTCAGGAGTTCCCCAGGTGTTTGGCTGCTCCCAGTTTGTGGATTCCTCCCAAAGTGGCCCTGCTGCTCCCAACCATCCCAGGGTAAACCTGGCACAGCCCACAGCCTCTTCCAGTGGCTCCTTTTGACATTTCATGGAATCACTGAGGTGGGAAAAGCCCTCCCAGCCCATCCAGTCCCAGCTGTGCCCAATCCCCACCCTGTCCCCAGCCCAGAGCGCTCAGTGTCACCTCCAGGAATTCCCAGGGCACTCCAGGGATGGGGATCCAACCCTCCCTGGAGAAATTCATAGAGAAATTCCTGCTATGTCCACCCTGAGCCTGCCCAGTCTGTTCCCTCTTCTCTGTCCCTGTTCCCTGGGAGAAATCCCAAATCCCCCCTGGCTGTCCCCTCCTGTCAGGGAGTTGTGCAGAGCCAGAAATTCCCCCCTGAGCCTCCTTTTCTCCTTCTGAGCCCCTTCCCAGCTCCCTCAGCCCCTCCTAAAATCTCCTCCATCAGTTCATTGATCTCTGCAGAAATGCAGGAGCAAATCCCCCTCTGGATGGATGCTGCTGCTATCACAGAAGGGTTAGAGCTGATCTTCCCTTGGAAAGGGAAGGAGGAAGAGAGCTCCAGGCTGGCTGTGGCCAGTTAAATGACTTTTTACAGCCTGTTATTTCTCACCTAAACAGAAGTGTGATCAAAGAACTCGAGATAAACGATGATTTAATGACTCCAAGTGTAGAAGCTGGAGAGGTTTTGAGAAGAGCTTGTGTACACAGGAATAAACATTTCTACTGCAGCCTGCTGGAGGCACCCTGAGCTGTTTGCCTCCCATGGATCCCCCTGCCAGAGCCTGAATCCCTTCCATTTCCTGCACTTTGGGTCACTTTGGTGCCTGTTTGGTTGCAACCCCTCAGGCCAGCCCTTGTCCCCATCCTGCAGTGTCCTGAGCCAGGGGATGAGGAACAGCCCAGCTCCTCCCAGGACATCCCAGGGATGGCTGTTTGGGGACTCTCTGTCCCTCTGTGGCTCTGGCTCCTGTTTCTGCCAGATCTGGATGGGGAGAGGAGATCAAGGACCAAGCCAGACCCATCCTAGAGCCAAACCCATCCTAGAGCCATCCCAAAACCAAACCCATCCCAAAACCAAACCCATCCCAGAGTCAGAGCCATCCCAAAAGCAAATCCATACCAAAAGCAGAGCCATCCCAGAGCCATCCTACAGCCAGAGCCATCCCAGAGCCGTCCTAGAGCCAGAGCCAACACATTCCAAAACCAAACCTATCCCAGAGCCAGAGCCATCCCAAAACCAAACCCATCCCAAAAACAAACCCATCCCAGAGCCATCCCAGAGCCATCCCAGAGTCAAATCCATCCCAAAAGCAAACCCATCCCAAAACCAAAACCCATCCCAAAAACAAAACTCATCCAAAAAACAAAACCCATCCCAAAAACAAAACCCATCCCAGAGCCACCCCAAAACCAGAGCCATCCCGGAGCCAAATCCACCCCAAAACCAAACCCATCCCAGAGCCAGAGCCATCCCAAAACCAAACCCATTCCAAAGCCAGATCCATCCCAAAATCAGATCCATCCGAGAGCCATCCTACTGCCAGAGCCATCCCAGAGCCATTCTAGAGCCACACCCATCCCAAAACCAGACCCATCCCAGAGCCAAGCCCATCCCAGAGCCACAGCCATCCTAAAAGCAGACTCATCCTACAGCCAGAGCCATCCCAGAGCCAAATCCACCCCAAAACCAAACCCATCCCAAAACCAGACCCATCCCAGAGCCAGGCACCAACAGTCACTTCTCATGGTCCACAGGGAAAAGCCAGCACAGCAAACTCCAGGATTTGGGGCTCACCAAACACAGAATTCCCCAATCCCCTCCCAAGGGCATGGATGGAGCTCAGGACTGTGCCTCTGTACCAGAGCTTTGGGTTAAAAAATGGGATTTTTTCCTTTGCTTCAACACCAACACAACCAATCCACCCAATCTGGTTCCTCGTTCCCTCACCTTGCTGCTCATTCCTCAAAGTCAAGATAAGATTAATGAGCTCCACACAGAACTGCTGGAGGGCTCTGCACTTTCCAAGCCACAAAAACACCTTCAGCAACAAAGTGAGAAAAGCAAAGCTGATAAAGCCAAGTTTGGAAGCAATTAACATCAATCTAACATTCAGCTGGTTTGGGGGCTCAGCTTAAAAATAAAAAGCAATTACTGCTGTGGCAAACTGAAGGAATATATTGCTTTTCCATGGCTGGTTAACAAAGGGAGTCTTTCACCAGCACTTACAACTAAAAGGGTTTTGTAAAAGCTGTTTGCCTGCTCTAAAGGTGCTGGTGATTTTTATTTTTCACCTGTTTATCCAGGAACCCTACACCTGAGGAAACAAGAATTCTTTAGGGTGAAGCACTCAGGACAATATTCCAAAATCTGCCTGGAACACAATTGTGGGATCAATATTTTGTGTAGGAAATCCCACAGTGAAAATCCAGCGTCCACAAAGGGGACAGAGCAGAAACTTTATTTAAATAATGGTGGGGGAAAAATGTGGGGGGGGAAAGTATGGGAAAAAAAGGATGGGGAAAAGGCAGGGGAAAAAAGGCAGGAAAAAGGGGTGGGAAAAAAAGTGAAAAAAAGGTGGGAAAAAAAGGGGGGAGAAACAGGCAGAGGAAAGGTGGGGGAAAAGAGTGGGAGAAAAAAAGGTGGGGAAAAAAAGTGGGAAAAATAGCAGGGAAAATGGAGTTTAAAAAGGTGGGATGAAAAGGGGTGGAGGGGAAAGGGGGTGGGAAAAAGGGATAGGAAAAATTGGGGAAAAAGGCAGGAAAAACCAAGTTGGGGGGGAGAAAAACAGGGGAAAAAGGGAGAAAAAAAAGGTAGGGAAAAAGGGGGAGGAAAATGGTGGGGAAAAAAAGGCAGAAAAAGGCAGCGGTGGTGGGGAAAGGGAGGGGAAAGGGCAGGGAAAAAAGGCAGAAAAAGGCAGGGCAAAAATGCCAGGCACAAGGTGCAGGTGGGAGTCACCTGTGCTCCAAAAACAGGAGTGAGATTTGGCTACCAGGGCAGGAGATTTGGCTACCAGGGCACGAGATTTGGCTACCAGGGCAGGAGATTTGGCTACCATCCCACACCAAGAGAAGCTCTGCCCCGTGCTGGCAATGGGAGGGCTCTGCTGGGAGGTGATGGAGCCTTCCCCAAACCTGGGGAGGTTTTCAGTCACAGTTGTGACTTACCCTGGCAGAGGCACAGTTTGATCTCTCTGGATTGCTGGAACCAATTTGAGGTTTTCATTTCAAACCCCCTGACAGGATCTCATTAACCCACTGCCTGTAATAAATGTACCCAATAGCAATCGCAGAGTCACATGGAATTAAGAAATCCAATAAAATATAAATAGGAAACACTCGTGGGTCATTCCTTTTCCTACTCTGGAATTAGAGAAAATGAGGTCTGCCACCTCCCTCGGGCTGTGATGAATGCAGGTTCCAAACTGAACTGTCAAAAATTTCCAGGAATGTCTCTCCAACATCACGTTGCAACCTTTTCAAAATTCATAACATTTTCTACTGTAAAGAAATCCTTGACTTGTCTGGGCTGTGTTTGACATTCTCCAAGCACAGGGTGATGCTCCAGGAACCCCCAGATCAGGCCCTGCTGTGTGAGCAGAGACTTTTGTCTGCTGTAAAAGGGGAAATGCCACCCTGCAGTTTTACAGATGAGTTGTGGGGTCACAGCTGAGGGGCTGCAGGAGCCAAATCCTTCCTCCTACCTCACATTCACATCAAGTTCTTCCATCACAGGCAGCAGGCACAGGCAGCTGGGGGTTCAATGTCCATAGAAGAGACCTCATCCTGCAGGGGAGAGAGAAATGGAGGGGTTGGTTCAGGGTCTCCCCTAAATTCAGATTCTCCCCAGGGTTTGTTGGGCACCCAGCACATCATGTTCAGCTGCTTCACTCCCAGCTCTTTTTCCATCAGGCAGCTCTTCCCCCATTCCAAATCATCTGCAAGACTTCCCCAGGACTTCCCCAACTCTGAGAGCTGCAAAAAGCAGCTTGAACAGAGCCAAACTGGAGAAAGTTTGCAAAGCCCAGGTGGGAAAACACAAGCAAGAAGGCTTGGTAAATTAGTTTCTGTTTTTACACAAACCTAAAACATTGACTTACCACTAAATTAAACCAGGTTTCCTGTGACACTCTATTGTGCAGCCTTATGAATACTTAATAGCAGTGCTGTAATTACAAAGAACTAAATGCTTTGCAGCTTGAGTTAAAATAAATGTACTTACTCCCAGCACCACTAAGTGATGTAAATATTAATGGGGTTTTTAACTCCATCAAAATTCCATCCTGACTCCAAAGAAATGAATGCACCATCTTAATAATGTGCTTGTGCATTTGCTGCTGCTAATCCAGTGGAAAAAATAGGCTCAGTTTTGGAGCTCTTGAGGCTGTTGATTACCCCTTGTGCTGTCTCTGGGGATAAAGGCACCACCACCGAGCTGAAAATGCCAAGCCAGATGCAAATAATGCCATTGTGGTGACTTGGCTCCAAGGGAGAATTGGAATAAAGCTGCCTCAGCCTTCCCAGACACTGGTGGCAGCTCTGCAATGCCAATGAGCTCCCCCTCTCCAGCCCTGTGCCACAAGGAGAAATTCAGGATGTGAATGTTAGAGAGAATTTTGCAAGGAAAATTTGCTGTCCAAAGGATGTTTTTATCCAACAGGCAGAGTTTGGCTGGTTCCTGTTTGCAGCTTCAGCTGAAGGTGCTGCTTTGAAATCTGAAATCTGGTGGTTCAAAAACTGCTGCTGTATTTTGCAAAGAAAAGGGGGCCAGGTCTGGAGATTCCCCTCTGTGTCCCTGAGATCTGACCCCCAGCTTGAATTGGGAGGAAAAACCCAAAAATCCAGTCCCCTGTGCTCCTGCTCTGGAGTTCTTTCATAGCATAAAATACCTGGTACAGTTTCACTCTTTGAGTGCATAAAATTAATTCTGATTTCTCCTACAAAGTGGATGAAAAACTTTTCAGTGATTTTGTGTGTCAAAATTCCAGGCAAGGAATTTTGGGGGGGCACCTTTCTTGCTTTGTTCTTCTGGGAAAATAAAAATGTAATTTTAGTGTGCACTGAGGTTACACAATATCTGCACCATCTTGCTATCATGGAGATTTCTACGATGACTGAAACTTTCTATATAGGAGTAAAAATAAAAATAAAACAAAAAAAAAATTCTAAAGTGGAAAAAAAAATCTTCACAAACAGACAACCCCCCCCCCAAAAAAAAAAAAACCAAACCAAAAAAACAACCAAAACCACAAAAACCAAAGGCAATCCAGGGACTGGTGGCACTGGAGAATTCAGGAAGGTCCAGCTGAGCTCAGCTCCCTCCCCTTGGCACACACACTGACCTCCCTCTGCCCCTCCTCATCTCCACAGGGAAAAGTGAAAACCCACTGAGGAATGGAAAAATGCCAAATTTATCCCATGGATTTAAGGCTCTGACAAAGATTTCAGCTGTCAGGGCTGGAGGGGGTGGCTGGTGGCCACCTGCCCTCCCTGGCTGCCCATGGAGGTGGAAATGCCCCCCCAGATGCCAGCAGTGGCCACCCCATCTCCCCTGCACTGACACATTCTCCATCCCATTCCTTCTCATCCCACTCAGCCCCCACCAGGTCCCACTTTCTGTCACTGCTGAGCTGGTGACAACAGGAGCTGAGTCACTGAGGAGCTGCCACCCCCATTTCCTGCAGAGCTGGGCTCTGGAGCTGCTCCTCAGCCAGGGCTGAGCCTTCTGCAAATCCCATTTTCCCTGCAGGCACATCCCCCCTGCGCCTTCTGCTCTGCCAGGGGGGGATTGCAGCCCCTGACCAACCCAGCAAGGGGCTGGAACAGGCTCCAGAGGCAGGAATTCCTCCAGGAAAAGGAGGATGTGAGCATATGGCAGAGCCTGGAACACTGGTGGCACAATCAGCACAGCAGGAGCAGTGGCAGCTTTCCCAAGACTCATTTACCAAGGAGCAGAGCAAGTAAAGGAATCTCACCACATCCTTCCCCATTGTGAGAATTTAACCCAGAGCCAAACACTTTTTTTTCCTTAAATACAACAAGATTCCTTACCTGAGACTGAGATTGTTCCTGAGCCAAGGCTGACTCTGTATTCACCACAGACCCTCAGCTGAATTCACCCTCAGTGAATTCTGATTAAATCCTTGTGTCCAGCCCCATTAGACACAAACCTTGTCCACATGAGACTCAGGCTGTGCCTAAACCCCATCAGGGAGCAAAGGGTTCCTCTCTGAACCTCACAGCTCTCCCTTTGATTACCCCCTCCTTATTTTGGAGTAAATAATTTCTAAGTTATCATTCTAGATCAATCTTAACTCTCTTTTCTTTTGTATTTTTCCTGAGTAAGGAACAGAGGGAACCTTGCCATTGGACTTTTTTAAGTCACACTTTACAATGCCCTATTAAAACCCTCTCTGTCAATATTCTGAGTGATCAGAGTCACCCATTTGTGACACACTCTGCTGCACCACAGAGCAGGGAGGGGGATGTAAAAATAAACTAAATTCGGTTTCTGCCTGTCTCATGCTCTCAGTGAAGAGCTGGATTTATCACTGGGTGACTTTCTTCTTCCCTTTGTAAGTATAAGCTTAAAAAAATCCCCTTTATAATAATCTTTTGCCAGTTTTCTAGAGCACAGAGTGGTGTGCAGTGATGATGATTGATTCCAGTGCTGTTTTCTGGCAAACACACACATTTTTTATGGGGTAACACACAGCAAAAGATGTTTAGAAACTGTTTAGCCTTCCCCTGGAAACTGCTGTCCTCCACACCTCAGGCAGTTCTTGGAAGTGCAGGGAATCTTTTATCTCCCACCCATGACTGAGGCCAGCAGGATCACTCTAACATAAATAATTGCTGCTGCTACCATCTCAATCTGATTTCACTTCACTTTCTGTAGTGAACATCTGCAAAATTGAAGCTGGGGTTGAATAAAAAAAGAGCTGTTGCTCGATTCCCCCCACATTTCCCATTTGGGGTGGTGATTTTCCTCACAACTCCATCATTATCAGAGAAAAAGCTGTTAGCAGAGGTTAACTGGACCAGATCTTCCCAGCCCACATTAAACTGATATTTTTTAAGTGAGAGTCACCTCAATCCAAAGAAAATTTCTTGCTCATCACTGCAGAACCCTTCAAGTGTTGCAGGAGAATATCCTGCCCGTGACAACACTTGAGGAACAGGAAATATCCAAGTGATTCATCTTGTTCATTCCCAGATAAAATGGTTTTATTTCCAGCCATTTCTGCCCAAGGCACAGCTCCTCCTGCCTTCCCTGCCACTGCTGCCTCTGTCCCCATGAAGGACAAAGCTGATAACAAGTCCCTCAGTTGTCAGCAGAGATTGCTGAGCTGATTTTAACCCAGCATCATCCCAGCAGGTTCAAAAGGAGCAGCTTAGACAGAGACATTAAAAGCAGGACCTGAGACATCCCAAAAAGTACAATGGAGTCCAGCTTGAAAGGGAGAACACAAGGAAATGTCTTTGTGTTTCAAAAGCTCTTTGAGGGAAGTCTCTGGCAGTGGTTTAGGTTTAAAGAGGAGTTCAGGGGCTCGTGTTGCCAGCAGTCACTGGGGTGCCAGTGGCAGACACACCTGTGTGCCAGCAGCCTTTACTGGTGCCAGCTCCCAGCTGTGCCCTCTGTGCCTCCTCAGCCTCACATCAGCTTATTCTGTCAATATTAAGGTTTAAATTTCACCCTTGAGCACCGAAATAGCCCCAGCAGACAGCACAGGAAAGGGCACTGCTCTGCTGGATCAAATATTTACAGCAGTAAAGCTCCATGGGCTGCTCAAGGGTGACTTTGTTCCAAAGCTCAGACTTGTGCAGCAGGTCTTTGCCTGTGCCAGGCTCTGTTTGTGGCAGCTGTAAAACCTGAGGGCACTGCTGCCTCAAGTTTTAGTATTTATATTTCCCAGACTCTGCCCTGCGTTAGGATATAACTCTGAACTCCACACAAAGTGTTCCAGGCTCTGTATTGGTGTGTGACTCTGAACTCCACACAAAGTGTTCCAGGCTCTGTATTGGTGTGTGACTCTGAACTCCACACAAAGTGTTCCAGGCTCTGTATTGGTGTGTGACTCTGAACTCCACACAAAGTGTTCCAGGCTCTGTATTGGTGTGTGACTCTGAACTCCACACAAAGTGTTCCAGGCTCTGTATTGGTGTGTGACTCTGAACTCCACACAAAGTGTTCCAGGTTCTGTGTTGGTGTGTGACTCTGAGCTCCACACAAAGTGTTCCAGGCTCTCTCCCAGCCCAGGCACACACAACAATCCTTTTCCAGCCCCAGAACCAAGGACACGCTGCAGCTCCAGCCCCAAAAAGTGCAAACAGGGAATTGAGGAGAGAATCTGGGAGGGTGGGACTGCAGAGCCTGGGGCTGGGATTGGACAATGAACCTCAAGGTGGGAATGGAACAAAATTTATAAAAGTGTGAAAATTCCTGACTTGGGTCCATCTTGGGTGTAGCCACATCCAGGCTCTTTACCTGCCCAAGGTGAATCCTTGGAAGGGTTTTTAATAAATTCCTGCTTTATTCCTTTAACCCTGTCCAGCCTCTGTCCCAGGGAGCCTCCCAGGGCATCAGCACAAACACAATTTGTGTTTCCCACTGCCTTCCCCCCCTGCCCTGTTCCCTGCCCAGGTTTCTGCTCCCCATCTGGAGTCAGGCACAACCCCAGCTTTATTCAAGTGTTGGAATTAAACCCCTCTGGCTTCTTTTTATTGCTGCCATAAGCTGGGTTTGTGAAACACAAACAGGAAATCAGCTCCTGCTTTGAAGCCCAGTGCCAAGAGCCAGTTCATGGCTGGACTTGAGCAGGAACAGGAGCATCCCCTGGCCTGGGGGGCTTTTTTTGCTCTAATTGCTCCTGTGGGACTCTGAGAAATCGCTGGGGTTGTGCTGGATCACTGTCTGTGACTGCAGCTCCACAGAGGGGTTGGGTGGACAAAAATCTCCTGGGTTTGACTGAGCTGAAAACAGGGAGGAGAAGAGAAGAGAAGAGAAGAGAAGAGAAGAGAAGAGAAGAGAAGAGAAGAGAAGAGAAGAGAAGAGAAGAGAAGAGAAGAGAAGAGAAGAGAAGAGAAGAGAAGAGAAGAGAAGAGAAGAGAAGAGAAGAGAAGAGAAGAGAAGAGAAGAGAAGAGAAGAGAAGAGAAGAGAAGAGAAGAGAAGAGAAGAGAAGAGAAGAGAAGAGAAGAGAAGAGAAGAGAAGAGAAGAGAAGAGAAGAGAAGAGAAGAGAAGAGAAGAGGAGGAGAACCAGGTCACAAACCTGCAGCACCTCAAACCCTGTGGGCAGGCTCAGGGCAGAGGTCACAGCTGTGCAAAAATACAGAAGAAAAAATGCTTCCAAAAATACAGAAAACAGGGAAGCTGGGAGCTGTGGGGTTATGGTAAAAGTTTGGGAATTGTCAGAAATTGCAGAGGAATCTGCAGGCTGCAGAAGAGCTTGATTTTGAATTATTGGTAAAAATAATAATTAAAATGAGGCTGAACAGGTGGAAAATATTGGTGATGATTAAATTGAATTAAGAAAAAATAACACAATAAAATACTTCAAAAGTTGGACTCAGTGATCTTGAAGGTCTTTTCCCACCTGAAGCATTGTGTGATTTTATTTTGGGGACCCTATTAAATGGTGATGTTTCCATCCCCACAGACTGAAGAGCAGTTACTAATGCTGGTCACTTAACATCAGCAAGTCCAGGTAATGGCATCTTTGTCTTTAAAAGAGCTTTAAACAGCTGGGAAAAGAAAAATTCTCACATGGTTGGTCTTGATTTCCAGCAAACTTGGACAATCAGAGTAACAAAAAAAAAAAGAATATCAATATTTTGAAAGAATAAAGGGGATAATCTTGGTAATTATAAACCTATCAATTCAAGGCTGCTCTCCAGCACAAAAATAAAAAATACAATTCATCAGGAATTAGAGATGGGGAACAGAATTTGGCAAATCAGTAGGAATTGGAGGAAATTAATTTGCCTTCTTGATATTTTCAGTGCTAATCAACAGCAGTAGTGATGTAATAAATTGCTGTGACTGCAAGGATGAATTGGCACTGCAGGGGCACCCAGGGCTGTGAGGATGCAGGGCTGTGTCAAGAGGGATGAGAATTTATTTATCCTTTATTTATTTATTTATTTATTTCCCTGCCACCTCCAGCCCCTCCTTCCTTACACACAAATCGTTCCCTGCAGGATTCAGCTCCACCTGATCCAAGTGTTCGCTTCCTTTTCACTGCCTCTCCAAGCAGGAGAAACCTCTGATGTTCACACACGGAATGGTGGAGATTTGGTTCTTCAAACAGCAGGAAAATGGGAAAAATCACCCGTGTGAAATAGAATCCTGTGCCTGAGGAGCAGAACTTTGCTCTCCCCTCCTGGGACAGGACAGAACTGAACTCCTCTGCACCCCTGGGATCTGCAGCTCCCTCAGATGAGATTTAATTACAGTAATTTCACGATTACAAGCCGCACCATTTTGACTAAAATTTTGGTCGGAACCCAAAGTGTGGCTTATAATCAGGTGTGGCTTATATATGGACAAAGAATGAAAAGTTGCTGTTTTAGTTTGGAGGACAGGTGTCTGCTGAGAAAGGCAGGAGCCTCTCTTTGAAATGGAGAATGTAAACCCCCTCCCTCCAAATTATTATCATTTTGAAATCAAGGAGCTCTCAGGCAAATATATGGGAATTAGGAATAACAGTTCTTTACTAGGGAAATTAAAATAGAAATACAGCACTACAAAGAACAAACCCCAAACCCTGACACAGTCAGAGTACAGCCTGACACCCGTCAGGCAGGGTGTTGGCAGCAGTCCCATCCCATGGTGGCTGCATCCTCCTGCAGTGACAGATGTGGCTCAGCTGGAGCAGTGCTCCTGTACAAGGTGCAGTTTCCCTCCGGAGCTCCAGTGGGGATGTGGAGAAATCCGGTTTTCCTCTGGAGTCCAGTGGAGAAAGGGGCTCCCTTAGTGTCCCAAAACCTCTGTTTTTATCTTGGTAAGAGATGTTGGGCTCTTCCCCCTGGCTGGAGCAACTCCCAATGGGCTGCAGTAATTTTATCAGTGCCACAGTGGGACTCAATGGCCATGAGCAGAAAATGACTGGCTGGAGGAAGGATGGGCTGTGAAAAGATAAAGAACAATGCCCCAGCTGGTTTATAAACCATGGCCATGAACAGGAGATATCCCATGAGATAAAGAACACTGCCCCAGCTGGTTTATAAACCATGGCCATGAACAGGAGATATCCCATGAGATAAAGAACACTGCCCCAGCTGGTTTATACACCATGGCCATGAACAGGAGATATCCCATGAGATAAAGAACACTGCCCCAGCTGGTTTATAAACCATGGCCATGAACAGGAGATATCCCATGAGATAAAGAACACTGCCCCAGCTGGTTTCAATGGATGCCCATTAGCAGAATATCTCCCATGAGATCAGGATCACTGCCCCACCCTCAGCAGATGGTGATAGAACAGAACCTTTTATCACATCCTGTATTGTAATGTGTGGCTTATAATCAGGTGTGGTTTATAATGGTGAAATTACTGTACTCAGGAGAGCTGTTGGGAGCTTTTGTTGGAGATTTCACTGGAGAGAAATTTCACTGTGTTCCCTTAATTCCTGGGACAAAGGGGGCACAGGGATCCTGGGCAGCTCCAGCTGTGCCTGGAGCCACTTGGCCTCCCAAAATAATCCCAGTTTATCCCAGACACTCAGTACCTGACTGCTGGCACTCAGGGAGAAGTGGCCAATTCCACTGGGCCACTAATTATTCTCTAATTCTAGCCCGACCTGCTAATGAGTGTTTGATTAACCCACTGCTGCTGCTTTATCACGCTGAATAAATAATATCCACTCTGTTTGCAGAGCTCATTTCCCACTCAGAGCTCGGTGCCAGCCCTTCCCCAGGTGGAAAAGCATCACACCTGGGCATGGGGAGGAATTTCTGCATGGAAAAGGTGATCAAACACAGCCAGGGGCTCCTTATTCCCAAAGCTCAGCCTCCCCATCCCAGCAGGCCTGACTGCCCCACTCCATCTCCTTCTGAAATTATCCAAAAGAAACTTCCAAAAATCATCCTGGGAAAAATTAAAAAATCATGATTTTGCAGCTCTCATGTTGCTCGTGAGGAGAGATTTCCACTTTTTGT
This sequence comes from Catharus ustulatus, assembly GCF_009819885.2. Classification (NCBI taxonomy): domain Eukaryota; kingdom Metazoa; phylum Chordata; class Aves; order Passeriformes; family Turdidae; genus Catharus; species Catharus ustulatus. The sequence continues at coordinate 17,942,319 of NC_046235.1, read as the reverse complement.
TCCCATGCACAAAGAGTCTCTGACTTTCTGCCACTTACAGGAATATTCCAGCCAATAAACTGCCAAGAAATCCCATGGGAAAGCAGATTTTTAACTGAATATTGGGCATCAGCTATTAATTAGCTCTGAATTTACAGTGGCAAGGATTAGCAATGAAAACCTGATTTAGTCCCTAAGATAATTCAACAGGACAAAGGGATCAACAGCCTGGGGGTTTATGTCCCTTGGAAAAGAACAAAAACAGCTCCAGCACCAGCAAGAAATTGCAATAGAAACCAAGAAATTGCAATGACTGACACACAAACCAGCACAGAAGAGGATCTGAGTGCTGTCAGAGTCTGAGATTGGTATTTCTTAATCTGAAATTCATCTAGATCTAAAAATCTCCCGTATAAAGATCAGTGTTCAGGCATCTCCAGATCTCAGGAGTTAAATATTTCCTTTTTCCTGAGCTCACCTGGACTGAGGTGTGCTCCTGTTCCTCCTGAATTCTGTGAGGCTGCTGGGATTTATGGGTGGGAGGGTCTGGGAAAGGGCACAGGCAGCATCCTTCAGTTTTCTATTGAAATTCTGGGGTTTTCAACAACAAAAAGGTTTGGTCACAAGCAGGTAAAGCAGCTTCAGAAAGACCTGAAATTTTTGGGGAAATGTGACACAAGATTGTCCTTTGTGGATTCATTTGGGGCAGAGTTTCTGCTGGCCAGGAGGGTTGGAAATCCTCTTAATTCAAGATGCTCTGGGGCATTTTTCACCAAAATTCCTTTACCTTCACCTGCTGGAGCTCCTTTCTGACCTGCTCTCAATATTTGTGCCAAAATCTGATTATGAACCAGCTGAGCCTGAGCCAGCCTAGCCCCAAACAACTGCAGAGACTCCAAACTGTGCCACAGAAAAGCAAAACTGGGCAAACTTTCCACGCTCACCCCTTTCCCACCCCTCTAAAATCCCCTCCTTGTGTCCAGGCAGCACAGGGATGAGTGGGGACTGCGCTGCACCTCTGCAAATTGTGGAGATGTTTATAAAAAACCCCCAAAAATGGCTTTAAAATGGTGATTTCCTGCTTGCTCTCCCTCTCTGGAGCACAGGGATGCACAGGGGTGGAGGAGGAGCTGCAGCCTACAGATGCAGTTTGAGGCTGCTTTTAAAAACTTCCATGTGGGTGTTTGCCAAAGGAGCTTTTTTTTTTTTTCTTTAATATTTTATTTTCTTCCCTGCTCGTGAAACAAATGACTTTTCTTCATATTTACACAGCCCCTCAGAAAGCAAATGAAAAACTCGTCCTGAGGAGTTGCAAAGTATTAAATTAGCCCAAAGTAAATGTTATTTTTGGGAAGCAAGCTCCAGGTGTGGCTGCCAGGCTCCTTCCAGGCAAAGCTGAAGGGAGCTGAAGAGGCAGGACATGACAAAAGGAATGTCACTGCTGTTGAAATAAAAGCAGATTTTGCTCTCAAGTAAAAGCTGCTTGCATTTCATCTTGATGGCAAGGAAATCAGGGGGCTCTCAGTCCCCAAAATGATCTGGCAGCCTCCCAAGCCAAGGGAGTCACTCCAGTCACTCCCAATGAATAATTTGTCATTTTGGATTTTATTTTTAATTTCTGTTTTTCGTTCTTGCTCCCCCTGATGCTCTAAAATCCCTCCACACACATTTATCATCACATTCTTTCCTGCTTTGAGTTTCTTTTACCCTGAAATCCCCTGACTCCAGCAGTGCTGCACTTTTTAGTGGGTCCCAACTTACCCTTTAAGGAAATTATTCCTTTGAGGAATAAAACACCCACCTTAACTGGAGTTGATTCTCCCACTGCATTAATTTTATTAATTAACTTTATTTCCTTCACTCCAATTAAATGTAATTTCTACCAGCACAAGAGATCCAGCTCCCTGTGGCCACATCCCTTAGGAACTGAAGGCTCAGATTTTGGGGTGCTGGTACCAATTTATTGATTTTTATCACAAGAGGAGTTGCTGCCCGCCTTAAAAAAAACTCCACCATCCTCAGCTGCCTCTGGGAGCTCCTGCAGACAGAATACAATTTAAAATAACAGTGAGAAAGGGTAAATAATCATTAAAAAAAGGCTTGGTTTGCAGCAGAGGCTGGGAAGGGCCAGGCAAGGTCACAGTGCTGCAGGGGGCTGTTAAAGTTAAATGTGGATTTCTCAGGATTGGATGCTCTGTGATAAACCTGCCTGCACACCTGACCTCCCTGAGACCTTCCCTAATATCCCAATGCACAAAAAAAAGCGTTTTTGTGGGGTTTGGCACAAGTTAAACTCCTCAAGGTGACTGCAGCAGGCAGCTGTGGGTGAGTTTTCACTGGGGTGGAGAATGTGGGTGGAGAATTTGTGAATTCCTGGCTCTGTGTCCTGCTGGGATTTAGGACCTTGGCCTGCATCCATCCTCCCCTGGAAATCCCAGATGTGGTGGCAGCATTTGAACTGACCTCCCCAAACCATTTCTGCAATTTCTGGTGCAGCTTTCCTCCTCCTGTTCATCCTCATTCTTCTTTTCCTCCTCCTTTTCCTCCTCCTTCTCCTCCTCCTCCTTCTTCCTCTTCCTCCTCCTTTTCCTCCTCTTCCTGCTCTTTCTTCTCTTCCTCCTCCTTCTCCTCCTCCTTCTCCTTCTTCTCCTTTTTCTCCTCCTCCTTCTCCTCTTCCTCCTCATTTTCCTCCTCTTCCTTCTTCTCCTTTTCTTCCTCATTCTTATTTTATTCCTCCTGCTCCTCTTCTACCTCCTCGTCCTTCTCTTCTTCCTCCTCCTTCTCCTTTTCCTCCTCCTGCTCCTCTTCCTCATTTTTTTTTCACCTCCTCCTTCTTCTCCTTCTTCTCCTCCTCCTCATTCTCCTTTTCCTCCTCCTTCTTTTTCTCCTCCTCCTCTTTCTCTTCCTCCTCCTTCTCCTCTTCCTCCTTCTCCTTTTCTTCCTCCTTCCTCTTTTATTCCTCCTGCTCCTCTTCTACCTCCTCCTTCTCTTCTTCTCCTCTTTCTTCTCCTTTTGCTCCTCCTCCTGCTCCTCTTCCTCCTTCTCTTCTCCTCTTCCTCCTCCACCTTCTTTTTCCTTCTTTTTCCTTTTCCTGCTGCTCTGGTGGAGGGGAACAAGGGGATCTGCAATCCTGGCTGAGCCCCCTGAGCCTTTCCCTGCCCCAGAGCTGCCCTGAGGCTCCTGAGCAGCCCTGAGCAGTTCCTTGGTGTTCCAGGTGTCCCTCAGGTGTCCCCAGGCTCCGTGGGGCTGTGCAGAGCACCAGAGGGATCTGAGCTCAGAGCTGCCCTCCCTGCCAGCCCAGGTGTGCTTTTCTTTTTTGGTCCCTGGTGGGATTTACCAGGACCAGAGAGTGCTCACATTTAGTTCTCTCAAAGCTCACATTTAGCCAGCAGAGAAAGACCTGAGGCCTTACTTGATGAGTTCCACAGAGTTTTTATTTCATGCCAAGGGTGGTCAAGCAGGGATCTCTCAGAACAAAGGGCAGCCAGCCATATTTATAGGTTCAGGGAGGATTCAAACTACAACCAATAAAAGTTTATCCAAAGAACAGCATCCAGTCTAAGTGAGAAGTTCTAAAGGTGAACTGACCAATTACACAAACTAATTTCTAACCAATTATCTTCCAAAGTGTTAGGAGAGTGACCAAATTCTTAAGGAATTTGGCTCAGCCTTGCTATCTAGGATACCTTATCTGTTATAGCAAGTTCCAGGGGAAGATGGCTTTGGAGGGATTGTATCATCCACAGCCAGGGTTTGCTCTCAGTGCTGCCAGCAGAGTTTTATCCCTGAGCAGCTGCTCCAGCCTGTTTGGAGAGGAAGGAACAGCTTGGACATCCCTTCACATTCTCCATCCATCTCCTGCTCCCCTTGGCTGCCTCACCCCATCCCCACTGCTCAAAACCTCACTCAAAGCAGCAGACACTGCATTTTCCCTTTGCATGGCAGGAAATGCCACCAGGTCCTGCTCTGGATGAGGCAGAAATGAAATTTGAGCACAAATCTCTGTCCAGGGACACCCAGCTCCAGGGGCTGCCTGAGAACTGCTCACAGCAATTCCCTGGAAGCTGTTCCCTCCAGGAATTCATGGGCAGCCATCAGATGTTCCCCCCAGCCTGCTTTTCATCACCAGAAATGGGGACGGGGTCGGGGAAAGGGCAGGGAGAGGCTGGGATGTGAGCAGGGGAAGGATCCAGCCTCAGAGGAGGAACTGACGTTGCAGATTTTGCCCTGCTCGTTTCACAGTAAATAAAGAATTAAGGAAGATTGTTGGAAATGCGTCCATTCAGGCAGCAGCTGAATTTCCTGTGAATTGCTTTGGGAGTGAGGGGGGAGGGAGAAGTGTGGAGCCATCACAATGAGCAGAGAGTGACTGGTGAGAGCCCAAACCCTCCCAGTGCACGTGTGTTCTAATGATAGAAATTCATAAAAACCCCACTTGGTGAATGGGGGTGAGCATGAAAAATAAATCCATCTCTCAGAGAGACAGAGAGTGCAAAGTAATCCATCCCAGCCTTTGTTTTGGAGGGGGGACTGGCACCAGGTTTTCCCTGCACCACGAGCAGCCCCAGTTCCCCCAGTGGCTCCCATCCCCTGGGACTGGAGCTGAGCACAGGGTGAGGAGCTGGGTGAGAAGGACCAGCCCAAAGCACAGAAATATGGGATGGTTGGGGTTGGAAGGACCTCAAAACTCATCCATTCCACCCCTGCCATGGGCAGGGACATTCCCACTGTCCCAGGGTGCTCCAAATCCATCCAGGCTGGCCTTGGGCACTGCAGGGATCCAGGAGCTCCCCAGCTGGAATTTCCTGGAATTTCCTCCCAGGATCCCACCTGATCCATCTCTGCCAGTTGAAGCCATTCCCTGTGCCCTGGCACTCCAGGCTCTTGTAAAAATTCCCATCAGATTAACCCCATCACGTGCCAGGAGATACTGGGATATTCACCCTGGATAGGCAGCCAGAGCAAGCAGCAGAAGTGGCTGTGAACAGGGAAACAGGAAACCCTGGGCTGACAGCCCCTGTTATCTGCACCTTTGGTTTATGATGTTTAACCAGGCTTTTGATCTGAAGGGAGAACATCCGAAGGGAAAACAGCTCCAGAATCTTTTGTCAGCACCAACTTTGCAGAGCCAATAAAAGCCCAGAGCAGCATCAAGTCAGCAGATCCAGCAAACAGCTTTTCTTTGAGAGCTTGGCTTTTTCACAGAAAACCACATCACACTGAAATCAGACTTTCCCAACAGGAAGTTTCCATTTGTCACTTAAAAAAAACCAACTCACTACCAAGAAAATCTGTCATGCAGTTGTTTCAGCTCTGTGTTTCTTCTCAGGCTGTGAAGCAGATTCTGAGGCTATGGAGAGAAGAATCAGATGGAGCAAAAGGCCTGGGAGAGACCCTGAGGAGCTGTTGAAGCAGACCCAGCAATATTTTAACCTGCTGTGGATGACATTTGGAGATGGAGATTCCACATTCTCGTTATGCACTCTCCCAGGGGAAGCACAGTAGGGATTTTTTTTTTAGGCTCTCCTCTAAATCTTCCTTGCTGCATTTTATTGCTGTGATTTCTTTTCCTGCCCTGCACAGACTTGGTTTATTCCTCTTGCTGCAGCCCCTGAACAGCCCTGGCTGTGCTGCACTGACAGAGCCCCCCTGCCCCAGCTCTGCTCCCTTCTGAGAGCTCCTGCATCCCTCCCGAGGCTTTCCTGAAGGGCAGAGCTGGGGAGAGCCCTGGGAGGGAGGATTTGAGCCCTGGGAGGGAGGATTCCATCCCTGCTGCTCACATCCCTCCCCTCTGGATGAGCCTTGCTGCTGCCTTTGCTCTTTTCCAGCATTTCTTGGGGGGGTGTTGGTGATTCCCAGTTTTCTGTGTGTGATTTTCACGTCCTGTTCCATGCAGTAATTTCCTAACAGATCATGGAATTACAGAATGTTTGGGTTGGAAGGGACCTAAATCCCATCCAGTGCCAGCCCTGCCATGGCAGGGACATTTCCACTGTCCCAGGAGCTCCAGCCCCAGTGTCCAGCCTGGCCTGGGACATTTCCAGGGACATTTCCTGCTCTAGGCACCCTCCCAGGCTGAACAATCCCAATTTTCTCAGCTTTTCCCACTCCTCCTGCTCTTTTCTCCACCCTCTCCTCGTGCAGTCAGTGATTCCTGCCTTGGCACAGCTCATCCTCTCCAGCTCCAAGGATTTCCTTGTGAAAATCCTTCCCCAGCAGCCCCCCAGGGGTGGGCACAACTCCCAGGGCTGTTGAATGAGGATTTGACAGGAACGTTTTGCAGATATTTGTGTATAACAGAAAGGTTTCTGAATGTGGACTTTGAAGAAGGAATAAAAATGAGAGCAAGGTTTGATCCAGAGGAAAATAATTGCTGAGCCAGTTTTACTGGGTAACTGAGAAGGCAAAGAGTGAGTTGGAAAGGGATTTTATGCCTTTGAGCAAAGGATAAATTTACTTTAAACTAAAGATGTTTTTACTAAGCAAAAAGATTTTTACAAACAAACAAAAATGCTAAGTTGTAAGTAAAGAATTTAGAATTCTTTTACTGTTAGAAAACCGAAATTTTTAGCTTAATCTGTAATACACTTATTTTCTGTGACTGAAAAATAGTAACATGAATATGGCAATGTTAGTAGTTGTGATAGGGTTTTGTTAAGTCTTCATCACCTAAAAATGTTTCCATGTGCCAAGATTGGAGCTTTCAGTCTCTCCTGTGTTGCCTATTTTTGGATCCTGGATCTGGGCTCTCCTTGCTGGTTTATTTTTGTGTGTTTGTTTCTAAATAAACAAAAGCTGGAACAATAAATGTCTGGGCACCCAGAGAGCTGTGAGGGATGTGGAGAAGGAAGGAATTGCCTGGGAAGCACTGCAGAGGGAGAAGAGCTCAGCTCATCTGTCAGAGAGGGCAGGGAATTCTTGGGAAGCATTAACCCAAATCAGAATTACAGTAATTTCACAATTGTAAGCCACATTTTACAATACAGGGTGTGATAAAAGGTGTCTGTTCTATCACCATCTGCTGAGGGTGGGGCAGTGATCCTGATCTCTGTGGGAGATATTCTGCTAATGGGCATCCATTGAAACCAGCTGGGGCAGTGTTCTTTATCTCATGGGATATCTCCTGTTCATGGCCATGGTTTATAAACCAGCTGGGGCAGTGTTCTTTATCTCATGGGATATCTCCTGTTCATGGCCATGGTTTATAAACCAGCTGGGGCAGTGTTCTTTATCTTTTCACAACCCACCCTTCCTCCAGCCAGTCATTTTCTGCTCATGGCCATTGAGTCCCACTGTGGCACTGATAAAATTACTGCATCCCATTGGGAGTTGCTCCAGCCAGGGGGAAGAGCCCAACATTTCTTACCAAGATAAAAACAGAGGTTTTGGGACACTAAGGGAGCCCCTTTCTCCACTGGACTCCAGAGGAAAACCGGATTTCTCCACATCCCCACTGGAGCTCCGGAGGGAAACTGCACCTTGTACAGGAGCACTGCTCCAGCTGAGCCACATCTGTCACTGCAGGAGGATGCAGCCACCATGGGATGGGACTGCTGCCAACACCCTGCCTGCCTGAGGGGTGTGAGGCTGTACTCTGACTGTGTCAGGGTTTGGGGTTTGTTCTTTGTAGTGCTGTATTTCTATTTTAATTTCCCTAGTAAAGAACTGTTATTCCTATTCCCATATCTTTGCCTGAGAGCCCCTTGATTTCAAAATGATAATAATTTGGAGGGAGGGGGTTTCCATTCTCCATTTCAAAGAGAAGCTCCTGCCTTTCTCAGCAGACACCTGTCCTCCAAACTAAAACAGCAACTTTTCATTCTCTGTCCATATATAAGCCACACCTGATTATAAACCACACTTTGGGTTCGGACCAAAATTTTAGTCAAAATGGTGCAGCTTATAATGGTGAAATTACTGTAATCTGCTGCCACCATCAGCATTCCTCCTAGTAACCAACAGTGGGGTGTGCCCACAGCCCTTCCTCATTGCCAGAATTCCGGGCAGCAGGAATTCCTGGCTGCTGGGAACCCTTCCTCTGCCCCAGCCTTTCCTTCTCTGAGCTGAGAATTGCCCTGGCACTCCCATCTTAGAGATATTTGTGCTCAACTGCCCTGAGCTTACCCCACAGGTCAACAACCCAGACTTCTCCTTCCTTTTAGCATTTAAGTGGCAAATGGCTCTTCCATGGAGCAGGAAAACCCTGAGCTGAATGGGCAGAAGGAAATCCCTTCTCCCTCCAGTTGCCCATCCCCTGGTTATGTTTTAATCATCCCACTTGCTGCATTTTATTAAAAGCAAACACAAGTGCAGGAGGGCTGCTTGTTTCCCTCCCTGAGCTATAATAGAAGGGATCTGATCAATAAAACAGCTCAGCCAAGCAGAGCCCCTGGAAATCTGGGCACTCATAAAAGGCATCTTTGCAATTAGTTTTTATCAGCTCTGTGATTTTCTGCTGACCAAGGAGGCTCTGAAACTCAGGCCAGGGAGGAGATGCTTGCTCTGCACTTCCCTGGTGCCCCCATGGTACAGAACAGGTTATTGAGGAAGATTTTGGGATTTCCTGTGTCTGAGAGTGGGGCCATGTGCAGCATGGAAGACAGAGAGGGGATGAAGGCAAAGAGGAGGAGGGAAAGGGAATTTCATTCTCCACAGCAGCACAAGCTCCTGGTGCTTGCACAGAGGGAACAGGACCTGTTTTACTTTCAAATTTCAATTTTTGCCCCCTGCCTGCCTGGCCAGTCTGGCAGTTTGCTGTTAGCTCAGCAGATATTCCTTGGGGGGGCTCAATCTGACTCTGCCTCTCCTGCTCTGACTCCACCATTTGCACCCAGCAAAGTTATGAACACAACATTCTGCTGCTTCTTCACACTCCTGGAAGATGCTTTCCCTTCATCCTTAACCCCCTGCTCATGACTATTTCACAGATTCCTTTAGCCTCCCTTATCAGACACCTACATGTTCTAATTCCTAATTTATATTCATTGCTGCAACCTTCCCTTCTTTTTCTGGGGATGGTGTTGACTGGGTTTGGGTTTCTTTTTTATTTTCCTTTTCCCCCTTCTCTGCTGAATGATAAAAATTTTACTTGGCAGTTTTTCCTGTTAGGGAAAACATGTTTTTGTAACAATCCCATGAAGAAAAGAAACACATTTCTCTGCTTTGGCTGATCTAAAACCAGCCCTGAGTTCTGTCAGAGCTCTGAGAGGGGTTTCAGTTAGATCTCCTCAAACTTTTCTGGAACCTCTGGCTCTCAGCTCACCAATAATTTCACTACAAGGACCCAGCCCAGTCCATCTGAGGAGCCCCAAAAGAGCCAGGAGAGCTCAGCTCAACCCCTGGCACCATGGGCAGGAGGAGCTCTGGGTGCTGCATCCTTCAAGATTTCTGGGAAAGGTTTCACTGTGACCTTCCTGATGTTAAAGCAGCCCTGGTTCACCATGAAATAGGGGATTCATGGGGCCAAATTAACCCTTCTGCTCCTGGGGAAGGGGCTGTGAGCTTCCCTGGGTGCTCTGAGAGGGATAATGTGGGATTTTACTCTTTTTGTGGGATTTTACTCCTTTTGTGGGCTTTAACTCTTTTGTGGGGTTTTACTCCTTTTGTGGGATTTTACTCCTTTTGAGGATTCCCAAGCATGGAGGTGGAAGCCTCAGGCACAGCTCAGGTGTGAGCAGCACAGAGAAAAGAGAGGAGGTTTGGGGGTTGTTTGGGAAGACAAAGAGGCTGAGAAGGAGCAATCCTGGGGCAGGAGGTGTCTGTACCCCCTCAAACCAAACAGGGGGAGAATCCAAACAGATCCTGAGCTTTGCAGGTGGCTCAGGGGGTCCTGCCTGAGCTGGGACAGAGCCCAGGGTGCTGGGACAGAGCCCAGGGTGCTGGCATCTCCCAGAGCTGATCTGCAGTGTTGAGTCTGTGCAGAGCTCCCTGATTTCTAACACAAGTGTGGGGGTGAGCACCTGTGGAGATGCAGGAGGTGAGGGCAGGGTGGAGGAGGTGGGGATGAGATCCACTGCAGGCAGGGCTCTGAACTGCTGCCTCAGCTCAGGAAATCCCAGAACCACACGAGAATCATCTCCCTGCTCAGCTGGGTGCCACAGGTCCAGCTCCAAGCCAAAGCCAGGCTCTGTAAAACCCAGCTGGGAGTGACCAGCCCCTCCTGGCTGCACTGACATGCCAAAAACTCCCAACACCACCCACAAAGAGGGGCAGAAGTGACTTTTCAGCCTCATCCAGGTTGGTGGCAGGACCCAGGGGTGACTCTGGAGCAGCTGCTTCCCCAGTACAATCCCCTAAGGAGCGATTTTCTCTAATTGTTCCCCTAATCACATCAAATCCCCAAGCCCCATTTGTGCTCCTGCAGAGTAATTTGCTTTTCCCCATGCCCTGCTGGCCTCACCCAGGTCTGCAGCCACTCCTCAGGGCTGAGGGGAGCCTCAATGGCATTATGGGCTCTAATAAAAATGACTCTAATGGAATTACACAACAGGAGCAGAGGAAAGGCAGCTGCTTTGCAAATGCTGGGCTTGGGTTGGTGTGAGCTGAGGGAACAGCACATGGATCATCCCTCTCCTGACCCCTCACATCCATCCTCTGCCTCAGCTGAGCCTAAGGCAACATCTCCCTGACAAATAATAATAATATAATAAAGGTAGTCCCACAAAAATAATGCACCAGGGAGAGCAGGGAATGGCAGGAAACAGAAGTGCAAGGAGTTAAATGTAAAAACCATAAAGCACTTTCCCATAAACTGCACACTCTGCTTCCTCGAGGAATCAACCAGGTTTACAAAGAAACATTGGCACCATTTAATTGGGTGTATTGATCTTTGTAGGAAGATTTTTTTGGAGAGACTCTCTAAGGGACAAGGCACAGCAATGACAATGTCAGAACAGGGGAAACAGGGGACAGTCTCTGACTTGACACTCATCAGTGTCTTTTTCTGCAAATGGGCCAGGGAAGCCCTAAGTGGACATTAATTAATTAATTAATTAGTAGTGCTCCCATGAGAGATTTTCTTTAACCCCCAGATCTTGGCACTGGCAACCAGAGGGTTCTCAGGATTTACAAACATCCACTGCAGCCACAGGATCCCAAATGCCAGAATCATTTGGGAAAAGCCCTCCCAGCCCAGAGCACTCAGTGTCACCTCCAGGAATTCCTTGGGCACTCCAGGGATGGGGATCCAGCCCTCCCTGGGCAGTTCCATCCCTGAGCACCTTTCCATGCAGAAATTCCTGCTGTGCCCACCCTGAGCTGCCCTGCCCAGCCTGAGTCCTTGTGATTCCCCAGCCAGAGGGGCTCCTCAGTGAAATAATTCAAATAAATAATTTGTGCCTTTGTGAACAAACCCAACCAGGGGCAGCCCTGCCCTGCTTCCTGCACGCTCTGTGCCACGTGCTCCCCTGAATTCACCTGCAACTCCCTCCACAATTTGCAGATATTTCCCACCCAAGGGGCCCAGCCCCGTTCTGGCAGCACCTGTCCCTTGCTCTTTGTCCTGCCTCAAACTTCCTGAAAAAGGGGAACAAACATGGAAAATGTGAGGCATGCCAGCTGGCTCTGGAGGATGGAGAGGAGGGGGGAGAAGCAGAAGCACTGCTGGCACTTGCAGGAGCACAGAGGAGCTGAATGTACAAATTGGAGTTTTCCTAGAAGGCCTTAACGAGGCTCAGAGCACTCTCACTTTTACAGCAGTGTTGACAAAGTCCTGGGCAAACTCAACAATTGCTGTCTGTGGCTGGTCAGAGCCTGCCTGAGGAAGCAAACACACCTTGGTGTAGAAGGAGCCATTATTTAAGCACCCTCAGCCTGACTCATGTTTGTTTTCCAACGGCGCTGTTGGGCAGAGCCAAGGTCGGGCTGGCACAGGGAAGAGGCAGAGGAAGATCCCAGAGCAGAGGAAGGTGCTGCTGCTCCTGGTCCCCATTCCTGCTGGGAATGCTCCCATCCCTGGCTCCCTCTTCCCCCAGCAGTGGCACAGCTCAGCTGCTGCACAGTGACCTCAGCCAGGCATCCATCGCTCTCCTACCCTGACAAAATCCAAATAATCTCCTAAAAAGCTCCACCCTGCCTTTGCCAAGTGGAACCAGCCAGCTGCAGTAACAGGGGACAGAGAAAAATCATCCTCCTTCAGGAAACCCTGGGCAGTATTCCCGTTAAAAGGTAAGCATTTTGGTTTTTAGAAGAAATGAAGTCACAGTGACATCACACATTTCAAAGCACGCTCCAGCCTGCCCGGGAGCCTGGAGCTGGCAAACCAGGACTTGGCTCCTTCCTCAGTGCCCTCAACCAGCACAAGCCTGCAGCTGGGTAATTGTTTTAAATTACTCACCCTTCTGTCAAGTTTCTGAGGGTGAAGTTTGCTTTGCCTCTCACCGTTCTGTCACTCCCAGCACAGCTCTGTCTGTCCTGGAGCTGGATCCACAAACTGGCTCCATTCCCAGCCCCTGGATCAAAGCTTGAGCGGGACTCCTGTGAGCTTCCCTGACTCCTGAGAGCTTCCCTCACTCTGGAGTCATTCTGAGCAAGCCTCAGCAGCAATGAAATGCTTTAACCTCAGTGACACAGCTTGGAAGGGATCCGAGCCCGGGGAGCTCCGGAGCCTTTGCCCTCTGGACCCGGGGAGTGATGGGCACAGCACAGAGCTGGAAAACACCTTCCCTCAGCACAGCCACAGCATCGCCAAGGCTGGAAAACCCCTCTGAGAGTCCAGACATCCTCCCAGCACTGCCAAGGCCACCACTGAACCGTGTCCCCAAGCGCCACAACTGTCCCCAAGTGCCACAACCTGCCCGTCCTTTGAGCTCTGCCGGGCGCAGCCGCTCATCCTCACTCAAGCCAATTTTCCCACTGGTGCAGAGCCCTCCGAGCCTCCCCTCGCGGTGATTCCCCGTGTGCCAGGGGCTGCTGCTCCCTGCCAGCCCCAGCCCCGTCCTCTCCTGCTCAGCTCTGCCCGTTCTGTGCCCACGGGAGCGGCACATCGCCACCAGCACCAACCTTCCCTGCGCCCCTCCGAGCGCTCCGGGCTCTGCTGTGCCCGGGGACACCGGGCAGTGAATGTGGGGACACCGGGCATGGGGGGACACCGAGCACGGGGGGACACCGGGCAGTGAGTGTGGGGACACCGGGCATGGGGGGACAGCGGGCAGTGAATGTGGGGACACCGGGCACGGGGGGACACCGGGCAGTGAGCGTGGGGACTCCGGGCACCGAAAATGGGGGTTGCCGAACATAGGGGGACACCGAGCAGTGAGCGTGGGGACACCGGGCATGGGGGGACAGCGGGCAGTGAGCGAGGGGACACCGGGCACCGAAAATGGGGGTTACCGAACATAGGGGGACACCGGGCACCGCACACGGGGAGAGACACTGGGCACTGCACCTTGGGGACACCGAGCACCGCATACGGGGGGACACCGAGCACCGTGTCCAAAGGTTTCCTTGCTGCCCGGGGGACACCGGGCACCGAACACGGGGGGACACCGGGCACCGAACACGGGGAGGCACTGAGCACTGCACCTTGGGGACACCGAGCACTGAACACGGGGGGACACCGAGCACTGAACACGGAGGGACACCGAGCACTGCACCTTGGGGACACCGAGCACCGCACACGGTGAGGACACCGGCCACACGCTCGGGGGACATCGGGCACCGAACACGGGGGACACCGAGCACTGCATCTTGGGGACACCGAGCACTGCACCTTGGGGACACCGAGCACTGCTCCGGGGGGACACCGAGCACCGTGTCCAAAGGTTTCCTTGCTGCCCGGGGAACACCGGGCGCCGCTCCCGCATCCTCCCCGCATCACCCCCAGCACTGCCAGGCTCTCCCAGGGCGAGGAGGGCGAACAGCTCTCCCCGGTGCGGGTTTGTCCCCATCCCCACCAGACCCCCCCCATCCACCCCTGTCCCTCTGCCGCCTCCTGCTCACCATGGCCGGGGCAGAGCCCCGCGGCGCCCGGCGCGGCTCCCCCGGCGCTGCCGCTCATCCTACCGGGGCACGACGGTGCCCAGGTGCGGGATCCGGTGTGTCCGTGCCCGCCCAGATAGGGGATGCGCTGCCTGTGTGTCCTGTCCGTGTGTCCGTGCCCGCCCAGGTGCAGAACGCGGTGTGTCCCTCCTCACCCAGGTCCGAGATGCGCTGTCTGTGCCCGCCCAGATGCGGGATGCGGTGTCTGTGTGTCCTGTCTGTGTGTCCTGTCTGTGTGTCCCTGCTCTCCCAGGTGCGGGATGCGCTGTCTGTGTGTCCTGTCCGTGTGTCCGTGCCCGCCCAGGTGCGGGATGCGGTGTCTGTGTGTCCTGTCCGTGTGTCGTGTCTGTGTGTCCCTGCCCGCCCAGGTGCGGGATGCGGTGTCTGTGTGTCCTGTCCGTGTGTCCTGTCTGTGTGTCCCTGCTCTCCCAGGTGCGGGATGCGATGTCTGTGTGTCCTGTCCGTGTGTCCCTGCCCGCCCAGGTGCGGGATGCTGTGTCTGTGTGTCCTGTCTGTGTGTCCTGTCCGTGTGTCCCTGCTCTCCCAGGTGCGGGATGCGCTGTCTGTTTGTCCTGTCCGTGTGTCCCTTCCCTCCCAGGTGCGGGATGCGCTGTCTGTGTGTCCTGTCCGTGTGTCCCTGCCCGCCCAGGTGCGGGATGCGGGGCTGCGCTCCCTCCCCTGGCTCCTCCCCGCAATGAGAGCGGGGGATGCCCGGCTCTGTCCCCGCCCGCCCGGGGCAAACCGGGGCCGCTCCCCCCGGGAAACAACCCCGTGCTTGCCCCGTGTGCCCCGGAGCCGTGTGAGCGCTGTGCACCTCTCCCTTTATCCCCCCGAATTCCCGCTGGTGCCGCTCCCTCCCTTTCCGAGCAACTTCGGGGATCCGTGGTTTGCTTTGCTGTGGCTGCTTGCGTGCAGGAGGGAAGTGGAGCAAGCCCATCTTGCTATAACGTGCTCGATAGGAACTGCTTTTTAAAGATCTGAGAGGTTTTGGCAAAGATCTTTCAATGGATTTGTCAAAACAAACAAAAAAAATTGGCGGCGTTTCCAGGCACGCTGCGAAGGCTTTTTCAGTTGCAGCATCAGTCCAGCTCCCCTGACATTTATTGGAGCTTTGGCAGCTGAAATCTGGCCCTGACACACTTAACAAAAGCTCAGTCTTGGCAGAGCAGGACACCACAAGCAGCTCATCAGCTGAACTTTTAAAACACCCACTGAGCACAAAGCAAGGATGTGAGCAGCTCCAGCTCAAGGTGTGGAGCTGCACTTTGGGGGTTTCAATCTCTTGTCCAGTCACTGAGATCTTCAGGCTGGGATTTCTCAGAGCAGAACTTCACTGGATTCGCAGGGACACCCAGAGCACACTCAGTTTCAGGGAAGTGATTTGGTTTTTTCCATGCCCTTTAATCACAGCTGAGGTCCTTGCCCCTGGAAAAGCGACATCCCCAATTGTGTTTGGATGCAGGAGAAACCAGAATTGCAATATCTGCTGCTTGCCAACAGAATAAATCAAAAAATTAAATGTATATTAAGCACATTATCAACTTGCTTGATAGCACTGATTTTTTTAAGATCTGAGGGGTTTTGGTAAAGATTTTTCAGTGAATTTCTAAAAATTTTGGTGGTGTTTTCAGGCAGTGCAGACAAGCACCACCCAGGCTGCCCGGCCTCATGGGTGCTGCATGTGTTTGTCCATCACTATAGAAACTGAAAGAGAAAAAAAATTAACATTAACAAAAAGTAAAACACATCCAATCCATGAAGAAACATGTCAGAGTTGGGATTTTCTCAGACTCGAAGGAGCAAAACCAAAGTGAATGGAGCTGGTCTGGGTGAAGCTGTTAAAGAGTTCCTGAAGCAATTTTGGTTCACCTTCATTTTCCTCTCCGTGGTACTGATGGGAGTTTTCTGGCCATTATTAGTATTTACTAATAGCAGACACTAGTGTGCCTGAAAAAAATAGAATTGAATTTTTAAACTGTAAAATTGGAAAGAATTAGAGAGGGAGATAAGGCACTGTGGGATTTTGGGGGATTTTTTTGCCTGTTTTTTTTCTCCCCTCCTCCTTTTCTTCCTGCTCTAACAATGATGAATCCCAAGATCTGGTTGAGAAAGAGTGGCTGAGTGATTCATCGGGACTGAATCACAGTCACTCTGCAGAGGAATTCTCTGCTCCATCCCTGCCCGGGATCCTGCTGCCCCTCCGGGAGCAGAGAGGGGCAGTCCCGGCTCTGGGTGTGCTCTGAGCCCACCTGGCAGGGATTTTATCCAAAAGGGAGCTGAATACACCCAATTTCTGAGCGTTTTACCCACTGCTGGATCACGCAGCCTCCCACTCCCCTGGGAAAGAACTTTCCTTCTATTCCATTTTAAAAGCAAGCTTTCCCCTCTCTCGCAGAGGGGAAATTAATCCTGGGATACAGCAGCAACTGGTACCCAGAGCTAAGCTGGGAAATCGGGATGCTGCTGAATTCCTGGGATTTCCCAGTGCTTGGATGTTCTGAGGCACATCGGAGGAGAGGAAGGAGAAGAATTCTGGTGTGCAGCTGATTTACAGCATCAGCTGCCTCGATGCTTGTCCTTACACGGAATTTTGTCTCTCTGCTGTCGCCACCTCCTCTCCTCACATCGTTCACACCCAGGACACTCTGGATTGCCGGGAATCCACATTCTCCTGGTGAAGTGCTCAGCCCAGCCAAGGTGGGAGCAGTTCAAAGCTGAAGCAGAGACTCACCCCGGTGATTCCTGAGCAGACAGGTTTTTAAATAATCCAACTCTGCCATCTGTGGTAGAGCTCTCCCTGTCTGCAGAGCGCTCTGATCCATTCCCCAGTTATTTATAGCACTACCTGCAGACACAAATCTAAAACCCAGCTTAGGGCAGGTCTGACTTCCAGCTTTACAGCAGAACAGCTGGGTTCACTGTTCATAGTGCAGACACTGTTAGCTCAGCTTTCATTGGAGGGGCACAGAATGATTTCACAGGCATTGAAAGATCTTCTCAGAGTGATCCTTGCAGGTATTTGTTATCTCAGGACCAAAAGTGGAATCAAAGCAAGGGTCAGCCATGTCAGCATCATCTGGAGAGTCAGAGCTGGAGGCAAATCCCACATTTACAATGGCTGGAAACTCCTAAATAATCCCTCAGAAATTTAAGGATGGGACTTTTCCTGGGAGAATTCCTCTGAGCCATCTCAATCTCTCTGTATGCCACAGAAATGTGACAGAACTTTCCATTTTCTTTTAACTGGTTTTAACCCACATTTCCATGGGGCTGTGTGTGATTCCATGGGAGTATGATCCCACATTTCTATGTCAGTGTAATCCCACATTTCCATCAGGCTGTTTGTGATTCCTTGTCAGTGTAATCCCACATTTCCATGGGGCTGTGTGTGATTCCATGGGAGTATAATCCCACATTTCCATGTCAGTGTAATCCCACATTTCCATCAGGCTGTTTGTGATTCCTTGTCAGTGCAATCCCACATTTCCATCAGGCTCTGTGTGATTCCATGTCAGTGTAATTCTATGTGAATAACTGCAGATAACTGAATGTGGCTGTGAATAACAGAGCTGAGTGAATCATTCATCATGGATTATTGATAGGATTAATTTTACCTCTTTTTTTCTGCTCTCAGGATGCCCACATGAATTAATTTCCCCCCTTTTAATGGAATATTTCTGGAGACAAAGTAGATTAAAGCCCAGTATTTTTTCTCCCCTTTGCTGGGCTCAGTGAGATGTTTGCTGCCAGGTTAACCCTTGCAGCCTCTCCCTGGTTTTGCACAGCAGCTCTTGTCCACACAGGACACCCCCAGTTCTGTGTGCTGCCATTTCAGTGTCCCCTCCCTGGCTGTGACAAAGTCCTGAGCGTGGCTTCCCTCAGCCACCCAGCACCACGAGGATAATTTGGGATAACTGGGGATGATTTGGGATGATTTTCCCCAAACAGGCCAGGGATTGCTCCCTGGAGATGGCTGCAAACCCTGCAGCTGTTTCCATGGCAGCACATCGCTGATTCCACTGGTGAGCAGCCCCAGGATTAACCACAAACCAAAATAAAGCTGCTCAGACACTTCTCCCTTCCCTCCCTGCCCCTGGGCACCCTCTGCTCCCTGCTGCAAACCTCAGGCTCTGCCCTCTGAGTTCCCTGGGCTGGCTGGGGCTTCTGTGATACCCAAAACCCAAATTTCCCCAAGTCCTTTTTACCTGCTTGGTGAGGCAACATCATTTCTGATCCTTAATCCCCTATTAAAAACCTTCCAAATGGAAAAGGAGAATTCTTTATTCAGAGCTGCAGGTGCTTGGCAAACCCTTCCTGCCAAGCCCCAGGGTGGAGTTTGCTCCCATTCCTTTTGTGTTTCCAGGGATCTGCAGGACAGGAGTTAAAGCAGAGCTGCCCATGGCTTTACATGCAGGAATTGGGAAAATGGCAATGGATTTTATTGTTGTGCTACCCATGAGTTTAGGCCAGGCTTTGATAAGATGGACACAGAGCTTTTCCACTCTCTGGGGGATTTGCACAGCCCAACCTGTGGGGCTGAAAAATTCAGGGAGATTTTTGGCTTACTGACTTTAACACCAGCCCTGGATCCAATAAATGCAGAATAAATTCAGTTTTTACCCTGACAATTCAGTGTTTCCCTTTCAGGAAACAAACACCAGGAGTTCCCCATCCAAATTTAACTCACCTCTTGTGCCACATTAACCCTCAGCCATTTTCACACCTTCTTTCTGCAGTTTCCACCCTGATTTGGGCAAAATTCATAGTAACATGCACAAAGCCCTGAAGGGAAGGGAATTCTGCAGCTTCCCAGCCAGAGCAGATATTTCAGGCTGAAGGGGCACAGGAGGATGGGCTGGGCACGGGGTGGGGAGGGCTCAGCAAGAGGAAATCACTTTTCACTATTCAGCAGCAGCTGCTGGGCTTCCTCTCTGGGGCCACAAACAAAAAAAAAAAAAAAAAAAAACCACCAAAAAAACCAAATTAAAAAAAAAAAAACAACAAAACCAAAAAACCAAAAAACCCAAAAACAAACCAAACCAACCAACCAAACAAAAAACCCAATAAACCAAAAGTGATTAAAAAAAAAAAAAAAGAAAAAGAAATTTTAAAAGGAGAAAGAACTGGGTGTTTGTGGTGCAAAGTGCTCAGGTGGGGACAATGGTGCCATCCTGTGGCAGTGACACTCGGGTCACCACCAGCTCTGCCCTGCCCTGGCTGCCTTTGGGGTTTTGTTATTTTGGGATAAAGCAGAGCTGCCCCATCCCTGCGTGCTCCTGGCCCCAAGCAGAGCAGGGACACCCAGTGCCAGCTGTCACTTTTACAGGAAATACTTGGAAAAGATAAAAAATCCGATTAAAGGCCCTTTTCTTTAAATAGAATAAATTAATGTAACGTAGAAAACACAGATTCCTCGGTGAGGATGGTCTGGAATGGAAACCACTTGGAGATGCCAGCATTTATTTTTTTAATTTCTGCTTTGCTTTGGTGAACTTTGGGATGTGTTATCCAGTGCCTGCCAGGCTTGGCAGGTATTTCACAATACTTTTCATCTTTTTATAGAAACCACAATTGTACCTGCTGGAACACTCCCCAGCCACCAAGGAAAGAAAACAAAAGAGACTTTTTCTTCTTGTTGTGCTCTTTTCTCAGCCTTTAAAAAGCACCTTTTCTGTAGCTCTTGTTCTCTAACTATGTGGGTTATATATTTTTTTATTTTATTTTAAAGATGCTCCAGCCATCTCCATGAGCTGTTGTGCTTCCCAAGAATTCAGGTAAATCTTAGAAGTGTGAAACATGAAACCAAACTGCAGGATTTTTAATAAATCATGGCACAAAACCCCCCATATTTTTAATCTTGCCAATGAATGTATTTATTATTATTATTGCCAACAAGTGCCTCAGCCTCTCTGAGGACACCAAAATGAGCATTAATTAACCAGGGGGGCAGAGCAGAGCCCTGGGCTGTGCCATGTCCATGTCCTGCCCCTAAACTAAAAAAGGAAAGTCTCCTCTCCCAAGTAAATTAGGAAAAAGCTATTTTAAAAATATTAAAATAACTAAATGTTTTTTTGTATGTTTTCAGACAGACACAGAGTGGGACCAATTTCATCCATCCAGGTTGAAAAGGGGACAAAGCTCAGTGGCAAAGCAGCAATTCCAGGGAGATTTCCCAGTCCCTGGGCTGCCTCCTGTGCTTTGGAGATCACAGACACCCCTGTGCTGCTGGGAATTTTACTGCAAGAATTTTACCCAGAGCAATTTCCCTCCTCAGATCATCTCCTCCTGCCCTTCCTCCTTTTGTGTCCCTCTGCAGCTCCTCCCAAGCCACTCTCTGCTGGCTGCTCTGCCACCAGGGCACCTCCAGAGGTGCAGGAACTGTCCCTAACCCTGACTTTAATCCCAGAAATTCCAGTGCCACCCCTGCAGCTCTCTGCTCTCTCTGTCCAGCTCAGTTCTGCCTGCTGGGGAAGTGTGGATGAGCCCATCCTGCAGCACTTTAATTGCTTTAGAGCAGTTAGGGAGCTGCAGAAACAACTTCTTGCCATCACAGGGGTGGTTTTTTTTCTCTATTTTTTCTTTTTTCTTTTTTTTTTTTTTTCCAGGAACGCTTCCTGCAGCAATCAGTGTCTCCAAAGCTCTGCAGAGGGGAAGCAATCAGCACCAGCCACAACCTTTACTCCTCCAGCTTCCCCAGGGGGAACATTTCAAAGCATCAAAGGGATTTCAACCTGTCCAGCTGCTGCTGAGCCATAATTAACAGTTGCACAGTCAGCTCTGACTGTGGCTGACAAAGGCTCAGCAGCAAATCCTCTCTTTATCACACTGCTGGGGTATTTCTGGAGCCACAGCCAGGCAGGGGGCACAGGGAGGAGGAGGAGAAGGGAGCTGCTTGCCAGGGGGATAACATTTGCTTTCAGCTGCCTGGCCTTTCCTGAGCCCCTGGGGAAGCTCCTGGAGGGATCCTGGGGTGCAGCTTTTGGCTTTTTTTTACACTTAAAAATCACCTTTTGTGTGGCTCTTTTTCTATAACCATGTGGGTTGTGAATTTTTTTTTATTTTAAAGATGCACCAGCCACCTCCATGAGCTGTTGTGGTTCCCAGGAGCTCAGGTACCCACCTGAAAACCCCAGAAGTGTGAAACATGAAACCAAAACTGCAGGATTTTTAAGAAATGCCGAGGGCAGCAGATGAGCAGAGCTGCTCCAGTGCAGGTGGAGCTGGAGCCCAGGGAGTGCCAGGTCCTGGGGCCAATTCCCAGCTGGAATATTGGCAAACAGGGGGGGTCAGGCTGGTATCCTCACCAGGAGCCCTTGACAGTGATATAAAAACAGCATTTCTCCTTGGCAGGGTGTGGGGACAGGAGCAACCCTGGGATGTTTGATTTGGGGATGCTGGAGCTGAGGATCCATGTCCCACTGCAGGGCTGCAGGGTCCCTGCTCTGGATGGCACCAGGAATTTCCAGCACTGGATTTATTTCCTGCTGTGCCTTTATGATCCTTCTGAGACTGTAAATGATTCTGAAGTCGAACTAAAACAGTTTAATTTTCTCCATAAACAGTCTGGTAAAGAAATGCTGTTCAAAAAGGGAAGGGTGGTCAGGTAAGAAGAGTTTTTTACTCCCTGAATGCCCCATTCCTCTCTGTTGTGGGGCTGATGGAACTCCCTGGGCAGTTTCCTCGTGCTGGGATGGCCTGAGAGGATCCTTGGGAAGATCCTGGGAGCAGCATCCCACCCACACCTGGAGCACAAATATCCACCCCTCCCTGCAGGGAGAAATTTGGGTAGTTCAGCCCCCCTTGCCCCAAGGACTGCAGGCAGCCTGGCACACAGTCTAAATTCATTTAAAACCCATTTGAAATCATCTTTAAAGCACAAAAATCATCTTTAAAGCACAAAAAGGCAGTTTTTCCTGAGCACAGCCACAGGATTTCTTTTCCACACACTTTATTTACAGCAGTCTCTTGTCCCTGCGTTTCCAAGCCACAATTCCCTCCAGCAGGATTTCTTTTGGGGGTGGGAATGGGATGATGCTCACTGTCCCTGTCCTGGCAGGGTCAATGGGATGAGTTTAGGGGTTCCTGTCCTGGCAAGGTCCATAGGATGAGTTTTGGGGTCCCCGTCCATGGCAGGGGTGAATGGGATGAGTTTTGGGGTTCCTGGGATGATTTTTGGGGTCCCTGGGATGAGTTTTGGGGTTCCTGGGATGATTTTTGGGGTCCCTTTCCCGAATTCCCGGCAATTCCCGGCCCCACGCGCGGCTCCCTTGCGCCCCCCAGCGGCCACGCGGGGCAGCGCAGCTCCCGCCGCTTCCCAAAAATCCCCATCCCGAGAATCTGCGGTGCTCAGCCCTCCCCAAATCCCCCTCCTGCCCCATCCCGAGCATCCTGCGGTGCTCAGCCCTCCCCAAATCCCCTCCCCAAACCCCTTCCCAAATCCCTTCCCCACTCTCCTGCCCCATCCCGAGATCCTGCGGTGCTCAGCCCTCCCCAAATCCCCCTCCTGCCCCATCCCGAGCATCCTGCGGTGCTCAGCGCTCCCTAAATCCCTTCCCCAAACCCCTTCCCAAAATCCCTCCCCAAACCCCTCCCCAAATCCCTTCCCCACTCTCCTGCCCCATCCCGAGCATCCTGTGGTGCTCAGCCCTCCCCAAACCCCTTCCCCAAACCCCTCCCCAAATCCCTTCCCAAATCCCTTCCCAAATCCCTTCCCCAAACCTCTTGCCCCATCTCGAGCATCCTCCGGTGCTCAGCCCTCCCCGAACCCCTCTCCAAATCCTTCCCCAAATCTCTTCCCCACCCTCCTGTCCCATCCCAGCCCCTGGCAGAGCATCCCAGCCCCTCCTGCGTTCTGACAGCGCAAACACCGAACCTGCTCCCGACCCCATCCCCGTTGGAAACCTTTCCTGGCACATCGGGCTACAGAGACTGCTGGCAGTTCGTGCCGTCGAGCTCCGGGGGAGCAGCCTGTCTGTCCTTGCCTTCCCCCTGGTGCTGGCGCTCAGCGAACCGCACGGCATCGTGGATGCAGTGGAAGGCGAGCGGGGCCCCGGTGCCTGCCTGGCCAGCCCAGCCGCCCTCCCGGAGCCGCTGGCGGATGGAGGGGTTGCAGTTGGCCAGGAGCACCTGGACACCGAGCTCCTGGTAGTCGTGGTGTGTCTCCTTCAGCACGGAGAGCCCCGCCGTGTCGATGAACTGCATGGCCCCACAGTCCAGGATCAGGGTGTGCATGTCTGGGGAGGGGGCACAGGCACCTTCTGGAACCTTCCCAGCCCTTCTGGCCTGTTTGAGGCAGCCAAACCCAGCACCCCGAGAGCCCCTGTCTGTGCTCGTGTGCGTCCTGTGCAGGACAGGATTGAGCCCCGTTTTCTGGTACAGCACAGCCTTGAAATAATCCTTGTTAGCATAGTACAGCGAGCACTCAAAGCGGAAAATTTTGACGTTGGCGACGCTGCTGAGCTGTTTGTAGGCGGCCTGGTCCTCGTAGACCTCCCTGTGGCTGACCCGGCCCAGCAGCGTGGCCCGGGGTCTCTGCGTGCGCAGGATGACGCAGAGCAGGGCGAAGCAAACGCCCACCAGGAGCCCGATCTCGGTGGTGACCAGCGTGGAGCACAGCATGGTGACCCACCACACCACGGCGTCCAGCCTGCTGAGCCGCCACATGGCGGGCGTGTCGCGGAACTTCCTCAGGCCGCCGCGCAGGTTGACGATGGTGACCACGCCCAGGATGGAGGTCTGCAGCGAGTAGAAGAGCGGGGCGATCCACAGCAGCACCAGCAGCAGCACCAGGGAGGTGACCAGCCCCGACAGCTGCGTCTGGCTGCCCGTGGACTCCTTCAGCAGAGTCTTGGTCAGGGCGGCAGAGCTGGCAAAGCAGTAGAAGAAGGAAGGGATGAGGTTGCACAAGCCGATGGCGATCATCTCCTGGTTGGCGCTGACGGCGTAGCCGTGCTTCTTGCCAAAGATTTCCGCCAGGGACACGGTCATGGCAAAGCCAATCACGGCGATGGGCACGGCATCCAGTGCCAGGCTGGGAAACAGGCTGGTGTCCGGCACCGTGGGCGTCCTGAAGCCGGTGGGGATGTCCCCACACACGGCAGAATGGTAGCGCCGCTCGAAGTCAAAGTAGTGGGAGATGACGGTGGCCACGATGACCACCAGCAGCTCGATGGGGAAGGGCGCCTTCATCCTCGCCTTGTAGCGCTCGTTGAGCTCCTTGACGGGCACGATGACAGCCAGAGCCACCAGGCTGGTGAGCAGGTCGCAGATGTTGGTGTTGTGGATGGAGCTGAAAATGTCCACCCAGGTGAGCACGAAGGAGCCCACCCCGTCGCGGCGAGGGGTTTTCAGCCCCAGCAGATATTTCATCTGGGAGGTGATGATGGTGAGGCTGGAGCCGGTCACGAAGCCACTCAGGAGAGGCTCTGACAGGTAGACAGCCACGAAGCCCATCTGTAAAACCCCCAGCAGGATCTGAAAAGCAAAGCAGCCACAGCTTTAGCAGGGTGAGAAGGGCTGCTGGGGGTGGCTGGCAATTCATGTCCCTTTGCTGCCACTTCAGCAGCTCTGGCTACTCTGTGCTGAGCATTCCATGAGAGGAATTTGTCTTTCAGGAGTTAATCTGGGCTAGGAAAACTAGAGAGACCCACCTTTAACAGTGCTCCGTGGCTGGGGATGGCACACAAAAAGCCCTACGAGGGCCCTGCTGCTGCCTCCCATCAGAGCAGCCCTGGGTACCACTCAGTTGTGATGCTCTGAATTTTAGGTGTCTGGAATTGCTCAGTGGGGACACTGCAGGGTCCTCGAGGGTGGTCCTGGCCAGCCCCAAACTGCTCTAAGCTGCCCAGGTTGAGGTGCTGGGAAGGTGATTCCCAGATCCTTCTCCCCTCTCGCTGTGTCTCATCCTGAGGATGTTTCAGACACATCCCAGGACCTGGCTCTCCCATGGGGGAAACCAACCCCCGTCCAGCTGTGTTTGCACTTTTAAAATCACTGCATTCACAACCACTCGAGGGTGTCAGGGTCTAGAAACATCTCTCAGGACTCTCCAGTCTGAACCAACACTCAGACATCCCAAACTCAGAGAAATTCCCAGCAGGAAACAGCACAAGAGTGACGATCTGTACCTGGTAAAGACCGACCAGGAAGCTCAGGGAGAGCGCCACGGTGATGGCGTAGCAGCTCCTGTCACAGCCCTCTGTCCCATTGCTGGGGGAGCTGGAGTTGTCCCCGAGGGCAGCACTGCTGTCCCCATAGCCTGCCAGCTGCAGGTGGCGTGTCACCGACTGCCCCACCATGAGGCACAGCACCCCGAAGGAGCCCACGCTGGCGTGGCGCGACGTGGCCGCCGCCGCGTAGATGATGTTGCAGAAGAAGTTGGTGTAGATGCCGTAGATGGGGTCCTGGTTGGCCAGCAGGGAGTAGGAGATGGACTGGGGGATGGCCACGATGCCCACCAGGAGCCCTGAGATCACGTCCCCCAGCAGCTGGGTCCTGGGGCTGTACTGGGGCAGCCAGTCCAGCACTGGGAGCAGCCGGCGCAGGGACGAGCTCAGGCTCCCCGGGGTGCAGGCAGCTCTGGCTTTCTCCAGGATGAACTCCTTGCTGCTGAAACCCGTGGGTTCATGTTCCTCCAAGCTGATAAAAGTGTCAGGAATCTCCTGTGGCCTGAGGGTGGCTTTGTTGGATGTGTCCTCCATGTCCCCAGGGGGGCTAAGGCAGGCGTGAGTGCTGCATATAAGCAGAAATCTTATTTTTAAAAGATCTTATAAAATCATTTTGCTCTGCTGAATTAACAGCTAGCCTGTAAGTTCCCATGAGAAAGAATCAGAGGAATGACAATCAGTTTGCACAAAATCTATCCTTGTAAAGAAAAATAGGTTGCACGTGTAACAACAAAAAATCTGTCCCATGAGAATCCATGAAGAAAATATGGGAACTAACAAAAAATAGAGATTCAATAGAAATACACCCTGGCCATTTACTGACCAATAAAATGAGTGTCAGTGTTAGCAAATTTGATTTAACACAGGGCCTTCTGATATCCCTGTAAAAACATGAGCTGTGCCATAAAGATGGGTTTTTCTGCAAGAAGAAATCAGAAATTTCTATTGAGGGGCTGCAGGCATGAGCACAAGGGGCTTTGCTTAGCCCCAGGGCTTGTGACATGGGTAGATAAATAAAGAAATAAAGGGAAATAAATGAAACAAAAGCATTTTGATTTGTTTGCTGTCACTTATGAACCTGATTAACACAACCCCCAAATCAGGGGCAGAGCTACAGAGCCCCCCCCCGTGCTCCTTCCACATCACTCTTGTTCTGAAACAGGAACTTCACTGAATTTCAGTGAAATGTCACTGATTTTTCACAGAAATTAAAACTCCTTCAGGAACTCTGCCATCAAGACCCTGCTACTTAAGCAAAAATTTATTTTTGAATCATCAAGATATTCCAAGGGATACTTTAGGAATCAAGATGTGGGTAAGGGAGATAATTTGAAAATTAATTTTTCCTTCAACATGACATGATTTTGAATTGCCTTAGTGGCTTGCATCAAGCAGATGTGCAGAATGAAACCATCCTGCTTTTCCAGGCCGGTTAACCAGGGACACCTTCCAGAGCTACTCCAAGATTTTTTCAGTCAAAGTGCAGCTGCAACAAAACACCTTTTGTGAGACCTGAATAACAGAGAGGAAAACTGAGGGGACACCCAGAGTGGCTGGGTGGTTTGGAACCGAGCTGGGATGAGGAGAAATCCCATTTTCCCCTGCACACATCAGCAATTCTTACCTCTGGCTGCAGCTGGGTGTTTCCTCAGCACCTGGAGCTCCTGCCCTGGGGACAGAGCTGCCCCAAGTGCCACCTGCCCTGGGATCTGAGCTCCTGAGCTCACCTTGTCTCTTTTATCTCGGTGCAGCCACCAAGCAGGGCAGTGTTTGGGAAACAAACACCGTTCTGAGAGGGTATTTGGGCTGACAACTTGTCCTGGACACCAAGAATGATTGAAGGGCCTTAGAGAAAGTGCCAGATAAGAGGATTGCTCGGGTCTGGAGAAGTGTTTGCTAAACAAGGGGAAGGATGGGAAGGAACCTCCCTGCTCTGCCCCTCCCTAAATTGAATGAGCTCAGGTCCTGCTGGGCTCCTCTGCTCAGGTTTTCATCTATCCTGGACCAGCTTTAGTGCCAAAAACCAAGAAGCAAAGCTCGTTGCAGAATGCCTGTGCTTTCCTGGCCGTTTTTCTGTAAAGCAGAGAGCAAAGCTGAGGAGGATTTTCCAGGGTTATTCCAGGGAGACAGCACAACTTTGGAGGTGTCAAATCTGCCCAGCTGTGCAGAGCCTTTTAGAGACCAGCACACTTCACAAGGGGCTTTGCTGTGCTGGAACACAGCTGGGGAAAGGGCAGGGTGCTGTTATTTGGTAGGTAAAGGTGAGCAATTGCAGCAGCAGCCAGCAAAAAAAGGATTGTTCATCACCCTGAGTGGAAAGAGCAGGCTCATAAATACCAGCTGGAACTGCTGTGCCCTTGTGAGCTGTGCCAACAACCTCCACCAGCACACACTCCCACTCCCCTTGCTCTGCCTCCTTCTTTCCCAGCTCGTTTCCATTCACCCAGTCCAGATTTTGCTGGATGGGCCATGCCCTGTGCAGCTGGATGAATTCCACACAGGCACCTTGGCTTTTCTTGCAGAGAAAATGCTGCACAGCATTCAGAGAGCTGGAGTGGGGATGGAGAGCTGGAATTTCCACAGGGTTTGGATGGAGAGGCTGGGGAGACACCCTGAGGGAAGAGAAGGGGGAAAATCAACATCCTGAGCTCCATTTATCCCATCAGGGCAAGTCTGGCTCTCAGTAATCAGGAGTAAATAAAGAAGAAACATCAGTGTTCTCTGGCAGCAGGAGAAAATGAGAGCACATGGTGGGGAGGCAGCTGCTCAATGTTTTTATCTATTTATATCAATTCTTTTTTTTTCTCTGCCATTCCTCCACAGCTGATGTATTTTCAGGTGCACCACTGAGAGCTCCCTTTTCCCCTCCCCTGCTCTCAGTAAAACTCTGTCCTTCCCTGGCCTCCTCATTCTCCTGTCCTGAACAGATGATCCTTTCAGACACTTTGTTCCCAGTTACAGCTCACTCTGTGCCTTGGCCTGGATGCTGTGCTCTCTACTCCCTCATTTCCTTTTTCCATCTTCTTCCCCAGCAAGTGACCCAAATTTCCATTTTCTCTATGAATCCTTCATCTTGATATTCACTGAAGAAGTGATGAGTGAGGAACTGGAGAGCTGGCCAGGCTGGAATTTTGTCTGATTGTTCCCTGGGATGAAACCCAGCTGGGCACAGCCCATCTTTGGGTTTGATCTCATTTAGGAACATCCAGCCCTGGATCTCTGCCCTGTCCACCACAAAAATGAGGTGAAGCACTTTTTCCACCTGTGGGAGGATTTGAAGAACTTCAGCCTCCAGCCTGCTGCTGCTTTTCCTCCCAGATTACATCATTTATATATTCTGGAGCTCTTTTATTAGTTAAGATTTCCTTTATGCCCTGACAGAGCCCTGCTCTTCCCCCTCTCTGAGGTTCTGCCTCCAAGCCTTTCCTTCCATGCTCCCCTAGAAATTTTTTCTCCTTTTTCTTATGCTCAAAGCCCCAGTTGCTCCTGTATACTCAGATAATAAATATATATTTAAATACCTTCCATAGTTTAAAATATTCCATGCTTTTTGCAGTTCTTTTTTCCCCTCCAGTTTGATTCTCTGTGCTGGAAATTCTGGCTGTGGGCACTGAGGAGAGGCCAGCCCATGAGGGGCTGTAAGAACACTTTGGACATCTCTGGAATTCCTTTTTCTGGATGAGGTGAGGCAAGGGCAGAAAACATAATAAAAATGTCACCAAAGTTTTCAAATTATAAAAATTTGCTGTGGGGAAAAAAACCCACAAAAACAAAAAACAAACAAACAAACAAACAAAAACAAAAAAAAAACCCAAACAAAACAAAAAAACACCAAAAAAAAAAAAAAAACCACAA
The DNA here is from genome assembly GCF_009819885.2 of Catharus ustulatus. Lineage (NCBI taxonomy): Eukaryota > Metazoa > Chordata > Aves > Passeriformes > Turdidae > Catharus > Catharus ustulatus. The sequence goes on along the minus strand of NC_046235.1, from coordinate 17,913,343 downwards.
AGAAAAAAAAAACACCAAAAAAACCCCAAAAAACCCTTGAGGTGACCTTGAGCCACCCAGGGCTGTGCTGCCTTCCCCATGCAAGGTCAGCACAGCTGGAACAAGTTTGTTTCCAAAAGCATCTTCAAGGCTTGTCCTTTATTGCCACTATAAACTCGCTGCATGCTCAGCCCATCCTGGGCTGCACAGATGGTTTTGGACAATGCAGGTGGAGACAGAACCTGCCTGCCCTGACACAGCCCCTCTGCTTCCCAGAGCATGAAACCCCAAAGATTTTATTCCTGGCACCCAGGTAACCCCCAGAGCAGTGCCAAGGTACAAGGAAAAGCAGGAGTGGCATTTTTACCTTAAAAATCATTTTTTTGGAACACTTTTCCAGGCTTTTTGTAAATGCAGCAAGTTGAAGTTTGTGCTGCTGAGTTTTGTTTTACATTACAAGTTGGCACCTCCTTGGAAGAGATTGAACTTCACAAAGGGGCTGATTTGCTTTAAGGTTTTAAATAAATTTGTGATTATTTGGCTTCTGGAAGTCCCTCAGGTCATGGTTTAGGACCTGGCTGCACCCAGTGCTCCCCATGACTCAGATCACAATTTTTATTTAAAAAAAAAAAAAGAGGTGAGCCAGGTAAAGGTGCCAGGTTAAGAGAGATGCTTTTCCTTACCTTCAGGGGGGGTCTGACAGTATTTTTGGATGGTTCAGCTTCACTTGAAATGTATTTACAGCAAAAATCATCTTTTTTAAGGGGAAAACAAGGAAAAGGAGCCAAGGCCAGGACTGGTGTCACTGCTGAGATGGCAAAGCCCAACAGAAACAGCTGAGGACAAAAAAGCTGAACAGAACCTCTCCAGTTGTTTCCTGGAAAGGAATTATTTACATTTCTGCAAGAGATAAACACATCCCCAGAACTTTTTGCAGCCCCCTGTTCTCTGGCAGGGCAGTTTAACGTTCAGAGGCTCCAGCAGGGCAGAGATAACACAAACACTGAGAGGCCAAAAGTGTCACTGCCCTGGGGACTGAGAGGGACCAGAACTACAAATAAACAACAGTAAAGAGCATTTTCACTCCTGGAAAATGGAAAAAAAAAAGAGCCAAGCACATCAGCTGTGGAGGTTTTTGGGAGCATTCTGTCTTTATGCAACAAGGATGAAAAAAAAAAATCCCTCAGCAGCTTTTTCTGCCCCTGGTTGCTGTCCCCACGTGTTTCCCTGCATGACACATTCCCAGTGCTTGTGACCCTTTTCCAGATTATCCAGGTAATCACTGCAAGGGCTGTAAAGGCTCTGCAAACAGATTAAATTGATTCCAGATGAATGCAAGACGTTTCTATTTCATATCGATCTGGCACCCAGCCCAGGCCCTTTGGCATCGTTTGGGAGCGAGGATCTGGTACAAGGTGCCCAGAAAAAGCTGCCCCACCCCTGGAAGTGCCCAAAGCCAGGCTGGACAGGGCTTGGAGCACCCTGGGACAGTGGAAAGTGTCTAATATCTCATTAATCTCCTGCCATGGGGCAGGATTGGCTCTTCCATCAGATTTGAAGCAGCTTTTTCTCACCACCCAAACATTGGGATGCTGTCACAGGGTGTGGTGGGAGTCAACAGCTTTGGGTGGTGAAGCTTCATCACGAGGAAGGGCTGCAAGAGCTGTAACCAAGTGCTCAGAAATTCGTGTGGGAGGGCTCTGAACGGGCTGGAGCCCTGGGACACCTTTCCCAAGCAGCCCCCAGAGCCAGGGGATGGGGCTGGGGGGTCCCACCAAGCATGAATGCAAGGATTAGTTAATCCCAGGTAAGGCAGAGCCTAAAGCAGCTCAGGTGGAAGTGCAGCTGGTGATCTCAGCTGTGCAGCAGACCGGTTCTGCTGGAGGCAATGCTTGTTCTCTGCTTTTCAGGAACAAACCCCTGCAGGCATTCCCCAAACCCAGCCCTCCTTCCACTCTGTTGGCACCAACACAGAAATTGCAGCCTGTGCACGGAGGTCCCCTGAGGTAAAAGGGATCCTCAGGTAAAAGCTGAGCCATGCTGGGCCAGAAAAGTCTTTTCCATCCCCTCAAGGACACGTTTGCGGACAGAATGTCACAGGAACTGCCCAGAACTGCCCTCACAGCTGCTCACAGGTTTTTCTGGCTCTCACTGGCCATGGCCTGAGCAAGCCACAGAACCTGGGATGGAACCACAGAACCAAAGGGAAGGGACCCACAAGGACCAGCAGAGTCCAGCTCCTGGCCCTGCACAGCCCCAAAATCCCAGCCTGTGCATCCCTGGGAGTGCTGCATCCATCCAGAGGCTCCTGGAGCTCTGGCAGTGCCCAGCACCCTCTGGGGGAAGAACCTTTCCCAAAATCCACCCTGAGCCTCCCTGGCACAGATTGATTTATCTCAGGGAGCACTGAAAGCCACAATAGCAGTTGTGCAAGGCTGAGTATGCAATACCAGCTGCTGTAACTGCACCTGTAGTAAAGTACAAACCAAAGCTGGCCATTCCCACGTTCAGGAGCTCAGTCTGTCCCACAGCAGGGTGCTGCTCCCTGGCACATCACTGTCCCCACGTGCTGTGGGTATTAGTGCCATGACCTGTCCTGGCTGCACAGAGCAGCTGGGGCACAGCAAGGTGAAAGTGCCAGCAGAGCCCTGATTTACCTGGGATGGGAAATGCCCTGGGTGCACAGTGGGTCAGAGAACAGGGCATAAATGTGAGAACAGGACACAGAGCTGAGAGAGAGAACAGAGCACAGATGTGAGAGAGAACAGGGCACAGCTGTGAGAACAGGTCACAGATGTGAGAGAACAGAGCACAGAGCTGAGAGAGAGAACAGGGCACAGATGTGAGAACAGGGCACAGATGTGAGAGAACAGAGCTGAGAACAGGACACAGATGTGAGAGAGAACAGGGCACAGAGCTGAAAGAACAGAGCACAGATGTGAGAGAACAGAGCACAGATGTGAGAGAGCAGAGCACAGATGTGAGAGAGCAGAGCACAGATGTGAGAGAAGGCACAGAGCTGTGAGAGAGAGAACAGGGCACAGCTGTGAGATCAGGGCACAGAGCTGAGATCAGGGCACAGATGTGAGAACAGAGCACAGAGCTGTGATAGAACAGAGCACAGATGTGAGAGAGAACAGGGCACAGAGCTGTCAGAGAGAGCAGGGCACAAATGTGAGAGAACAGAGCTGAGAACAGGGCACAGAGGTGAGAACAGAGCACAGAGCTGAGAAAAGGGCACAGAGCTGTGATAGAACAGAGCACAGAGCTGAGAACAGAGCACAGAGGTGAGAACAGGGCACAGAGCTGTGATAGAACAGGGCACAGAGCTGTGATAGAACAGAGCACAGAGCTGAGAACAGAGCACAGAGGTGAGAACAGGGCACAGAGCTGTGATAGAACAGGGCACAGAGCTGTGATAGAACAGGGCACAGAGCTGTGACAGAACAGAGCACAGAGCTGTGATAGAACAGAGCACAGAGCTGAGAACAGAGCACAGAGCTGAGAACAGAGCACAGAGCTGAGAACAGGGCACAGAGCTGTGATAGGACAGGGCACAGAGCTGTGACAGAACAGAGCACAGAGCTGTGACAGAACAGCACAGAGCTGTGACAGAACAGAGCACAGAGCTGTGATAGAAGGGCACAGAGCTGTGATAGAACAGCACAGAGCTGTGATAGAACAGGGCACAGCTGTGATAGAACAGGGCACACATCTGTGTGTACACTCCATATCTCAGCAGAGCCTGCCAAGGCAAACAGGGAAGTGCCAGGGCAAACAGGGGCTGGGACTCCCCACTCAATCACCCCTGGCCTTTCTGTCCAAAATTTCCAGCTGCAGCATCTTCTAAGGCAGAGCTCTGTGCCTTGACTGTCCCTCCTGGTCCTGCAGGGTGGGCTGGACCATTGGCAGGACTGGCTGGTGCCAGGCTCCTGCTCAGCTGCACAGGGTCAGGCTGCAGTGCTGGCACTGCTGGTGGCCCCCAGGGCTCAGAGCTGGCCCTGCTGTGTCATTTACCCATCCATGAGGGGTTGGTGACACAGCTGGAGGAGCAGCCACCACCCCTGAGGGCTCTGCTGCTCTCCCAAAGGGCCAGGGCAGGGTGGAGAGATTGGCAAAGAAGTGCCTGAAATTCAGCCAGGGCAGATTGAGGGTCCTGAACAACCCCATGGAGCAGCTGGGGGGGACAGCTGGGGACAATCTGGGGGTTCTGGGGGACAAGGAGCTGTCCTTGGGGACCCTGAGCAGACACAGGGAGGGGATGGAGTCTCCTCCCCTGGATATTCCAGCTGTTCTGGACATGCAGAGCCCTGGGATGGCCCTGCTGGGGCAGGGAGGTGACACCAGAGACCCTCTGAGGTCCCTTCCAGCCTCACCCAACCCGTGATCAAGAATTTGTCTGACAACAAAAACAACTTCATCAATCTCATCTTTTAATTGTGCTGAATAAATCCCAGTGATTTTACCAGATTGGATAGAAAATTCTCATGCTAACAAATCTCCAGTTACAAATAACAATGGACAAAATCAGACAGGACAGGGCAGGGAGAGCACAGCAGGCACAGGATGGACACAACACAAAATCAAATTTTCCCTACAAACATTTGGTCGCTATAAAATCATCTTTTCTGCACAATTTCCCCACATTTTACCCCAAAAGCACATAAATTATTTTGTAAAGGGGTCAGATGTGCTGACCAATGGGATTGAGTCCAGTCCTGAGGTCCTGTTTGGTTAAAATGCTTCTCCAACAAACCCCAGGCACATTTTGCCATTTTGGTTGTTCTGCAGAAGATTATTCACGACTGTCTAAAATTATTCTGAATTTTCAATTATTAAAAAATCGTACCCCAGAACACACCAAGAACATACTAGAGGTGGAACACAAAACTAAAGACTCAAAGCATCATGTGCTTGTCATAAAAAATGAGATTTTACCTCTCCTTAACCCTGTTTGAATTGCATTTCAAATATAGATAAAATCTACTTCTTTAAGTAAAAAATCAGATATAAAAAATCGAACCCAACAAAATGTGGAGTCTTTAGATCACCTGGGAGCTGGACTAAGTGCTGTCAGAGCTGGGATTCAAATATTTAACCATGGAAATGGAAATTTGCTTCTGCAGCCAATGCTGAAATATTTGATGAATTTTCACATCCAAGATTAACACTATGCCTTAGCTTATAGAATCTCTAGAAAATAAAATAGGTGCTAATTATGCTATGAACTAAATATATATATATGAAATATTTCCCATTTTACCTCAGCAGAAGCCTTGCTTTTAGCACTGCAATGATCTCAAAGGCAAAAGCAAGGCTCAGAATTATTTCCACTTCAGAAAGAATTTGACTGAAATTGTAAAGATCAGGTTGATTTTTCACATGAGCAGCTGATCCTCCAAAGCCTTATGAAGATGATGACCCAGTGTAATTAATTCTTGGGATTTAACGAGGTCATTCCCAGTGCAAACCCTTCTAGTGTGGAGAAATGCAGGAATGTTGGAATTCCATCACTGCTGGAGTCCCACAGCATCATCCCACACTCTGCAGAACAAACTCAGCCACACAAAGCCCCAGCATGGCAAGAGCAGCACAGGAATATTTGCAGCCCAGCTTCACCAGCTTAGCCACGGAAAAAAAATTAAAATATCAATGACTTCAAGCATTTAATCACTTTTCCAAAGCAGGTGGGAAGAACCCAACTCACAAAAGAAGATAATGCCCTGAAACAGATTTTTGCTTCAAGAGTTTCACCCTGGAGCTAGGACAGAGCCCAGGCAGAGCTCACCAAGCTCAGCACAAGGCTCTGGCTTAAACCCAGCGTGTTTTCCTGCCTGCAATTCTCACTGAGAATTGGTGGATCTGAACCTCCTGGCAAAAGAAATAAGCAGAGATAAAAGGTGGCTGAGATTTCTACAGGAGGGAGAATCTTCCTCTGCTGGCCTGGCCAGGACTGAGACCAAACTGAGACAAAAATAAATAACCACAAACCCCAAAATCCCTGATTTCCACACAGCACAGTGGCTGGTGCCACACTCACAAAAATCACAAAAAATCACAGAAATCACAGAAATTTCATAATGAAGACACCAAATCACAGAAATCCCATAATGAAGACACAAAATCACAGAAATTTCATAATGAAGACACCAAATCACAGAAATCTCATAATGAAGACACCAAATCTCAGAAATCTCATAATGAAGACACCAAATCTCAGAAATCTCATAATGAAGACACCAAATCTCAGAAATCTCATAATGAAGACACCCCCAGGTTCATCTGTGGCTCCTGGGCAGCACAAACAGCTCCACAAATCCTCTGCCAGCCCCAAACCAGGCTGGGGCTCCAGAATTCTGGGGTTGTTTTCCACTCACTTTATTATTCAGGAGCTGTGGCTTTATCAAAATATCATGAGCACTGAGCAGCAGGGCACATGGACACCAACACACACAACTTCTTCTGTTTACAGTCAATATTCCGTGTCTTGAGGCAAAACAAATTGGAAAATTGCAAACTGTACATCTGCAATAACAACAGAGGCTGGGGGTTGGTCCTGCAGTGTTTGGGAGCTGCAGTGGCTGAAAAAATCAGCATCACAGCATCACAAAAACCAGCCTGCAATGCCAGTATAAACCCAAAATAAACCCTGTGCTCCCTGCAGTGCCTGCTCCTGTTTTGGGAAGCGGACTGAAAATGTTTTTCGTGTCAAAACACTCAGACAGGTGAAACATTTCTTAGACATCACGCAGCCACAGCAGCAACACAGGAGGGAAAAACAGGCTGGAATTGAGCAGGAGAGTGCTAAAAACATTCCCAGTACAGCTGAGACTGAGAGGGCTCATTTCCATAATGCTCTGTTGTTGTCGTTAATGAACGTGCTAATGATCTCTTAATTCTTCATTTACATTGATAACTGCTGCTCAGGACATTTGGGAATAGAGCTGAACTGATTTATAGCAGCTCCCAGTCTGAAGTGGGCTCTGAAGGTTCCCCAGGCTGATGGAAAACCCAAACCCAGCTGTTCTGAGGGACCCTCTTCCCTCAGTTTTCAGATTCAGGGGATGGGGGAAGGCTCAGGAAGATGTGAGAATGGAAGATTTCCCTAAAAAAACCTGGCACATGCACCTGGCAAAAATAAAAACTTTAAAAAATACCCTTAAAAAACCTGGCACTGCTCATTTCAAACAGAAGAAGGCAGGAGAGCCCTTGCCAGGACAGGACAGGAATATCACAAAAGCATAAATGGAAATATTCAGCTGCTGCATGCATCACATGCAGCAAAATACATCAATCCGTGGAATTCCTTTATAAAAGAAATGCTTTAGAGGAAAAGTTTCCAATCAGTGACTTCCAATTCCTAAAGATAAAACTGCATTACTTTAAAGGGTCCATAAACAAATGCAAGCAAAATGTGCTCAAATCAGATTCATGTCACTGCTAAAAAACTATTCCAGGTCTAAAAAAGAAAAGGGCTGAAACCCACTGTTCTGAGAAATTCCAGCCATAATAAGCTTTAATCTCCAGTTAATTCCCAAGAATCTCTATTACACTGAACTCTCTAGCAAATTCCATTTATTTCAGTTCCCTTTTAGCCAGGGCAGTGTGCATTAATAGATACCTCTGGATGTTATTTTAATAAGAATATTAAAAGTATTTATTTTGGTTGCCTGCCTGCTTTTGCTGTTGCATTTTAATGGTTTCTTGTGTCTTGCTCGAAATGGAATTTGGAGGCTGCACAAACAGCACTGAGGCCAAATGCAGAGTGCTCCAGGTAATCTTCAGCACATCTTTTAGATATAATCTGATTTCATTGCCTGAAAAATCATTTAATGGCCCTTTTATTGTGCTTTCATGTAAATAAATGCCATGGAGCCACAAATACACATCCCACTGGTCCATTTTGGAGTTAACATTGCTATTCCTCCCTTCCTGGATTTGCAAAGCCATCTTTTAATGAATGAAGGTTTGGAATTTGGTTACACAAACCCGTGCATGGTCACAGGTGATTACAACTTCTGGAGATTTTTTTCAGGGAATTTTTGAGGCCATTTTGGGGGAACTTTGGGGCCATTTTTAGGGGATTAGGGGAGCGATTTGGGGCCTTTTCTGGGGGAATTTTAGGGCGATTTTGAGGCAATTTTGGGGCATTTTCAGGTTGAATTTGAAGCCCTTTCAGTGAATTTGAGGCCCCGCCTCTCAGCCCACGTGACCCCGAGTGATGTCACATGACCAACCATGTGATGTCACATGACCCCGCCTCTCAGACCACATGACCTCAGGTGATGTCATGTGACCGCACCTCCCCAACCACATGACCCAGGTGATGTCACGTGACCAACCATGTGATGTCACATGACCCCACCTCTCCGTCCACGTGACCCCCATGTGACATCACATGGCCCCACCTCCCCGGTCACGTGACCCCCGGGCCGTTTTTTGGGCACATTTTTGAGGATTTTGGGGCTATTTTGGGATGAAATTTTTGGGTTTTTTGAGGTTATTTTAGGGCAATTTTGGGAAATATTGAGATGACATTTTAGGGGGTTTTTGAGGTTGTTTTGGGGCATTTGGGGTCTGTTTTTGGGAATTCTGGGGGGATTTTGGGAAGAATATTGGGACTTTCTTTGAGGAATTTTAGGGGGAGTTGTGGCCGTTTTGGGGGGATTTTGGGCGGATTTTGGGGTCATTTTTAGGGGATTTGGTGGGAGATTTGGGGCAATTTTTGGGGATTTTGGGGAAATTTGGGGGGCTCGGTGGGGGCATTTAGGGACATTTTAGAAGTGATTTGGGGGCTTTTTTTCAGATAATTTTTGAGACCATTTTTGGGGGGTTTGAGGCCATTTTTGGGGTGATTTTCAGGACATTTTACAGGGAATCTGGAGCCATTTTTTGTGGAATCTTGGGGTCGGTTTGGGGGGCATTTTAGGGGGACTTTAGGGTCATTTGGGGGGCTCAGGGGGCTGCACAAAGGATCCTCAGCCCAGAATAAAAATGTTCATGCAGGAGGTTATGGCAGCACAAGAAAAATTAAGCAGAATCTGGGATTCATCTCCTTTTTGGGATTCATCTCCTTCGTAAACAAGGCTGATGCAGAAGATTTCTGGGGTTTGAATGCTGCTGACTTAGAGGATTCTTTCCTCACCATGGAATGGGTGGGGAGCACTGAGGTTCTCCTTTTCCAAGCTGTGCTACAGCCACCCCTCACCTCCCCCAGTACTTCCATGCTGCTCTGGTGTCCTAAAAAACGTAATTTATTTCAGTTAACACAAAAATGACTCATCTTCCTGCTGCCTCATCCTTCTTTGAGGCTCCCAGGGTGGGATGACCCATGACATTCAGCTTTCACAGAAAAAAGAGAATAGCTACTGGCCCTTGCTCAGAAAAAAAACCAAAAAAACAACAAAACTCAAAATATCTTCCTATTTAGTAAACATTTCACAATTCATATTGTATTTTACGCCTTTTTTGGCTTCTGGCTGATTATTTTAGAATGATTAAGGATGAGATGTTGTCTGTACACAGCACTTTTCCCTTTTAAAAGCTGTGAAGCACCTGAAATTCAGACTGTAAACTCCTCTGGGAGGAAAGCACCCTCTTCCAGGGATGTGTGCAGTGTACAGCTGGTATTCAGGAAAAGCTGGCAACCTCTCAATTCTGCCTTCACAATTGTCTTCTACTGCTGTGAGGAAAGAGAATCTCCTCCTCCCCTTGGATTTCAGCATGAAGAACAAGCAATCTTCACTTCCACATAATTTAAAATCTAAATAAAAAGCTCTATTTACACTGAACTTGTAAAAAAAGAAGTTCAGGAAAGAATCTTCCTGGCTCCTTTTCCAATGATCTGTTCACTCCCATTGCATAAAGTCCAGGACAGGGTGAAGGGTGTACAGGCAATAAATCCTGCATTCATGCACAAAGTCTGTGTGACAGGGACACATCTGGGCAGATGTTGGACAATCTATTTGTCCCTTTTCACTTTGGTGCTCTCTGCCTGGCATAAAAAACTGCCTAGAAAGGACTTTTTTTGGTTAAAATTAAAGAACTAAATATTTTCCACATCTAATGTTCTCAATTCAAAAGAGTTCCTAAATATTAGGAAAGCAATTGACTGACCATGAGAAGGAATCAGACTTCTAAAGAGTCACCTACAAAAAAAAAACAATCATTAAAAATCATTAAAATCAGGTTGGAATTTCCATGGGCACAAGCAGGTTTAGGCCTGTGCAGAAATGAGATAACCATGCCCTCGTGGCCTGGCTGAATTAGGAGGCAGTGCCAAAACCTCTGGAGGTGAGAGGTGCTTGGTTAAAAGATATTAATTTAGATATTTCCCTGCATGTTCAGATTTGATTTCTCTATCTGAGATTCAGGGAGGTTGCAAAATCAAGCACTGCCCAGTACAGACCAGAGCAGAGTCCCTGGCAGCCATTCCTTGGCAAACACAAGGGTGTGGTGATGGAAAGCCAGGCCAGAAGGAGCGGTGAGAAACGAGTTGGTTCATTCTTCAGCTGGACAGGACATCCAGCCTACTCCAAATCCCCACCTCACCCACAAGGACAGAGCTGCAAAAAAGCCTCGAGCACAACTCAAGAGTGGAACTGAGAAAGCTCCAGAGAGAAGAGATGAGATGAACGACGCTACGCAAAGCTCAGATTTGCAGATTGGCCACAGCCGAGGTAAGAACTCCCTTCCTTCAGCACCCGCAGGTAAATGCAGAGAGGTGGCACAGTCCCAGTGCTGGCAGCACCCTGCCCTGCTGCCTGAGCACACACACACACACAGATTCCACACACACACACACACACTGATTGCACACACACACACGTGTTTGCCCAGGCTTCCTTCCAATCCCCTCTCCTGCCCAGCTAGTTCCTGGAAGCGCCGTGCCCCCGCGTGCCCAGGGCAAAGTCCACGGCCTGGTGCACGCTGTGGAAGAGCAGGTGCTCCTCTCCCTCTTTGAAGAGCTCCCCTCGGAGCAGGGAGCTCCTGACAGAAGGGTTGCACTGGGCCAGCAGCACGAGGACGTCGATGTCCCCGTAGTCCTTGCAGACCTCCTGGAGCGTGCGGATGCCGGCCGTGTCCAGGAACTGCACGGCACAGCAGTCGATGACAATGGTGTGAAACCCCACAGGTTCCAACCCCAAATCCACGGGGATGCTGCTCTGCTTGTCCCCAGACCCCGCCTCCTTCTCCTTGAGCATCCTTTTCTCCGCTTTCTTCCTGGCCGCCTTCACCCACACGGGGTTGACCCCGGTTTGCTTGTAGAGGGTGGATTTGAAGCACTCCTTGTTGATGTAGTAGAGGGGGGCTTCAAACCGGAACACCACAACTCCAGGCTTGGTTTGCAGGTTCTTGTAGGCAGAGAGGGACTCGTAGGTCTCCGACTCGGCCACCCAGCCCAGCAGCGGCGCCTCCGGCCGCTGCGTGCGGAAGATGACGCAGAGCATGGAGAAGCAAACCCCCACCAGGAGCCCGATCTCGGTGCTGATGAGCGCCGTGGCCACCATGGTGACCCCCCAGATCACCGTGTCCACCTTGCTCAGGCGCCACATCTTGGGCAGGTCCCTGAACTTGCGCAGGGCTCCGCGGAGGCTGACGACGGTGATGACGGCCAGGACGCATTTCTGCAGGGAGTAAAACAACGGCGCGATCACCAGGAGCACCAAGAGGATCACCAAACTGGTCACCAGGCCGGACATCTGCGTCCTGCAGCCCGTGGACTCCTTGACCAGGGTTTTGGCAAGAGCTGCGCTGGTGGTGAAGCAGTGGAAGAAGGAGGGGATGATGTTGCAGAAGCCGATGGCGTACATCTCCTGGTTGGCCCTGACGGTGTAGCCGTGCTTCTTGGCAAACATCTCCGACAGAGACACGGTGATGGCAAAGCCGATGACGGCGATGGGGATGGCATCCAACGCCACGTTGGGAATCAGGCTCCAGTCTGGAGGGCGTGGTGGCAGAAACCCAGTGGGGATGTGCCCGGAAACGCTGGAGCCATAATTCTCTCTGAGCTTCCCAAAGTGAGACGCCAGAGTGGCGGCCACAACCACAAAGAGTTCCACCGGGATCGGAGCCTTGAGCTTGGATTTGAAGCGTTCGTTGAGCTCTTTGGCCGGGATGAGCACCAGGAAGCAGAGGAAGCTGGTGATGAGGTCGCAGATGTTGGTCCTGTGGATGTTCCTGAGGATGTTGATCCAGGTGGTGACGAGGGAGCCGATGCCCCCGCTCCGGGGAATGTCCAGCCCCAGCAGGTACTTGACCTGTGAGGTCAGGACGGTGAAGGATGCCCCTGTGACAAACCCACTCAGCAGAGAATCCGAGAGGTACACGGAGACAAAGCCCACCTGGAAGAAACCCATGGCCACCTGGAAGGAATCAAGCACACACAACATGTCAGGACACAAATCCCACAGATTTTATCAGCTGAAATTAAAAAAAAAACAACACTGTGCACAGCCCTGGAGGATGAGGTGTGGTCTGGGCAGGGAGAAAAGTCTCCAGTATTCAAACCAGGCTTTTTGAGGGTCTTCATGCCCTAAAAAAATGTTTATTGTTTGCTCTGCTAATCATCCTGGTGGGGAGAAAAGAAAAAAAAAGAAAACCTAGGGGAAGAAAAACAAATCCCACGTTTGAAACACTGTCTGCTTTTGCCATTTCTCTTTCAGTTCCTCTAAACTCTGTGAACTTTGCAAGGATCTAAAACTTTTCTGGCCTTTATCTGCCTCACCCTGGAGTTCAGAGCCTGCAATAAAACCACAGCTTGTGGGTAACAACTGTCCTAACAACTGTCCTCTGACTCAGAAAGTCTGCAATGAGCTGCAAAATCTGCTGCAGGTCATATGGAACAGAGATAACTGGGAACTCCATGAGAATCAAAAAGAATTACCGAAGAGAAGGCAGGTTTGGGAGCTGGACTGGCTGAAATCAGCTCACAGCTCTCAAAAAGGCTCCCTTACAGCCTTGATAATTAATTCAAGGTTGTGTAAAACATTAATAATGATTAGCTAGCCTAGTTAGGCTGTATTAACTGGTGTGAGAAGATTTCCTTTTTATGATTTGATTGTAAAGTTTCTGATTTTGGTTGAAAAAATAAATTTGAGGGTGTTGGCCTGTAGAGAATATGCTTAATATTCAGAGAGACAGAAGATAAACTGATCTGATTTCTTCAGATAAAGAAACTGAATTGTTTTTGTACTTGCAAAGGATAATAAGTACAATTCACAACACCAAAACTGCACCCATCCCACAGGGATGAAAGATGAAACCCGAAATCCAACGTAGCCTGGGAGGCCCAGAATATTTCTGAAATAACTCAACACAAACCTGCAGTACAGAAAGTTCCAGGTTGTGTCCAAAACCTGTGTTTTAAAGTATCACAAACATGTTTTGCTCCCCTCCTATACATTTTGATTGGTTGTCACCCCGGGCAGATGAGAACAAATGAATGTGAACTCACAAACCCAAATACGACAGCTCTGCAGCACTGCTAAAAATAATCCCATTCTGGTTAATGAATAAGACTCTAAAAACAAGGAAATCTGCTTTAATTTAGGCAAGCAGTGAGTTCTAGGAAATAAGGAGAGATGTATAAATATAAAACATATTGGGTCCTCTCAGTAGAATCCTTTCCATTGTTTTGGCTTCAAACGGGCAAACAGCAAAGTTTTAAAAGCACATTTACAAATAAAAGGAAGCTGGGGATACTTTTGCTGTCCAAATTTTTCTTTGTTAAAGGCAAATTATTAATGACTAGAATTAGGAGCTGGTGCATCAGATTTTGGCCTGATGAAATGGGGTCTAATGCAAAAAAAAAAAAAAAAGAAAATAAACAGAGCTTCAGGCCACAGCGAGGAGGGTGGTGAGCAAACCTTGAGAGCTGGAGGTGCAGGTCCCCAGAAGAGAAACAATGGAGGCAGGAAAAGCTGTTTAAAAATGGGGAGCACTCCCCAAAAGAAAGGCAAAGAGAAGCAGTGCAGGCAGGAAAAGCTGTTAAAAAAGGGGGAGAGCACCCAGAGGAGTTTCCTGCAGCAGTGACCTCCAGCCCTGAGGTGCAGGCTGAGGGTACGTGCAAGCCCAGCAGGATGGGGACATCCCCTCCAGAAGAATTACAGCTATTTGCACACCACACCTGCCTGTCTGTTGTAAATAGATAAAACTTCAAAGAAATAAAAATGGTCTTGTGAAATCAGGTGTTATTACTGTTTTAACTGAATTAAGTTAGCCTGTTGAGTTCCTATGAGAAACAAAGTCTAAGAATGAAAATCAACTTGCATCACAACCTGTTTTTGTGAAAAAAAACAAGTTGCACTTAAAAAAACAAGAAATTTATCTCATGAGAACCTGTGAAGAAAATATGAAAACTATCTAAAACCAGCAAAATTTGATAGAGATGTTCAATAACTCTTTCCAATCAATGCATTGAGTTTCACTAAATTACTAATCAAGGACATTCAAACACAGTACCTTCTAATGACATATAAAAATGAACTATCCACAATAAAATTTAATTATTCTGCACAAAAATAACCCAGATGTTGTGTCAAGTCTTTGTCTTCTTTTTGCCAGGGTCAGGATTAAACGAGCAAGATGGCATTTCTTGTTTGGGCTCAGATGTTTATTAGTCCTTATCTATTTTACAGTGTCACAAACCCTGAGTTTTACAGCACTTCAAGCTAACAAGCTAAAAATGGAGCTCTATCTCTCTTTCTACAAGGCCTTTTAAGGATAAACTGTCCAATTAAGAAATGCCACCTAAATTATTTTTACTTTTAACCCAATAACCAACCACCCATGGCCTGCAATGGGTGGAATTTTCTATCCAATTACACAATACCACCCAGAGCCATGAAGAAGAAGGTGAAGAAGAAGAAGGTGAAAAAGAGGAAGGTGAAGAAGGTGAAGAAGGTGAAGAAGAAGGGGAAGAAGAAGGGGAAGAAGAAGGTGAAGAAGAAGGTGAAGAAGAAGAAGAAGAAGAAGGTGAAGAAGAAGGTGAAGAAGAAGAAGGTGAAAAAGAGGAAGGTGAAGAAGAAGAAGAAGGTGAAGAAGAAGAAGGTGAAGAAGAAGGTGAAGAAGAAGAAGAAGGTGAAGAAGAAGAAGAAGGTGAAGAAGAAGAAGGTGAAGGTGATGAAGGTGAAGAAGGTGAAGAAGAAGAAGGTGAAGAAGAAGAAGAAGAAGAAGGTGAAGAAGAAGGTGAAGAAGAAGAAGAAGAAGAAGAAGAAGAAGGTGAAGAAGAAGGTGAAGAAGAAGAAGGTGAAGAAGAAGGTGAAGGTTATGAAGGTGAAGAAGGTGAAGAAGAAGAAGAAGAAGGTGAAGAAGAAGAAGAAGAAGGTGAAGAAGAAGGTGAAGAAGAAGAAGGTGGAGGTGATGAAGGTGAAGAAGGTGAAGAAGAAGGACAAGCCTCTGCCCTAAAACCTCCATCTTGCTTTCTATATATTACCATATTCTAAACCCTTAAAATCTAAATTTTCCCCCATGTGATATCACACACTTCTATTCAAACTGCACACCCATGATCCCAGTCCCATCACTCAATTTTAAAATCCTTCTCCACAGCCTCAGGTCAAATGCAGTGTTCTCCTGGGGGTCAGTGCCAGCACAGAAAGTCTCAAATTCCCAGTGACCATCCAAGAGATGTCTCATCTCATTTCTATCTTTAATCTGAGCCCAACAGCAGCAGTGTGTGCTGCCCTTACCTGGTAAACTCCAGAGATGAAGGTCATGGTGGCAGCCACGGCCATGGCGTAGCAGCTCTTGTCACAGAGCGGCTCTGTCCCGTTCCTGGTGCTGTTCCTGTCCCCTCCCAGGACACTGAGCACTGGATCCAGGTCAAAGCCAGCTCTCTCCACTTCCCTGTCCACCACCTGCCCCACCATCAGGCACACCACGCCGAAGATGCTGACGGAGATGTGGCGGGAGGTGCCGAAGATGCAGTAAATTATGCAGGAAAAAAAGGAGGTGTAGAGGCCATAAATGGGCTCCAGCCCTGCCAAGAGAGAGTAGGCAATGGACTGTGGCACCAGCAGGACCCCCACAATCACACCAGACATGACATCCCCCAGGAGATCCTCCCTGAGTTTGTATTTAGGAAGCCACTGTAAGATGGGGAAAAACCCCAGAACACAATCTTTAATTTTGGCAGGGGTGCAGCTGCAAGTTTTCTTTGCTTGCTTAACCAGCAGAGCCTTCATGTTACTCTTCTTCTCTTGGGGTTCCAGGAATATTCTCTGATGGAAACTGCACTTGGCATCATCTCCTTCTGGCCCTTCCATCACTGCATGGATGTTGTTGGTCTCTGTCATTGCTGCCATCACCAGGACTCACTGAAAACACAAAGACAGACCATTAAACCAAAAATGAATGTACAACGTGAGACTTGCACATTTATGAAAAGCAAAGGCTGAAACCCTCAGCTCAGCAGGGAGAAAGCAATTCCCAAGCAAACATTCCCAAGGGAATGAGCCTCACCCTGTATCCCTGTGAAGCAAGGAGTGACCTTTCCCAGGTCACTGCTACCCCGTGGAACACACCTGCTGCTGGCAGGGTTGGGACATGCACAGGAATGCAGCAGCTCTGCCTTCCTGGGAGGATTCCTTGAGAAAATCCCTGCCTGCAGCCTGTTCCACCTTGCACAGCCAGACAGAGGGGTTATTGTAGTGCCACAGCCACTCCAGTTCAGCTGCTGAAAATTAACAGCAGGTAGGACATTTACAGCAAAGCACAGCTCTTGTGGGTTGTTTTTTGTTTTTTTTAAATGCAGTGATGCCTGCCAAATACTGTAAAGGTTGGTTACCTAAGAGGTGGCTTTTTTACAGCTCGTGGCACTCTGAAAAAAAAAGCACTTCACACTTTGGAAAAGCTGGTTTTACAAGGAAATTGCACCTGATCAAAATAATGTACACAAGTGGAAAGCATATTAATGGACACAGATAGGCAGGTGGGACACTTCTGCTGGAACTGGTGCTCTAGTCCAAACTGCCCACAGAGAGTAAAACAGGGCAATTACACCAATAATTTAACACTGGGAAATATTGCCTGACTGGGAAAGAGCTAAATCTTGATGAGACAAACCCTAACGAAACTTGCAGCACTTACACAGCTCTCCCACCTTCAGAAAACATCCAGAATTCTCCAGAAAACTCCTTAAGCCCCAGTAGCTGGTACCACCAGCACAGGGAGACCATTTCAGCCAGAGAACCCTGAGAATTGGCACTGCCAGGCTTCCCTTGCTGGCACTGCAGTCCCAGAGTGCCAAGGACAATGTGGATTTTATGTGCTGCTCATGTGCATTGCAAACATCAGCCAGACTACTGCCCATGGAATGTGCACTGCTGAATTAATTGCCCAATTAATTGTCCAATTGTCCTGAATTAATCGTACCAATTAATAAATTGCTCCTGGAACTGGCAGTGCTAAGGATGCCCCTTGGGTCTGCCTCAGAATGTGTTCATTTAATCACCATTTCACACGTAGCTAGAGCATCCCAGAACTGTGGAGTCATCCAGGTTGGAAAATCCCTCTGAGATCATCCAGCCCAACCACTGCCAGCAGTGCCAAAGGCTCCCCTAATTCAATGTCCCCAAGTGCCACATCTACATCTTTTACATCCCTCCAGGGATGGGGACTCCAGCACTTCCCTGGGCAGCTGGGCCAGGGCTGGTACAGAAATATTTCCTAATTAAAACACTCACTGTAAGCACCCTGCAGTGTGAGTTTCCCAAAGATATGGGAGGGAGAAGTGAGAGAAGTTGATTTTGTGTGGTGCCTGCTGCCTTAGGACAGCCTGGGCAGAAGGAACCCACGAGAGCAGAGCCAACTACAGAACTTTAATATTTAGAATGGCTTCTTCAGAGACTTCTAGAACCAATTAGAAAATAATTCCACCCAACTAATCCAAGTGTCAGCTCACACTGTGTCCTCATCCCTGGAGCTGCAGATACACCTAAAGCCAACACAGGGCAGATGCTGACAGGAGCTCAGGGAGGAGTTTCTGTTTTATCTCCTGCTCCATGCTGGACTCCCAAAGGTGTTTCCTTTCACCACAGACCCAGACAGGGAGCATCTCTTTGGTGGGTGAGCTCCTGCACCCTCCCAAATAACCAAACCCAGGCACTCTTTGCTGGCTGTCCCTAAACTGGTACTGAAGGAGGGTTTCAAATGGCACCAGCAGGGATGGATTTGCTGTCTGATAGCAAATCCTGCCTGCATCCCACCCTGCTGTAATACCCAGGATCACTGAGGTTAGAAAAGCCCTCCCAGCCCACCCTGTCCCCAGCCCAGCACTGAGTGCCACCTCCAGAGCCACAGGAAGAATCAGGATTTTTAAATGAAGAAACTGCCCCGCAAGAAGGGGCATGCTCAGGATGACACAGTGATCACACCTGGAGGAGACCCCCACCCCTGCCTTGCAGTTTTCCAATCTGTACAGGACTGCAAAGTGTGCTCAGGGATGATTTACAGCCCTCACAACTCCCCTGAATACACAGTGAGAACCAAGGGAGTGATACAAAAGCCTGTGTCAGCTCCACTTTGCAAAAGCACATTCTGGAGCTGTATTTGCTCAAGAAGTTTTATTTGTTTTACCAGCACAGTGTTACAAATCAAAAGGCTGCTCACCCACCCAAAGCTCAGCGAATCAACACTGTAAAAGCTGAGGGGGAAAAAAAAAATTCAACCCATACTTTATGTGTAGCAATGAGTTTGTTTTCTGAGATTTTAGTGAAGATTTCAGTAGTGAAAATCCTTCTGATTCCTTCTGTGCCTCCTCCAAGGCAGCTCACTCAAACCTGGGAAGTTTCTTAAATGTGCCAAGACAAACCCCAGAGAGCTCAGTTTGGTGCTGCTGTAAAACATCTGCACAGAGGGGGTGCCTGGGTTTCAGCTGTGCCCAGACAGTAGGGAAATGTTCTAAGTAAAAACCTTTTTGGCTCCAGAACTCTGAGCACACACTGGGTCTTTGTGCTGACCTGCATGACAGCTTTCTGTCCGTGGCATGAAAAGGACCTTTCACCAGGCAGTCCTGCCCCTTGCCATGTCAGGATAGTGGGAAAAGCCAGGAAATGACACAATTTCCAACACTCATTTCACTTTTCTGCCTCAAAGTGCTGCCCTGTATTAATTTTGGAACCGTTAGGCCAGGCTTGTCTAATAAAACTGGATTTTGTTCTTAAACATTAAAAAAATCCAACCCTGAGAAAACCCCTTTGGTTCATGGTTTGGACACTGAAGGACATTCTGTACATTTAACTTGAAAAATGAACTGCTGTGGTCTTTATTCTGAAAGCTGCTATTTACACACAACCTAGAATTCACTTTTATCACTCCTTTTAGCCTTTCAGGGGGTGTCTCATTACCACAAACTCCGCTTAAGATAAAAAAAAAATACTACAAGACAGAACTGAGGAAATTTCCAGTATCTGTTATCAACTGACTGCCATAAAATAAAGATACAGGGAGGTCCTGCAGTCTCTAAAAGTCATCAGACCTCCAGACTATTTCTGGAGCCCATCTGGGCCCTTCTTTCTGATCCCATGATGTGGTAGCATCTGCCTGGCTTCTGTTTTTGGGGGAGCACTACCTGCAGCCCAGGGCTGGCTTGGACTTCATTTGTCTGTGGCAGATCAGAGTCACCTTGAGAGTAAGAGAAAAATGGGTTGTGAATCTCACTCACCTGCTGAAATAACTACTGCAAGGTGAAACTTCAGATGTGAGCATTTCAGAGTAGAAACTAAATTTAAAGCATTTTTTCTACAACACCCATCTCAGTTTTCCTTAGTTTTCTATGTTTAAATGATCACATTTATGTGATCACCCCCCATCCTCATGTACCCCTTGCTACACAGGAGAATCTACATGCACTAAAAAAAAATAAATCCATAATCTAAAAAGACATGAACGTTTTCTGGAGAATTGTATAAGAGAAGCAGGTGGATCAGAAATCCAAGCTCCATACAAACTGAAGCAGAGCTGGGCCCTTAGAAAATGCCCCCCCAAAGAACAGAACAGGAAAGAACACCACAATATTTTGACAACTAAATGTTTGACCTTTCTCTTGTCTGACAACGGCCTTTTTCAATTAATGTTTTTACTGCTGTGGAGCAATAAGGAAATTCAATATTACCCTGATAATACCCAGATAAGCAGGAACAACACTGCCTTGCATTTTTGACAAAATCCTCCAGCAAAACATTCAAGCCACAAACATTTACTTCCACAAAGGACTGAAAATAACACGAATAATGAAAACCACGTTTAAGGGACACACGTGGAAACAGAGCTGCCTCACTTTTGGCACAGCCATCCGCTCAAGTGGGAAAACCTGCAAAGCCAGACAATAAAACCTCGCTTTTGTGAATTATGGGATCTGCTCCTACCCCAAACATGGGATCTCCTCGTTTCTCCCGAGCAGCGTTTTTGGGGCAGATCCCATGGAATCCGGCAGGGACATTCAGGGAAGTTGTGTCACTCCCAAGTGCAGCTGAGCGTTTTGGCAGCCCTGCCCTGGCCAAAGCAGATCCCTGCAGCAGCTTCATCCCACCCGCATTTCTGATGGATTTCTTATCGCTTTCTTTGCACCAAGTTATTCCTGTGTTAGGGCCCTTCTCCCTCCCTTTCTCTTCGCAGGGAAAGGTGGAACATGAGCAGCTGAGCATCCAGTGAGGATGGGCTGAGGAAGAGCTGCCCAAAGCAATTTCCTCCGGTGGAGATGCCAGCTCAGCCCAGGGCATCCCGCACTGCCCAGGCTCCCAAACCAAGGGGAGCCCACTCGCACAATGCAACTGCGTGGGTTGTCGTGTTGGAATTACCACAGATTAATAAAATTTATAAAAACCTGCAAGAAGAACCGCGCACGCTGCGCACACCCTGGAACGGCGGAGTTCTGCTGAGCGCTTCGGGAAGCCAGAGCAACATTTACGGTCCTGGCAGAGCGAAAAGGAAAGTGAGAGCAACAATTTAACTCAACACTTTCACCCTCGGGGTCTCACTGCCTTCCTACCCAGCTTCCCCACGGCTTCCATGGGCATTTTCCTCTCTTCCCAACGCTTCCTGCAGCCCAGGAGGGGCCGAGCCGGACCCCGCTGTCCCCCGGCCCCTGCCCGCCCCCCTTCCCTCGGCACTCACCGCCCGCGGCTCCCCGGGCCCCTGG
This sequence comes from Catharus ustulatus, assembly GCF_009819885.2. Taxonomy (NCBI): domain Eukaryota; kingdom Metazoa; phylum Chordata; class Aves; order Passeriformes; family Turdidae; genus Catharus; species Catharus ustulatus. The sequence goes on along the minus strand of NC_046235.1, from coordinate 17,892,222 downwards.
GACCGACGGGCAGAGTCACAGACAGAGTCACAGACGGACACACGGACCGAGGGACAGACAGAACGAGGGACAGACAGACGGAGGGACAGACAGACGGAGGGACAGACGGACAGAGCACCGCCCCGCTCCGGGCAGGCAGGGCCGGGCAGAGCCGCGCCCCTTCCAGCCCCCGCCCCGGGTCACTTCCGAAGGGATTCGGGCACGGGAGGCCGGGGGAAAGCTGCTCCGGGGAAAGCTGCTCCTGGGAAAACTGCTCCTGGGAGAGCTGCCCCTGGGAGAGCTGCCCCTGGGAAAGCTGCTCCCGGAAAAGCTGCCCCTGGGAAAGCTGCTCCTAGGAAAGCTGCCCCGCTAAAGCTGCCCCGCTAAAGCTGCTCCTAGGAAAGCTGCTCCTAGGAAAGCTGCCCCTGGGAAAGATGCTCTCAGGAAAGCTGCTCCTGGGAGAGCTGCCCCTGGGAAAGCTGCCCCCGGAAAAGCTGCCCCCGGGAAAGCTGCTCCTAGGAAAGCTGCTCCTAGGAAAGCTGCCCCGCTAAAGCTGCCCCGCTAAAGCTGCCCCGATAAAGCTGCTGCTGGGAAAGCTGCTCCTGGGAAAGCTGCTCCTGGGAAAGCTGCCCCTGGAAAGATGCTCTCAGGAAAGCTGCTCCTGGGAAAGCTGCCCCTGGAAAGCTGCTCCTAGGAAAGCTGCCCCTGGAAAGCTGCTCCTGGGAAAGCTGCCCCTGGAAAGCTGCTCCGGGGAAAGCTGCCCCACTAAAGCTGCCCCGATAAAGCTGCTCCTAGGAAAGCTGCTCCTGGAAAGCTGCTCCTGGAAAGCTGCTCCCGGGAAAGCTGCTCCTAGGAAAGCTGCTCCTGGAAAGCTGCTCCGGGGAAAGCTGCTCCTGGAAAGCTGCTCCCGGGAAAGCTGCTCCTGGGTCCTTCATTTTTCAATGGAAAGTATAGGGTTGATAATGTGAAGTGAGATTAAACTTTGTGCAGGTCTGGAACAGTGACACTGTCTGGCCCCTTTTTGCTCTAGGGTATCACCAGGGTTCATTAAAAAGCTGGGGAGGATGAAGGATCCTTGGCAATGTTAAAAAATTGAAAACCCCCAGGTATGTTAAATGCTCAGCTCTTGTCTCTGCGCTCGAGAGTCAAGGTCGGAGGGGCCATGCCCAGCCCTGTCTGCCTTCCCCTCCCCACTGCACAGAAAAGCAGACGTTTCTTCTGAAGTTCAAACATTGCCCAATATTTGCATTCCAGGTGGAACCTTGAGCTGTCAAAAAACCCCGTCCATACACAACTGGAGCAAACGAAGCCAACTTCAAGCCTGCAGAATTCATGCTCTTGTCTTGCAGTGTTAAGCAAATGCTGTAAATCTTACTGCAGAAATACTGAGTATTTCCATAGAAAACATTTCCCTTCTCCATGAGGGTTTATTAGATGTCATGGTAACCAGAACAGGCAATTGCAATGGAAATAGAAGAGCTCCCTCCCTCTCCCCTGACTGTCCATTGTCAAAAACATCAGTGACTGACTTCCCAATCCCTTCAGGGACTTCCACTGGAGTTTGGAGTTTGAAGTATATGGTGACTCCAACACAACCAGAGCAAATCCTTGGGAGCAGTGACATCTATGACAAAAGCATTCAAAGCCTTTTGTGTGGGGACTCTGCAGAATCCTAATAAGAAATCACAAACCCAAAGCCACGGGTGTTCCAGCATTTTCATTCTTGTTCTAGAAGCACAGACTGTGGAAAAACTTGGATCATCCAATACATCACGGAAGAAACAGGGAAATAATGTCTTCTTGGAACATTATATTAAAAGAAAAAAAATCCCAATTAATTAGATGTCACACACAGGTCTATGTGTGGCAGGTCTGACTGATTTAGAAAACCCATCAGACTAAGTAACAGAAAAAAGCCCATCCTAATGCTTGAAATGCATTTAATTTAATTCAGTCACATTGTTCAATGCTTGGCAAAACCAAAAACGAAGAGCTAAAATGAGCTGCTTTTAAATGCTTCCATCAAGGATGAGACAAATGCCAAGGAAAAATTGACTGGTTGGAGGGAAGAGGGCGTAATACAAAAGGAAAGATGCAATGAATCAGAGTTCTTAGGTAATCAAAACTTAAGCCATAAAAATATCAAAAAGAAATAAACCCTGTCCATATCTCAGGACTGTGCATGTCACAATTATGCTGCAATCAAGAAAGAGTGTTCTGCACAAACATCTGTGCAGGATTGCTGCACTCTCACTGTGTGTCATGGTCCAATATTGTCGCCTAGAGTTAAGAAGTAATTAGGTGATAAAATTTTCAGAGTGTTGATGTGTGTTAGAATGCTTAGTTAAGTAATTGCTGGACTCAGTGTATTTTCTTACCCTGCTTTCATCCAGTCTTTCAGCTCTTTGCTTCCTCAAGGCTAAGGCATGGAACATTAAAACAAGTCACAAATTCCGAGGAGTCTCTTTGCAAACGAGCAAATGTATGAGGGAATTAAACTGCCCCACCAATTCAGAAATTCCACCTTCCTAGATACTCATATTTATCCAAAAGCTTTGTGAGCCTGCAGCAGGATTACAAATCCCACGTTTGAGTGAGGGTTGCTGTCTGCAGGGATTTGCAGCACTGCAGGAGCTCTGTCTGCAGCAGCACTGACCTGCACTGGCTGCTCCTTCAGCTGGCAGAGAGAAGCCCAAGTCAGGAAAGTGCTGAAGGACAGGCTCGTTTCTTTTACCTCACCTGAGTGGCTCAGAGCAGCTGTCCTTTGTGCCTTGCTGGCATGGAACAGGAAGGAATTATTTGCAAAGTCACCTTGAGCTCCCAAAATTCAGCCGCGCACTTTCTGTTATGCTGACAATGGATGGGTGCAGCAGAGCCAGGACTGAGCACACAGCACAGCTGGAAAATCCATTTAAAGCAGGAAGAGAGATATTACTCTAAATCTGAGATTGACTGCTGTGTTTATTTTCAATCCCTGAGATCAGGTACATGTTGATTATCACAAGTGACAGGACAAAGTTGTAGCCACAAGTCCTGCAAAAGCACAGAGAACTTCAGCCTTGATTTCTTGGGGTCTACCCACAAAAAATGCTCTCAACAATTCTAATTCTAATTCTAATTCTAATTCTAATTCTAATTCTAATTCTAATTCTAATTCTAATTCTAATTCTAATTCTAATTCCTGGTGCTGGTATGAAATCCTCCAGCCTTGCTTACGTGTATCTAGAGCCATTTATTTGGTTATTCAGCCACACATTGACAAAGGCACCACAAATCATTGTACAAAAGTATAATTAGACCCCTGAGATGATACAGTCCACAGTTTTCAATGCAGCAGCAGGTGGAGATTTTCTTATGTTCATGTTAATTCTTAGCACTTCTAAAAAATTTTCACGTTACAGAATTGATTTGAATGTAAGGTAGGAGGGGAGATCAAAACACATGGCAGGTTCTCATTATTAGAGGTAATTTTGGATAATATTTAAGTTTTTCTTTCCATCTCAGTTCTGACATGTTTTTCACATCTCTCTTACGTCTGGGCCTAAGAGAATCAAAATTCCCAAGCAAGTATCTATGTTGCTCCTCCTACATGATGCTTTCCTGCAATAGGAATAAACAAGATGAAAAAGTTTCATTTACTGTAAAATAAAGTAATATTTTATAACATATTTGACAAGTTGCTTCCAAGTAAAACATTGCTTTGTCTCAGAAAAAACATTTCTTTTCCCTGACCTGTTTTGAGTGAGTGTCTGGTTCTGTACAGAGCAGAGCCACTGAGCTCACAAGACAAATAAATGGACATATACACTGATTAAAAAACGTACCTCTAGATTTGCTCCAAAGGTTAAAAAGTGGTGAAGAATGTAAGATTTTCTTTTGAATTTATGAATTAAGAAGAAAATAATTTGCAAACTGAACTTTAGTTGTAGCAATTAAAAGAATATTTTTTTTTTAAATCTTTTGTGTAACTTCTAAATAACATGTATTTTAAAAAGCTTGTAGAAAAGATGCCCTGCTGTGCCCAGCAGATAGATATTTGAGCACTGGACTGGTGCTATCTGCAGAGAAATGCTGTTCACACATTTCATATCTCCTGCATCATTTGGATTTGTCTAGGGAACATTTTCAGGTACTGGGTTTGCTCCAGCTCCTGCCCAGTTGGTGAGAACCCCTCCATGGTCTTTCCTTGGAACTCTCAGAGTTTTCCTGAGAGCTGAAGCAAACCCAGTGTCTCCCTCAGGCTGAGGATAAACTATTTCCCTGGTGAGTTCCCAGAGATTTCTGCCTAGTGCAGATTTCAAGAGCTGTGCCCTGAGGCTGCATGCTCTGGCAAGGACAGGAGATACATGCAACAAAATGCTGATCACATTGTTAGGTGGGAGAATTTCTCTGCAAGATTCACTGCCCCAAGCCAGAGTCCTGAGGAACAAATGGTATTTTTGAACACTTACATTCTGGAGAGGTATCAGTAGGACAAGCTTTGCTGTAAAGAAATGGTGTTGAATGTTAGAGCCTTGTAAAACACAAATCACATCTTGCTAATAGCAGAACAAGAGATGTGAATAGATCTGACTCCCTTCTTTTAAGGTGGGGGACAGCCTTGGAGACTCTGCTTAGGTCTCCTTGAAACTGGAGCAGGAAAGTGCAGGACATGCAGTTCTTAAATGAACAACAGAGAAATTTGCAGAGAACATTTTGTAAGTAAAGAAAAGGACTTACCTTCTGGTCTTCATTTAGTTGGCAAGTTCTAACTAAAAAAAACAAAAAAAAATTGAGAAGAATGGTTTCCAAAGCTGGCAATGAACTCAAGGATAGGGCTGGGTACTGTCCCCTGGATCTCATGGTCTGAGAGAAACCAGGAGAGGATGGGGCTGGCAAACACAGAGGATGTTTCCTGACAGTGGGACTGAGCACCCAGAACTTGGCAAGTTGATGGGAGCAGGAAACCACATCAGAGCATCTTGCACTTGCACAAGACTTTTCCCTTGTTGTCCTTGCACTTGCACAAGACTTTTTCCTTGTTGCCCACAGAAACCTGCCCCCTGCCCTCCCCAGCACTCTCAGACCCCACATCAGCCCCTTCAGCCCAGTGGAAGGAGCTGCCACCAGCTGGGATTGGGGTCCCTGCTTCCCATGGGGCAGGGTCGGGGCCGCTCACCACGCACGTCCCACAGCAAACAGTCCAGCTGCCACATAAAACCTCGTTTCTGGGTTTCATACTGGGCCATTGTGTACATCTGATCCAGCTGCACTTCCTCCACATACACCTCCTCAGTTCTCAGATCCAGACTTGCAATCCTAGGGCACAGAGAGTCATTGCACCAAGGAAAACCATCCAGCATCCAAAGATAACAATTCTTCACTAGGACAGAGCCTGCCAACAGGAGAGGGCTTTGGCAACATGAATTATTGGGTTAACAGCCCTTTGTGAAAGTTGAGTTCTAATTGTTATATACTGTTATTTATTTGGCAATGCCTTTTGCTTACAGACCTGCACTGGAACTTTCAAATGCTGATAATTAGAGAGGAGGAGGTGTTTTGATATTCCCCATGTGTGAACAGAGCCTTGACTTGCTGCAGGCAGGCTCTTACTGTTGTAGCAGTGGCAGAACAAGAATGCCAAACTTATCCAGGTTTCTGGAAAATTACCTTGATGCCATGGGCTGGGATGTGACTTGTGGCACAGCTGTGAGTAACTGACTGAGCTGCAGCCCCGAGGCACACGGTGATTCCAAGTTCTCCTTACAATCCGAGTTTGAACTCAGCTTTAATCTGTGCAAGTCACAGAGGTGACCTCTCAAATTCCAGGAAGATGGTTGAGCCAGCCCTTCATGCATCTGGGCCTGCAGTGCTGATGCAGTGGATCTGGAACTGCTGAATTACAGCTGACACCCAGGCATTGCATAGGAAGTGGGAAGTTATAAATTAAAGACGCATATCTTCTTCTTCTCTTGCAAGAAGGGAAGTGATAATAAATCTTTCTAGCTACCAAGCTTGTCCACAACTCAAAAACTTGGTGGGAAATGAGCTGGGTACCTCTGCTGCCAAAGGCTGTTCCTTGGGAATTCAGCTGAGGGAGGGTCACCAGTGTGTATCCAAGACAGTGTTACTGTAAACTGAACCCTAGGGGCTTCACCTCTGATAAAAACAGTTTTCTGGTAATAAAAGGCACAATCCAGCCAGGAAACCAAAATTTAAAGGGACAAGTGTAACAGCAGGCAGGGATCTCTCCATCCCTGTTAATTGTGTACATGTGGTGCCCTCTGGCTTAGATGGAATAGGGAGCAGCTTTGCAGCACAGGGTGGTGGGACAGAGGGGCACAGGCAGTGGGGTTTGATCCCAGTTATCAAAAACATGTATTTTCAAAGAAGAAAACAAGTGTTATGAAGTGGAACATACCTGTCTGTGATCAGTTTTAGATCCTACCAAGAAAAAGAATAAGGAAAAATATAATTAGTGTGATTTTCAGAAAGGTCACCTGGCTGAGAAATAGACGGATCCATGAAGAAAAGCAGAATATCACTGCTTACTTTGAAGAAGAGGAAACTATCTGGTTGCTCTTTTCTCTCCTGCAAAGCCTGAAGATTCCGCTCAGCCTGATCTCTCTTCTGTTCCATATTCTTCCTCATGCCAGCAATGACTGCCAGTTCTTCTTCCTCATTATACTGAAGGTATCTCAGGATTACCCTCTTTTTCTCATTAAGCTCTGTCTGTATCTTTTCAAACAGCCCTTCTAGCTTTGAAGTCAGTGTTTTGGTATTGGTCTAAATTAAGAGATAAGAAAAAGGGGCACTGGCTCAGAAACTCCACTCTCCAGTTTAGCGCCTCTACCCATCAGTTAGGATTGTATCTCTCCTTTGCACTGGCTTTAGATGGGAGCAGACAACAAACATTTGTTTAGAATATCTAATGTAACTTTGATGTAGTAACAAAGTCACATGAATTTCAGCTATCAATGTGAGAGCTTACTGGTACACACTGAAAAATCCCACTTGTAGACATAAATCGCTTTCCTTTTATTAAACAGGTAGAAAAGATGCTCTCAATTAGCAATAATCTGGATACCAACCTTGATCTGATTCTCTCTTTCCTGAAGCTCTTCTAGGGCAGTAACTAAATAATTTCTAGATTCCTGCAGCTCTGTCATGGTGTCGGAGAGTTTAACCTGGCAGAAAGAAAGACAGCAGTGAACTTCCCAGCAGGAACAGCTTCAAACCACACTGGCAGTTTGTGGAGTGGTGACATGGCCATTGTCTCACTTCCAGGCAGTAAGTGAGCATAGGAAATGCATTTTATCCCCTCAGCCTCAGCTGATTCTGGAGCATTTCAAGGACAGCAGATGGACTCAGAGGCAGGAACATGGAGGCCCCGTGTCTCTTGCATCTGCTGGGACACTGGCTCCACAAAATTTGTGGCAGAGGGAGGAATCCCAGAACCACTGAAATTGGAAAAGACCTCCAAGGTCATCGAGTTCCAGCTGTGCCCAGTCCCCACCTTGTCACCCAGCCCAGAGCACTGAGTGCCATGTCCAGTCACCGCCAGGGCTGGGACTCCACCACCTCCCTGGGCAGCTCCTTCCAATGTTTAACCACCCTCTCAGTGAAGAAATTCCTGCTGATGTCCAACCTGAACCTCCCCAGCACAGCCTGAGACTGCGTCCCCTCATCCAGCCACGGGTTAGTGGGGAGCAGAGCCTGATCCCCACTGTGCTGCAGCATGGACAGAGCCCAAGGGAAGGACCTCGAGAGGGAGAACGTCCTTCCCATCCAACGTTCAGCAGCAGTGGCACTCCCGGGGCTCTGTGGAGGAAGGGATTTTCTAATCCTGGCAGGAATATTTGTCAGTCCCAGCTGGGAACACTGCAGTGAGGGTGGCAGTGCCGGGGCTGCCCCTCACCGGAGCCCCTCGCTGGCTCTGCCATGTCCCCACAGCCTGAGGGACGGACCCGTCCCAGCCGGCCCCAAACACCTTCCTCTGCTCTCCTCCCTCTGCTTGGCTGTCCACATTCTTGTGGCAGCACACAGGAGGGAACGAAAAGCAAATTCCAGCACTGTGCAGCAGTCCCTTGCTGGGGCAGAGAGGAAATGGCCGGAGCTGCCCTCACACCCATCGCCATAACCTGTGAAAGCCCCACCACCCTTCCTGCAGCTTTCCCCCTTTCCTCATGGCCAGGGCAGGGACCATGGTGAGGGAAGAGCCCCTTACCAGCTCTTTGTCGCGTGCCTCCTTCATGGTGATGACCTCGTGGCCCTTGTGGGCCCCGGCGATGGAGCAGAGCACACAGATGCACATCTCCTCTCCCAGGCAGTAACACTCCAGCAGCTTACCGTGATCCCGGCACCTCCTCTCCTCCTCCTTGCCCGCTCCCACCTCCACCAGGACGTGCTCCTGATGGAAATCCGTGGCGTTGTGTTTGCTCAGGTGGGCCTGGCACAGGGATGCCTCACAAACCAGGCAGGTTTTCACGGCCGGCTGGGACCCATCCAGGCAGTGCTCACAGGGAACCACGCCCGTCCTCCCCTTCGTGGAGCCTTTGCCCTGTTGGAGGCTTTCCTTTCCAGCCTGTTGTCCTTTGGAAGCGGTGGCCTGGAAGACCTCCACGATGTTGGCCAGCTTGAAGTTTTTCTGCAGATTCATGCCAGGCCCCAGGCGGGCCCTGCATGTGGGGCAGGTCGAGAGGCCCTGGGAGTTCTGCTGCATTCCCAGCACCTCCTCGATGCACGGCCGGCAGAAGTTGTGGCCACAGGCCAGCGACACCGGCTCCTGGTACACACCCAGGCAGATGGGGCAGGTGAGCTCGGCCTCCAGGCTGCCAGCCCCTCCACATCCCTCCTGAGCTTTTGCCATGGCTGAAGCGACACGAGAAATGAAACTAAAACCAGAGACAGGAACCCAGCCCCGAGGCTGCAAGCCCTTCCCTTCTGAGCCTTTCCCTTCCAAGCCCTTCCCTTCCAAGCCCTTCCCTTCCAAGCCTTTCCCTTCCAAGCCCTTCCCTTCTGAGCCCTTCCCTTCCAAGCCCTTCCCTTCCAAGCCCTTCCCTTCCAAGCCCTTCCTCCACTGCAGGCCAAGCTGAGAAATGCTCCCTGTCCCAGCTCCACGCTTCCCCACGTTCTGACAGCCGCTTTGGGAAGTTTCCCCTCCGACTCCAGCAGGGAATGCTGCCCATTCTCTCCTCAACTCTCAGGGCAGCTTTGCTTCTGCACTGGTTGTGCAGGATGGAAAGAGGCAGCAGAGGCAAAAGCTGCTGCCTTAGGTCAAAGATCAGCATTGCTGCTGCCTGGTTCTGTACCAGTTAATGTTGTGATGTCATCTTCTAGATAAAATAAATTGCCATCATGGTTTGCAAGCTGAAAACATGACTTTAATATCATGAACCCAACATAGTACTTGATACAGCTAAGCAAAAGTGATCAACTTAATGGTATTTCCATTATGATTAACAGAACAAATAAAAGAGGACTCTTGCAGGAAGAGGCAGGGTGCTGTGATACACCCCCATCACAGCAACCCGCAGTCCAGTTTCTGATATACCTTAGCACAGCCTCTGTGCAAGGCTCACAATTCTTAGGCCTGGAAATAAACAAAATAAAAAAACAAAATAAAACAAAATACAACCTTGTCTCCACATCACTGCAGGAGTTTCCACACACTGATGGCAGCATGGATGGGATACTTCAAAGGGATGGTTCCTGTCCTTGCAAGCCTGAAGCTCTCAGCAGGATGTTCAGTCTTCATAGTAGCATTGATAGTAGTCAGAGTACACATTCTGCCTTGGATTTCCTTGACCTGAGGAACACACAGAGCTGATTGAGGCATTTGCAGGCAGCACTCAAAGCAGGCACAAACAATTGCAAACATCCAGCAACTCTCCTTGCTGGTATCCTCCCTCCCAGCAGCTCTGGTGGCCCTGCACGTCTGGGATGGCTCTGTGCATCGGAGTCCTGTCTGGTTTGGGCTGGGATTCATTCCAATCATGAGAACTCCATTCATGACAATTCATTCCCTTCTCAGCAGCTGGTTCAGTTTTGGGTTCAGTAGGGAATGATGTTGCTAACCCACTGATGGTTTGGCTGCTGCTGAGCAGTGCTTAACCTGAGCCATGGACCTTTCTGTGCCTCGTGCTCTGCCAGGCAGGAGGTGCACAGAAAGCTGGGAAGGAGCCTTGCTGGGGCTGGTGACCCAAACTGGCCAAAAGGAGCCAATTGCTGCTCAGAACAGTGGCTGGACATCAGAGAGCAGGTGATGGGGGAGGAATTGTGCTGTGCATCGTTAGTTTTGGTTGGGTTTCCTCTCTCTCTCTTCACTCCTTTCTGTGATTGTTAGCATTATGATTCCCATTGAATTTGTATTTAGTTAGGCCACCCCAAAGAAGATCCACATCCGAGGGTCCATGTTGTGTTGTACTTGCACCAAATGAGAAAAGACCTAAACAGAAAAAAACACATTATGATTAACAGATAATTGTGGAGATTTGGAGTCTGCCTCTGTCCTGACCTGAGGCTCGCTGCCAGTGAGGGCTGAAGCACCATCCACAGAGCAGAACCCAGGGAACCCTAATTTCACCAATTCAGTCAGACAAATGTTCCCCTTTGCACTGCTCTGGGACTGTAGGTTGAGCTTACAAAGCATTGCAAAGGAGTAGAAATGTTTACCCAGAAAGAGCAGGTTTTTTATGCCCTAAGCAAACTGCACCCTGCTGCTGCTGTGATGAGTTCTCAACTTTCCCCTTCAAGGAAAAGGAAGCCACAGAGGTATTGCTATTGTCTTCTCTTAATGCTCCCAGAAAGCTCCTGGGACTTCCAAGCCTGCTTTAACAAGGTGTATTCAAGGCACGTCCCAAAGCCCTGGATCCCAGCACCAGCTCCCTTTGCTACACACATGTACAAAGAAGCACATGCTGTAAGGAATTAGCACGTCTAGAGGTACTGAGTATAGTCCTTTCTTAAAGATGTTTTATTGACTTCTCCATCTTGCTTTTGACAGATGAAATGAGCACTTGGAAATAAGCACTTACTAGGAGGTCCTGATCCATAAACTGGAGGTGGCGGTGGCTTCAAGGCGGCATCTGCATTTGAGAGGAATTGCTGGAAAAGCCTCAGAACAGCATCTCTTGTTGATTCATCCAAAGTAATGGGTGGCTGTGGTATCACCACATCATCCGTGCTAGGAACTGGCTCATGTTTCCTAAAACATGCAGAAGGAATCACAGAACCACAGGATCACTGAGGGTGGAAAAGGCCTCCAAGGCACTGAGTCCCAGCTGTGCCTGATCTCCAACCTGTCCCCAGCCCAGAGCACTCAGTGCCACCTCCAGGTGACACCTCCAGGGATGGGGATCCAAACCTCCCTGGGCAGTTCCAATCCCTGACTGTCCTTTCCATGGAGAAATTCCTGCTCACTCTGAGCATCCCTTGGCCCAGCCTGAGGCTGTTCTTTCTCCTCCTGTCTCTGAGAGCAGAGCCTGACCTGGGACTGTCCCCTCCTGTCAGGGATGTTGTGCAGAGCCAGAAATTCCCCCTGAGGCTCCTTTTCTCCTTCTGAGCCCCTTCCCAGCTCCCTCAGCCCCTCACCAGTTCCATTCCCTTCCCTGGACACGCTCCAGCCCCTCCTTGTCCTTCCCAAATGGAGGGTCCCAGAGCTGGACACAGCACTCACAGTGTGACCTCAGCAGTGCCAGCACAGGGGACAGTCCCTGCCCTGCTCCTGCTGCCACTATTGCAGAGACAGGCCAGGTGCCACTGCCCTCCTGGGCACACCAGGGCTCACCTGGGCACACCTGGGCTCACCTGAGCACACCTGGGCTCATGTTCAGCCAACACTGAGCAGCATTCCCAGTTTCTTTCCTGCCAGGCAGCTTTCCATGGAAACTGGAACTGGATGAGACTGGTGTGAGCAGAGTGCAGGGCCTGGCACTTTGTCTTACTGAACCTCACACTGCTGCCTTGGCCCTGGCTCCAGCCTGTCCTGAGCCCTCTGCAGAGCTTCCTGCAGCACATCCACACTCCTGCCCAACGTGGTGCTGTCTGTGAGCTCTCTGAGAGTGCATTCCATCCCCTGGTCCAGATCATCAGTAAAGATATTAAACCTCAGGAAGAGCTTACCTGGCATCAATTGCTGTAAAAGCCTGCAAAGATATTTTGAAAGCAGAATTAGCACAGTGCAGGCACAGGGCAGCCTGGAGCTGTGTGTCTCTGGGAAGGGGGATGCTGATAGGTACCTTGGTGAAAAGAAGAGTGTCCTTCTGATTTCTCAGAGCCTCCAGCTCCTGAATATCATGGATGGCTGAATCCTTCTTCTCCTTGTGATTATTTATCTCTCCCTGAATCCGAGAAAGGTGTTGATCCTTGTAGTCAGTGAGAACTTTCAGGATCTCTCCTTTTTTCTCCTCTAGCTGCTTCTGCATCTCCTTGAACAGGCTCTCCAGCCATTCCCTCCCCTGGCTCTCCTCAGTCTATTAAGAAAACAATTTCAAAATTGGAAGGGACATCTTCCACATGAGATCTCACTCAGAAAAAAAAAAAAATCTGTCTTTTTACTGGGATGAGAGAAGTAACTAAATATTGAAGGTTGAAAAAGTAAAGAAGCCACACACCAGCCACAAGTCAGGAGGTACAGACTCCAAGCTTAACCAAGAATGTACCTCCCAGGCTGGTAAGAGTAAAAGAAACCTCAATAATACATGAGAAACCACCCAGGAACTAAAACAGCTTCAGAATCCATTATCCCAGGAAGGGGAAAAAAAACTTTATCTCATCATTTACCAGCAAGCACCCCAAGGTGATATGGGACCTTGAAACAAACCTTTAGTCTATTCCCTTGTTGCACCAGGTTTGCTATGGCTTGATCCAGTGCAGCTTCGTTGTATTTCAGTGTTCCCAGAATTTCAGGAAAAGATGTCTGCAAACATATTCGGAAGGAGATATCAGGATAGGAGTGGCATAATGCACGAGATCAGCAGTTTTGTCGACGGGTTAAGCTGGACTTGGAAAAGCTTGGCTCCTCGCATCGCTCAAACAAATTACTAGATAAAGATTTACTGGATGGTTTTATCCCTGAACAAATGCCACAATTACATGCACAAAAAGGACAATTTGGAGCTGAAAACTATTCATGTGCACTAGCCACATATAAAGCCACTTCCCCTGTTGGCACTTTTCTTTCTGTTTCTCTGTCATTAATTACCTTGGCATAAGTGCAGCTCAGGCTCATCTATGGCTTGGAGGTGCACCAAGGACTAAAACCTTGCACGAGCACTCAGTCCCACCACTTTGGCCAAACTCTTCTCTTAGAAGGGGGGAAAAAAGCATTTATGACATCTTGTTTTGTATCTCAAGGGCCAAACCCCGGGAGATTCTGGAACAAAACTAAGAACAAAACCCCAGGATTGCAATTTAGCCCCACCCTGGCTCTGCAGTTCTGAAGCAGGTGTTGCCCCTGTGCCATGGGCAGCTCTCTGGGGTTTTCCTGGTGCAATCCACACTTGTCCCACTGTCCCAGCAGCCTCTTACCTGGGCGGCTTTGAAAGCCTCCTCCAAACTGATAATCTTGTGGTTCTGGTGGGAGAGGATGGAGCACAGGATGCAGATGCACTCCTGGTCCGTGTCACAAAAGCATTCCAGCATTTTGCCGTGCTTGGGGCATCTCCTCTCAGCCAAAGCCTGCCCATGGCAGGGCTCCACCAGCACATGGTTCTTCTGGGCATTGCTGCTGCTGTGCTTGCTCAGGTGGGCTTGGCACAGGGAGGCTTCGCAGCTCAGGCATGTCTTGACTGCAGGCTGGGGCTCCTGGAGGCAGGAATCACACAGCACCACCTCCTCTGGCTGGCCTGAGCTTTTCCCTTTCTCCTCACATTGATCTCCCTGTGTTTCCTCCTCTCGGTGCTCAGGAGCATCCATGAATTTCTGCACGATGTTGCGGAGCTGGAAGTTGGGTTTCGGCGCCCCGGCGGAAGATTGGCACAGCGGGCAGCGGGCAGGGCTCTGCTGGCTCCGGAGAGCCTGGCTGATGCAGTCCCTGCAGAAACTGTGGCTGCAGCCCAGGGATGTGGGGTCCCTGTAAATGTCCAGGCAGATGGGACAGGTCAGTTCATCCTTGAGCCCGGCCACAGCCTCTGCCCGGGCCATGGAAATTCAGATCCAGGGCAGGGCTGCGAGGGAGAGTTTTGCTGGGAAATGAAACTAAAGGAGGAAATGACGAGGAATGAACTCGGTCCTGTGTACTAAAAGCTGCTGCCTCCTCCCCTTTGCACACTCTCGCCAGCTTCCTGCTTCTCTGTGCCACGTGGGACGTGTCGGTGTTGAGAAAAAAATTTGTAACAAGTCGTGTTTAAGTCTTGGGAATTGCTGTCGGTTTTTCCGACAGAGCTCTGTCCTGTGTGCATGTGGTTATCGCAGCCCTGAAGATTTTGTGAGCCTGAGAAATGCTGATTAGGAACTAATATCCCCACAGCAATGGGATGCACACAAAGAGAATAAATGTTTTAGGAGGCCTGTGATTGAAAAAGAAAACTTGGAGGAATCGGATGTTCCCTGAAATGACCACCCAAGACCCTTAAAAGAACCCTACTCCAATGAGAATAAACTCTGAGAAGTGATTTAAATATGCAGAAAGTTCAGGGAGTGTTTAGCATATTGATATGGGGAAATGTATTGCATATGTAAAAATTACATATATTTGAGAGGTGTGTTAGATTTGTCTTTATAAACGAGCAGATAAAACCAGCACTGAGAGATAAAAGAAACAATGGGATGCATTCCACTGATTGGTGAATGTTAAAAGATATTTGCCTTTACAAGCAAACTTCGGGTTTACTGATAAATGAAATTGGGTGTTGGAAGATGAAAGAAGCAATGAGGGAAACGATGAATTCTGTAAGAATTAAAAATGAAAAGGGAGGGTTGTACATTAGAGGGGAATCTCAGGTATCAGTGTTTGGGAAGTCTGAGCCTCTCCATACCTCAGCAATGGGGACAGAGAGAGGGAAATTGGGATAGAAAGGAGGCTGAGCCCCCAAAAATCTGAGAGAGCCCAGGGGATACCCCATGGCCTCTCCCTTTTTTTTTAAATTAAGCAAAAAGGACTCCTCTGTCTCCTTTTTGGACAGAAACCTCTGGTGTTTGTGGGTTCATTTTCCTGACAGATTTAAGCTGGTCTGTTAGCAAGGTGTGTAATAGGGAGTTATGCCCCACATGCCTGGGGCTGAAATAAAGCAATGCCACTTTCTAATATTGAAATTACAGTGTCAGTTTAATTCCCCATTTTCAGTGACAACAGGACAAACTCCACACAGCAGCTCGAGGCTGAGAGCTTGGACACTTCAAGAGGAGCATGGCAGAAGGTCCAGCCCTGCTTTGATGGGTCAGGAAATGAGGCAGGAAGGAAAGCTGGCAAGAATCCTTGTGGGCAGGGAAGCTGGGACAGCTGGACCAGCAGCCAGAGAGCAAAGGAACCAAACCTGCTCCCCTCTGCAAACACACCTGGATGGAGCTGGACAACAACCTGATAAATGCAGAGTGAGAAAATGCATGGGTTACCTGAAGTGCAGCCTCCAGAGCCCCTGGCAGACCTGGTGTGGCACAAAGCTGAGGTCCCTGCAGAGCCCAGGGCAGGATTTGGTGTCAGGTGCCTCTGCTCAGGGCACAGGTGGGAGCTGAAACCCCAAAAAGCAGCCCAGGACAGCTCAGCTGACAGTGAAATGAAGCCCACACAGTGGGCATTCCCACTGTGCTGCCCACACTGCCAGCCAGCCCAGGGCAGCCACCAAAGCTGTTCCTGTTCACAGAAACTCCTGAGGGGCTGATTTACCCCTCCCATGAGGCACACTGTGAGATAAATAACATTCCTCCCTCCCCTCCAGCAGCCACTCCAAAACAGTGCCTGTCTGTGTGAAAAGGAGTTGTTTTATTACAAAGTTATGCCAAAATAAAAACAGTCCAGCTGGGATTTTACCCAAATGGCTTGAAATAATTGCTAGGACCAACTGAACTGTTGAATTGATGTCAAGATTTACCAACAGCTCCCTTCAGACAAGGCATCACCAGGTCTGCTGGCAGGAATTATCCTCAATAAACAATTGTATTCAATAAACAGCACCAGTGCTTTATTTTCCAGGAGGCTGCCTGGGAATGCAGTGCTGGAGGCACAGGTTGGGCTGGGAGGACAAACATCAGCTCTGGGTCTGTCCCTCCCTGCACACCCTTCCTTTGTGAGCCCCTCTCCATTCCTGTGTCTCTGTTCCACATGTGCCCACCCTGGGCACCTCACCACTGGCTGTCCCTGCTGAATTCCCACATTTCCCCCCTCCAAATCCATATTTTCATGTCTGGCCACTGTTGGCATCACAATGCCTGATGGATCATTCCTCTTTGGTGGCCTTGAAGCCTGCTGTGTTTGAAAAGCAGCAGGGAATGGGTTCCCCATCAGCTCTGGGTGCAGCAGTGGCAGGGATGAGGGGCTGGGTTTGGGGTGGGAGGCTGGTTCAGGCTGGGGGGACCCACACTGGGCTCCCACAGATGTGCTGGAGACAGGCAGGTGTAGATCTGCTGCCTAAATGGGTGCAAATCAGCAAAAACCACCTTGCAGAGCTGCTCCTTTGGGGCTGCTGGGATCCTCCAGCCTGGCAGCATCACTGATCCACGGTCTGGATAAAATCAGGGCAACCTCTCCGTCCTGGTGAGCCCTCACAGGGCATGGAAGGGGCTCCTGTGTGCCTGGGGAGCTGTGCCCAGGCTGGGCTGCCACGAGGACCAGGCCAGCAGGACAGCAGGACAGCAGGCCAGCAGGACATGGCTGTGCCCCAGTTTGGCTCCCAGGGCTGCTCTCCTGCTTCCAGGAGCTCTCCAGGTGCCATCCTGAGCCAGGACACCACAGCTGTGCCCCAGTTTGGCTCCCAGGGCTGCTCTCCTGCTTCCAGGGCCTCTCCAGGTGCCATCCTGAGCATCTGGAGTCTTTGCCACATTTTTTTCTTACTCTCTTACTCCACTCCAGAAAATTTGAGCAGCGTGCCCTGCTTCATTCTTCACCCACTCTGAGTTTCTTCAGCCAGGGGTCCTGTGGCAGTGGCACCACTCCAAGTCCAGAGTGCAGAGCCCAGGTTTGTCCTGCATGACTTAAAACTGGGAGAAACCACTCTGAAAACAGCAACACCCAGGGATATTCCCAGGCAGGAGCTGCATCCCACTGCCAGCCAGGCAGAGCAAAACACCTCACCCCGAGCAGACTTGCACTAAAAACTAAAGCACAGCAGCACAAACTTGTTCCTTTTTTTGTCCTTTCCACTTTATAGTATATATGTTATCGTTTATTTATAGGCAGATCACTTCACTATTTACAGTACATGAGCGTAGAGATTCTACAGTCTTTTTGATGTAAACAAGAAACTCCACGGCAGGGGAGTCTGGAAAAAGAAGCCAGTTCTGAAGTATTTACACAATTTAAAATAGAACTTTTATACCCACTGGATAGATATAGAGAATACATTGAGCGATTTGGTTAAATTATCTATGAAACTATAGAATCTGACAATGTAAAAATACAAGAAAACGTTCTCTCATTTTAGAAGGTAGACAGTTAAATCACACTAGAAATAAATCTCTTTTGTTTTTTAAAAATAATAACAATAATAATAAAGGAAAGGCATAAGAATCCATGCCATCTCTTAAGGTTAAAGTATATTACATAAATAAGGACACAACAGAACGGAACTGGGGGAAAAATTAAGTGAAATATAAAAAAACCGCTACCAATTAAAAAAAAATACTAAAAACTTGATTCTTAATCACAGAGGGATCAATTCTGCTGCTTTTACTTACTCTGCAAGTAGAAAATGCAGAGTTCAGTAGTACTTACTCAGCATGAGCAAGAGAGGCAGAATTGGTCCCTAACAATTATGAGCAGTGTCCTTTTACTTAAAAAAAAAAAGAAGAAGAAAAAGACAGAATTTAGCTTTTTTTTTTTTTTATAAATAACAAAGCAGATGTGCCCCTTTTTTAGGTGAAATTCTTACACCTTTCTCAAGAAATGCATCAATTGAACTGTTCTCTCTCTTTCTCACATGCACTCACACACTCCCTCCCCAACTCCTGCTGCTGCCCCTGGCCCGGGGAGGGCGAGGGAAGAGGAATGAAACCCCAAAACAAACCCCCAAGGCTGCATTTGGCTCTATATTGCTTGAGATTGTCAGGGATGGACTTAGAATAGAATGGGTTCAGCTCCAACACTGCTTGGACTCAGGACACAGCAGATCTCCAGAAAGAAAAAAAAGAATTCCCCCCAAAAAAAGGAGAACACCGTGTTGATCTGCAATTGCAAAATGCATTTGCATGGCCCAGAGCTGAGATCAGACTCAGGACTGTAACGTGGTCACTGAGCTGCTGCTTCCTGAAAGATGTGAAAGAGGAATCGAGAGAAACCTTTGCTTTGGGGCAGCATCCAACCTTAAAACCTGGGATTGTCCTCTGCATTCAGCCCACACACTCAGAAATGGTTTTTGCTCCTCCCTGCGGAGCCTCAGGGACACGCTGGATTCCAGCCAGGAACCTGCTGCCCTCCCCTGAACAGAATTTTTTTTTCTGGGGCAAACCTGTGCAAAACAAGCAAAGGGGCATTTTATCAGAAACTCTTCACATTCAGCATTTCCCCACAGCACCTGCAGGAAACGGCTGGGGGACGTTCTATACTTACACACTTTTAAAAAAATAAATCTCCTCCTGACTTACTAATGCCAGAATAAACCCTTTTGCTCCCAGTTTCTCCTGCCCATCCCACAGCCCCAGACAGGGTGTGAGGGGTCCCTTTTTGAGGGGCACCCACAGTGATGCCACAGGCTGGGTGGGATGTAAAGGGGGGGATCTCCAGTCCCTGGCAGCTCCTGCCAAGCTCTGGGCACCTCTGGCTTCCCTGGCAGCAGTGCCTGGGCATTGCTTTGCTCCTGCCCCATTTCCCTGGCAGCATCCAAACCTTAGATAGCTCAGGAGGGAGCTCTCACTGCCCCTGTGCCCGACCCACCTTCCTGCAGAATTGAGCACTGTGAGCTAAAGACACCTTTAGAGTAAAAAAAAAAAAAAACAAACCCCACAAAAATAAAAATTAAAAAAAAAAATCAAATGGAAATTTATTTTTCACCCAGTGCTAAAAGGTGGGGGAAGCCCCAGGGCAGGCAGCACACAGCCCTAGGGGCCCTAAGCATAGTGCATAAATCCTGGAAAAGAAAGATCTTTTTGGGGAGGAGGGAAAACCGTCCCAAGTGAATGGGGAAAAAAAAGTAAAAAGCCAAAGCAAAAAAAAAGAAAACCCAACCCCACTTATAGGCTTCAGGCACCACGAAGACCACTTATTGCATCCCTTCCTAGCCTAGGGCTGCAGTACTGATGAGCTCTGTGCAGGACCTGCCCTCCCCTTCCCCAGCAGCTGGGCTGGGGCTGACCCAGGGCACCCAGCCACAGGGAAACTCTGGGAAATTCTGGATCTGGGTACACCAAAACCAGTGCTTGGGAAGTGGCTGAGTGATCCCCTGGAGTGGGCTGGACCCCCCCCAGCTCTGCACTCACCCTTCCCCTCCACCACCCTTGATGCATCCCCAGCAGGGCCCAGCCATGGGTGCCCCCAGCTGAGTGGGAGATGGAAGAATTCCACTTATTTGCTTTTCTTTTTTTTTTTTTTCCTTTTTTTTTTTTTTTCTTTTTTTTTTTTGGTTGGGTTTTTTTTTTTTTTCCTTATTTTTTTGGATTGATCGTTTTCTGAAAAACATCAGCACAGCACAGGACAGTACTACCCACCCTAAATGTGTCGCTATATACATTCTACATAAGCTCTATAGCAATCACATGTAAACATCATCATCGTGAGGAAATACTAGGACAGAAAAAGGCAAAGCTACAATGAGGCAATTGCCAATAGCAGATGCTCAGTCTCGGCCAGAGCTGCTTGCTAAGGTGGGATGAGAAGCAGGGAGGGGATTTGGGGGTGGGAGAGATTCCAGATCTCACTGCTGAGGCTGAAATGGCACAAGGACTGTTCCCTGGCAGCGCCTTGGGCTGGCTGCTGTCAGAACCACGGCTCTCCCGAGGGGAACAGCCAGGGAACTGTGCTGGTGTGGGCATTCCTGCTCCTGCCAGAGCCCAGGGCCACCCGGCACGGCTCTGGCTCCTGGTGTCACATCTGGTGCCATTTCCCAGGCTTTGGTCACTCTCCCTGCAGGACGGGACATACCCAGGGAACCTGGGGGAGAGAAAACCCCCAAGTCAGGGGGAGGGGAGACCCCAGGAGACTCTAATCTATCTATTGGCAGAGTTAAGGCTATAATATTCTATCTACAGAGGATGGCTGAATCCCTAAGTGGTCTCTGGGGCTCAAACACAAAAGGAGGAGGTGGCAATGGCTTGAGGAGCAGCAAGGCTCCCGCTCCCTTGGGAGAACAGTGCCTCTGGCTGGCTGGTGGAGGGCTGTGTCCCCATCCCACTGCACCCACACACGGAGGGCAAGTCCACAGGTGAATTCCACACTCAAACCCAGCCCCGAGGGCCCTTGGCCAGAGGCAGAGCTGTGCCCTGGGGCGCTGGACGGGTCCGGGCTGCGGGTGGCTGCTGGGACCTTATGGCTTATCAGCTACAGGGCAGGGTGCTGGGGGTGCTCAGAGTGGCTGCTGTGCCCCCTGACTCTCTGGATTTGGGGCTGCACTTTGGGCTGGATTTGGGGCTGGATTTGGGGCTGGATTTTGGGGTGGATTTTGGGGTGGATTTTGAGCTGGCTACCCAGTGAGAAGCACGGACAGGTCTTCTCACCCCGCTTGCTTTGCAGGGTGTGGAAGCGAGTGTGGATCAAGCCACAGGGCCTCCCAGTCCTCCCCAACACCCAAGGAGCTGGAGAGGAGCCAGTTCCTCCACACATCCATCCCCCAGGCTGTGCCAGCAGCACCCACCAGATGAAGCCTGGCTGGCTGCTGCCCCCCAGCCCCTCTCTCCTGGCCCCACGGCAGCGCTGGCTGCAGGCAGAGCATCCCTCTGCCACCCTCTGCAGCCTGCAGAGCTGCCTGGCCTGGCTCCATCAGCCACCAGGACCCAGCTCAGCACGGGGGGATGCTCCAGCACAAAGAATGGCTTTGACAGCAGAGTGGGTGAGCCCGGGGCAAGCACCCAGCACCCCGGTTTGCCAGCAGGGGAGGCAGGGGAATGTCAGCTCTGTGACTGCTCTGACCCCCCATTTGCTGAGTGGCAAGTGCCTCATTACAGTGCATAGTTAAAAATCAAGGAAGCGGTACAATAAATCTGAATTACAGTACATCTGAGCCATAAATACATTTCTTTTTTTTTTTAAGTATATACTTTTTTTTTTCTTCTCTTCTTCTATTAAAAATTAGTTTATAATCCTGATTCTATTCACAATGAACAATTTCATCATCACACACTACGGACAAAAAAATGTTATGGTGAACACAGCTGCAACTCCACGGCGGGAGCATGGGGAGGGCTGGGAGGGGGAAGAGGGGCTGGGGGGCTCCTAGGCTCACCCTAAAACAACCAGTCAGAAGCAGAGGGGGGGACTAACGTGTGGCAGTGAGACATCAACACCATGGGGACTCACAGACAGAAGCAGCTTTGTTCAATGTAAACATCGATCAGGGGACAGCAGTCTCTCTCTCGCGGGCGTGCTCTCGCTCTCTCTCTCTCTCTCTTGCCATAGACTGAATAATTTCTTTGAAAACGTAAACATATTGGAAGTGCCTTGACTGAGGTATTGAGGTATTCCTCCAAGGTTAAGGCTGTTACCGATGCAGGCTGAGCTGAGCCTCCTGCAGCAAGCTGTCGAAATCCATGGTCTCGTACTTGCTTTTCACCGGAGCTGGGGAGGACTCGTCCGTGCTGCAATCTGGAAATGGCAGGGACAGAAGGGTCAGGGAAGGGGGAGCAGCATCCTCTCTGCCTCATGGGGAGGGAAACTGAGGCACAGCAGGGCACTGCTCGCTGCCCTGCCACTGCACAGCCAGGCTGGACACAGCGGTGATGGTGACAGGAACCGGGCAGGGCACACACCGCTGACATTCCCTGCCAGGGGTGGAAAAATCTGCTGGGTGCAGCTGGATTTGGAGGGGCTGACACAGGGCCATCCCATGGGAGCTGTGCTGGTGGCAGAGCCAGCCCTGTGCCAGCAGCTGAACACATTTCACCTAATTTCACAGCAGCCCAACATTGTGGGTGTGTGTTTTTGAATGGTGTGGTTGCATTTCACCTCTGCCTGGGGACTCCTCTTCTCAGCCTGTACCAGGATGAGCAGGATTTTAGGAATGAGCTGGGCTGTGGTTCTGCAGAAATCAGATGAGGAGCACTGAGGGGAAGGAGGGGAAGCTGTGGCTCCCCTCCCCACAGCACTGCACACTCACCATCTTCCTCCATGGCGTGCTATCTAGTTCCTAATTTCTCTGTGCCCAAAATGGGAGGCTCTGGGATTTATTTAAATGAAAAATGAACATTCGTGCCCACAACCAAAGTCAAGGGATGGCTGCTCTAAGCAGAGCAGATACTACAAGGTGATCAAAAAATCAGGGAGTACTTGTGTCAGATGGGGCATCTGGAGGTAAGGCAAGACTTGGGGCTTTGTTTTCTGGACCTCAGTCTTTCACTCATCAAGTGGGATCCAGAACCCTTCAGCCCCTGCAGAGGGTACACAAATAAACATGCAGTGTTGGTGAAACACCTGAAGCAAGGAGGGCTGGGCAAAGCCTGGGACAGATTTCTCTGGCAGGACTGGCACAGGGTTTGGCTCCTGGCCCTCAGCTCAGGCTGCAGCCCTGGTGACACAGACACTGAGACCTTGCTGAAGCACTGGCAGCATTAATGCCACCACAGCACATTTCAGAGCTGTCACTTTGGCTCCAGAGTGCATGTGCACCGTGGTGAATCTGTCCTGCAGAGCAGCAAACCACCCACATCACCTCTTGGGCTAATGAAATGTTGCTGACTGCCTTCTCTAATGCCTGGGAAGGGATTTTTCTGCTGGAAAGCCTCCAGCACTGTGCACAAGCTCAGCAGACACAGGATGGGCTGCGCTCAGCTGAGACCCGGCAGCCCCGGGCTGTGATGCTACATTTTGCAGCCAACACACCCTGATGCCTCACACCAGTTTTTTTTTTCATCTTCCCAGTTTCTCAATCCCCCTCCCCGAGCCATGAGCAGTTCCATGAGCCATAGGAAAGTCTTTTCCTGCAGGCTCTGAAGGCGTTTGGGATCCCTGCGTGACCAGCGCTCAGCGCTGTAACAGCTCTGTGCTGATAAAAGAGACAAAGCAGCTGCTGCCTCCTCACCCAGGTCAGCGTATCTGGTCCAGAAGAAGCGCCCCAGGCCACCAGAGCTGAGCTGGAAGGAGGGCTCGTTCCTCTTCCTTAGCGAGGGGCCGTTCTTCAGCGATAAGGCGGCGTGCTCGGAGTAGCGGTACGTGATGAAGCCGTACTTCTCCCCCCTGGGCAACCAGAGAAAGAATGCAACATGTGATGAGCCCCACAGCTCTTGTGGTGCAGCACTACACCCCTGGCCCATCATTCTTCCACTCCTCCATCGCACTGATGCCCTTGGATCTCTGGACATGCTGAATCTCCTCCAAAAGCACCAAGACTGAGGGCTCGGCTGATGCAGGGGATTGATGTGGAACTCTGGCAGTGCTCTGGGGCTTGGGGACAGGAGCTGCCTGCAGCTGCTGGAGCCCTGGGCTACAGCTCACTGCCCACCCACCTGTTAGTCCTGGACAGGACCTGACACTCCACGATTTCACCAAACACCTCGAAGCGTTTCTTCAGCTCGCTGGAGCTCATGCTGCTGGAGAGGTTTCTGATGTACACCACCCGGCCTTCCCCCTGCCAAAGCAACCAGAAGTTTTCAGGCTTGCACCCTGCACCTCCGTGCTGCTGATGGGCTGTGGAGGAGACCCTGCAAGCCAGCACTAGGAAACACTGCCATGGACACAGCCTGACACCTCCAGGATCTGCAGTCTCTGCTCCAGCCAGGTCACAGTGTCACCCCCAGGCTGGAGCAGCCACCGCCCCTTTCTCCTCCTTTAAAATTCTCCTGCATTCTTGCAGCTCTTTCAGCTCCTCCTGGCAAACGTGGGATATATTCCCAAGAATTGCCAGGGGCAAAATCCAATTACATTGCAGGAAAAAGTGCCAAAGCAGCGCGTGTGAGCGTGAGTGAGTGTGCACAGCAGCAGGGAGCACCAATTTACTCCCACGTGCCCACCCCTCTGCCAGCTCCCAGCAGGTGCCCGTGGGTTCCTGGTGCAGGAGCATGCAGTGGGGCCACATCTGTGACAGCTGAGCAGCTCCAGGGATTCCCCACTCACCCCACAAAGTGCCAGTGCCAAGTGCACTGAGGTAGCAGCGTAGGATGCTCTGGGCACCCCCGTGCCAAGGACTCCGTGTGTTGCCAATGCCTGGCGGCTTCGTTGGGTTTTCCTCTCCCCGCCACCCCATGTCCTTGTTTAACACTGGCCTGGCACCAAGGGATGCTGAAGCCAGGGTTAATGGGCTCCAGTGCTGCTGTTTGGGGCAGGGCAGGAGCCGAGGGCTGGGGCTGCTCTGTCCCCGGGTGCTCCCCCTCACTTACGATGGCCTTTTCCCGTCTCTTCTTCAGCTGGCCCCGCTGCCCGCTGCCACCCTGACACTGCTCGCCGTTCTCACACCTGCAAGGGAGGGCCAGGAGGTCAGCCCAGGGCTGGGGAACTGCAGGGAAAGCTGCAAACATCAGTGAGAAACTGGGACACCCACTGGAGTGGCTGGGCACTTGGGGGCATTGGGAGCCAAGGAGAGACTGGGGTTTGGAAACACTGGAAAGGAGACTGAGAAGTTTTTTCTCATCGATGCCAGGGTGTCCCCAGACAACACTTTCCCCTTCCCAGGCCTGGCTTGGGTGCCTGCCCATGCCCTGTCACCCATGGAACCTTCCAGCCGCTTCACTCTGCCCCTGCTTCCTCAGCCCATGGCTGATACTTGCAGCAGTAGCTGATGCAGTGCCAATTATTTTCATAGTTTTTCTTTCATTAATTAGCATCTTTACTACTAGGGCCAGCAGAGCAGAGAGCACTGGGGCTGCCCAAAAATTGAAAAGCAAGGGGGCAAAAGCAGTGCCAATGTCCCCATGTCCCCTGTACCTGAAGGGGCGTCTGCTGGCAGGTGACCGCGAGCGGCAGCACGAGGAGCCCGAGCTGGACCTGCTCCTGGAGCAGTAATGCAAACTGGTCCTGGAAAGGGGGTTTCTCCTCAGGCACAGCTTGGTGTCGCCATGCTCCTCCTCTTCCTCCTCCTCTTCCTCCTCCTCCTCCTCCCCGGGGGAGCCGCTCTCACTGCAGCTGTCCTCAAAGACGGTGTCGTACTCGGGGGTCTTGCAGAAGACCATGTCCTCATCATCGAGGGCACTGTCCAGAAAGCCAAAGTGCTTTGTTAAGCTGGCTCTGATCTCCTGGTCTCTCAGCTGCTTGACTCCATCCTTCCACATCATCTCAGTGCCCACGTCCTTGCTGAGCTCCAGTCCCTGGTAGTGAGCGGCCGGGACCCTCCTCTTGTGCTCTGTCTCCACCTGGCTCGGGGGCTCCCAGGACTTGAGCACCTTCCTCTGCAGGGCAGGCTCGGGTTTCAGCACCTGGCAGTAGTCGTGGTCCCCGAAGGAGCGGGAGAAGGGTCTCTTGAGCAGGCCCTGCTGCTCGGGGAGCGGGCGCGCGCCCGCCCGGCTCAGGTGGGCGAACAGCTCCGTCCTCTCCGGGTGCTTCCTGGGGGCTTTCCTCGAGGCTGCCACATCCCCGGTGCCCCCGGGGCTGGGGGCAATCCCATCCTCCTTCCCTGGCTCCTGGGGGATGTCTGGCTTGTACAGGTCCTCCTCGGCGGGTTTGTATGGTGGAGTGGTGGGCGGTGTGAGACCTGAACCCCCAAACAAAGGGCAGGGGTCAGCTCTGCCCCCTCCACCCTGCCCTGCCCTGTCCCACCTCACCCCAGGGCTGCCCCCACAGCCCCCACAGCCTCACCCAGTGGCACCTGGGGCAACAAGGATGATCCCAGTAAGGACCAGAGGACTCTCCACTCCCTCCTGGTTCATGCAGGGCCCCCCTGAATAGCTCCTCTTACCCCAAAAGTATTCCCCTGAGCTGCTCATGGTGCTCAGATGTGCACAGGGAGTCTCCTGTGTCTGCAGTGGGAAGGAGATGAAGGTGCCCCCTTGGCTGGCTAGGCTGGAACTGAACCCTCCAGGCTGAATTTAGGGTAAATGAGCCCCCTCCTAGAGTACATTTTTGCAAAAAGTCCAAAGCCTGTCCTACCTGCTGTCCCACACAGCTCCACAGTCAGCATTGGCTCAAAGTTTCTCTTCCCAAAGGTTGGGTCACTGGAGAAGAGCAGAAAAACAGGAGAAAGTGTTTAGGTGAACCACAGCCCCAAACACCAAAAGCAAGCTGAGAAATCCCTCCCCACAGGTGAACCCTCCCACTCTGGCTGGTGCCTGCCAGAGTAACCCCACAAGGGCAGTGGGGTGAGCAGCTCCAGGGCACACACAGAATGTCCTGCCACGAGCATGGCACTCTCCCTACACCCTGTGGCTCCCCACAGCCCTGTGCCCAGCAGTGCAGCTCACTGTGCTCTGCAAACACAGCTCCCTGTGCTGGCTGCAGAGGCCCTGCCCAGCCACACAACCCCAGGCAGTTCCCAGCCCCAGGCTGGTTCACTCAGCCCCATCTGCACTTACGTTTGTGCCAAGGACAGCGTGAGACACCTGGGTGTTTCTGAAAGGCAGGAGAGAAGCAGGTTACCCATGGAGCTGTAGCCCTGCAGTGCCCACTGAGGGCTTTGCCCAGCTCAGAGGGACAGCTCACGCTGCCAGGGCTGAGCCATTCCTGCATTTGCAGCTTGCTGGGCTTTTGGGGCACCAGTGCAGCTGAACCCCAGAGCCCAGACCTGGGTGAACCCACGGGGAAGAACCTGGAGGGATGGGGCAACCTGGGTTATGGCCACACCAACTCCTCCACCTCATTATAAGGATGGGAAAATTGAAGCAGAAGATGCCCATGGATTGAAAAGCACCTCAAAAGAGAACAGACCCCCAGCTCCCCACTCATGGCACCCCACAGCCAGGCAGCACAGGGGGCTGCTCACAGCTCTCCTGCCAGCTGAGTGCCCAGCATCTCCCACCCACAGCAGGGACGGCAGGGGCAGCAGGGTGAGCACAGGGACAGTCCCCAAGCCCTCACCTGTTTGCTCCAGGAGGGCACAGCGCCGGCTCTCAGTGCCCACCTCGCCGTCCCCCAGGGAGCCCAGGCAGAGGGGCTGGGGCTCTCCCGACGGGGCTGTGCCCCCCACCTCCACTTCAGCAGCTGGCTCCTCAGCAGAGAAGCCCTCCAGCACTGGGCACTGCGCCTCCCTGCAGCCCAGGGGCACCGAGGACTCAGCAGGGGGCTCAAGGAAGGACAGCCAGTGCCCGAGCTCGGGGTTGAGTCTCTTGGAGCGGCGCACGGCGTGAGCGGCGCTGTCCTGCTTGCGGGCCACCTTCCCCGTGCCCAGGGCGCCCTCCTGCCTGCCAGCATCGTCCTCAAGGCCACCCAGCTCCCGTGGCCCTTCCACCTCGGGGCTCTGCCGGGGCTCTCCCTTCTCTGCTGCTTTCACCCTGGACGTGCAAGTCCCGCTGGCATCCTCGCCGTCAGGCACGGGGGAGCAGGAGCCGGGCGGCCGCGCCAGGGCGGCGTACACGGGCTTGCCCAGGCGGTACGGCTTGCTGACATCGCACAGCAGGTCCCGCGCCAGCAGCTCCTTCAGGATGGAGAAGGACGCTCCGGGTTTCTTGCAGCTGCCAGGTGCCTGCCAGGCGCAGCCCGGCCGGCTCTGGGCACCGCCTGGCGCGGGGGCACAGTCTGCTTTGGCTCTCTTGAAGGGGCTGCCGCAGGGCTGGGGCTTGCTGTCGGCGGGGTCGCGGGCGGGCAGCTTGCGAGGGGGCAGGCAGTAGGTGTGCATGTAGCGGATCAGCTCCAGCACCGAGTGCAGCTCGCCCTCGCAGGAGAACTGGCTGCCAGCGCCTTCCTCCGCCGAGGACAGCGCGGCCAGCGAGTCGCCGGAGCTCAGCGAGTCCTCGCTGCAGTCACTGTCGTCCTCGTGCTGGGAGCAGTCGCCCAGGGAGGGGTGGTGGCCGCTGCCCGGGCACTCCTCGGGGGCCTGGGGGGTTTTGGTCTGGGAGCAGGAGGTGCTGGAGGTGAGGTGCCGGTGCAGCTCCGTGCAGCTGCGGCTCTGCGCCTGCGGGACGCTCGCCCTCCTGTCCCGGGGACCCTCCACCTGCCAGAGGAGAGAGGAGAAAGTCAGTCCTGAGTCCCACAGCCCTGGGGGGGAGGCTGACAGAGCCACCCCACACCCTGACACCCCCCAGTTGTGGCTCACAACTCCCTGGGGTCAGCCTCATGCCCCTCCTGCAGGCAGTGATGCTCCTTCTCCCCAGCAGGGATCTGCTGCTCTTCCCTCACAATCTAATTTACCAGGCACAATCACCATTAGCAAAGCAGGAAAATCTCTGATGTGGCACCTTCTGCCGGGTTTCAGACCAAGCTCAAGTGTTGGGGTTGGGCTGAGAGTCAGCAGTGACCAGGGATCACACAGGGATTGCACAAATGGGTGCTCAGGGAAGCTGGGAGAGGCCAAACCCCCCTGGCTTCACGTGAGATCAAGGTGCTGCTTAGCACAGCACAAACTCTAAAAGTTTTGCAGAGCCCTGACTGTTGGGAGCACTGTGGGTGACAGTCCCTGCCTGTTCCCAGCCCCAACATCCAGCCCAGACTCCCCAACACCACCTTTGGGACAGGTGGGTCCAGGAATGTGCTGGTTTTGCATTGTTTGATTTCTGGTGAGGAGGGAAAGAGCCAGCCAGGGAAGTGATTTTCTGAGAGAAGTTGCTAAGAGTGTGATTTGCTGTGACACTGAAGCCACCAAAGAACTATTTCTTATAGAGAAGTCTCCATAGCATGGCAAGAAAGACTCCTCTCCCTAAGAGAACTGAAAAAAGACTATTGTAGAGGTAGTAAACTGACTGAAAGCCCAAGTTTTGTCTCTACACTGTCAGTAAAAAAGAAAAAAGGGGTGTAAGAGGAAGTGTTCTAAAAGTTTATTCTGATTTTCTTATTATTTTTCCTTTAATTCTGTTAATAAAGCTTTCTTTACACCCCTCAAAGTTTGAGCCTACTTTACCTTCCTCCTAATCCTATCTCACAGCAAGAAATGAGTACATAATTGCAGTAGGTGCATTAGACCCACTGCTAAAGGCAGTACCTTTGTGCAGGGCCGTGCAGGACGGGATTTTGGGGTCCCCGGGCGCCGGGCGCTCCCGTCCCGCTGAACCTCACAGCTGGGAGGTGATGGAGACAGGAGCAGCTTCTTCAGCTGCAAAGACAAAGGGGCAAGAAAAGGAGTCGGCATCGCAGTGAAGGCAGGAGGAAACACCCTGGGGGAGTGAGCATCCCACCCAAAAATGGGGAAAAAAAAAAAAAATCAGGCAGGGAGGGTTTGTGGAAGGTTTGTGTTTCCCACCTCCTCAAAGCTTTCAGCCCGGGGGACCCCAGGCAGGTTGGGGCAGTGAGGACAGGAGGGAATTTATTTCCCAGGGACAACCCCACTGGTGTCACACACGCATGTGGCATCCCAGCTTCTCACTCCAGTTCTGCCTGAGGTGACAAAGGCTTTGCACTGGAGTGAGTGATGGGTTTGGACAGCTCGCTGGAGTCCCCAAGGGAGGCTCATTTAGCCAAAGCATCCAGAGAGGGCCTCGACTCATTAACGAGCTTCCAGGGCGTTTTGCAGATGCAAATCCCTGTGGGATCTGTGGAGCATCTCCCCCAGCACTGTGTCAAGCCCATGGGCACTGGGTTTTCCCCAGCACACTTCTGACAGCAGGCTCAGCACAACATTTCCCTTCTACTCAACCCCAATTTTGACCAGGGGGAGGGAAAAAAATAAAAACCAAAAACCCAGAGCCCACACCCAGCACCAACATTTGAGACTGTGCCCATGTGGCGCTAACAACAGCTCAACAGCAAGACGACTGCGTAGGCACCGGGGACTGCAGGAGCCAGATCTGGGGCTCCCCTGCTGCCCTGCAGGGCCAGGGATTGATAGAAAAGGGGTGCCCGGGTCAGGGTCTGCCAGGAAACGCCACCCTCAGCTTTAGGAGTGAGACTCCTGTTGGTGGAAGCGCCCAGCACCCTTTCCCCCCCGCCCCTGCAACGTATACATCCTATATATACACATACAGGTCATGTGTGATATATACCCCTGGCGGGGCGTGGGCGGTGGAGATGCACGCTGTCACCACTGGATGTCACTCCTCCCCTTCGCTGGGATTTTGGGGACACCCCGGGACCGGGCTGGGGGCTCTGGGGGGTGACTGTGAGCAGCAGGAGGGGGCAGGTCGGGTGTCCTGTCCCAGGGAACCTCCCGGGAAACGCTCCCAGTTCATCCTGGCCAGGAAGGGGAGCAGGGCTGGAGCCTCAGCATTGCAGGGAATCAACAGGGATGCTCCAGTCACCCAAACTGGAGGGACTGGAGGCCACACAGCCCCTGAGGGGCTTTGGTGGAAGGCACAGGGAGGGTCAAACCCTCCAACTGAGGGCAGGGGGTGACACTCAGGCTAAGCCCTCTTGTGACAGCAGGGAGCTCAGAGCAGGGGGAACAGCCACCACTGCCCATGGGCACGGGGCTGGGATGAGGCAGGGAGAGCCCCGGGCAGCCCCACACCTGCAATGGGATTAAAAACAGGTGTGGGTGTGCCAAAGCAGCCCCCAGCCCTCTGGCAGCCACCCCCAGCCCGTCCATAGATAGATTTGTATACACACAGCTCGTTCCCGTGAGGATGGCGATGGAGGTGACAGCAATGATGCAGAACATGTATACGTATACAATACAAGTATATGCTTTGGTATTGACGGTTAAAGAGAGTTTTAAGCCTAGAATGAAAAAATTCAGACCTTGGCTTCCTATCATACCCATGCAGCCGGCTTATCTGGGGCTCATCCAAATCCACCTTAAACAGTAGGAAGTGGGTTCTTACTAGAGACAGCTCATCACACTCGGGGGCCGGGGGCGGCCCCCCCGTGACCGGGGCGGTGGGTTTGGGGGAGGGGGCAGGTGAGGTGGTGGCAGGGTTGAGCGTGTCCCCCTCTTCCATAGTTGGGAAGGCAGCCAGGCCCATGTCATCTCCCTGTATATCATCCAAAGTCTCGGTGAGGGCTGCCAGCAGCGCTTCGTTCTCGCTGTCTATTATCTGAAAGGAGCAGGCAGAGAAGAAAGGGGGTGTTAGGCTGGGCACAGGGTCCCTGGGATGCTGGAGAGGGGACAGGGAGCAGCAGAGCCACACCAGCTCCCACAGTGACCCCAGCACAAGGAGAGACCCAGAAAAGGAGCATCACTCTGTCCACCTGCACCCCAGCAGGAAAAGAATGAATCACAGCATCTTCTCTCCACCCCACCGTGAGGCAAACAGCAGCAGATAAAGGATTGTGAGGAAAAAGCTCCTGGACCAAATCCTCCTGACTCTGGGCTGCAAGAGCTGCGAGCTCAGCCCAGTGGAGAAGAGGGCACAGCCTCCCAGGAGGACACAGGGGAAGCTCTGCCCGGGCTGCAGCCCTGGCCAGGTGCCACAGCTTGTGACAACAACCACTCTGAGTTGTGTGTCCCCAAACACAGGCACCTCCAGCTCCTCAGGGGCTCTCAGCCCTCACACCTAGAGCTGGTGCACCCAGTGTTCTGTGAGAGAGCCCAAACCTCCCATCAGCATCCCCAGATCACGCTGTTCACCCAAAAACTGGGTCAGGGGAGCTGCAGTGCAAGGCTCATCTCCCTCTGGGACCCACGGGACCTGGGGCTGCTCCTGCCTCCTCCCTGCCCACTGCTCCAGCTTCACTTGGATCCCTCTTTTCATCTGGGCTTTGGCTTTGCTGATACCTCCAGCCTTCCCAGCCTCACACAGCCCCATGAACTCCCTTCCAGTCTGGCAATACAGTGCTGAAGCCCAGAAGAGGATGCAGAAGCTGAGGAATGGCTGGAGTGAGCCAGGAGTTCCTTCTTTTTGGTCCTCCTCCATCACAATCTGAATGTAAACCATGTCCAACGAGAAGCAGGCTACCATCAGTGATAAAATTAGCACGGGGGTAAAGCCAGGCTCACAGGCAGGACTGCTGCCTGCACACAGCCTCCTGTGCTTCTCTCCTCTTGTTTGAAAATTAAACATCTTTTGTTCCATGCCCTAACCTTGCTCGCAGTTACTAGAGCAGGCTCCAGGGAAAGGCAGCAGGATGCTCCATTTTTGGCTCAGTTTCTTTTCCTCCTGTTATTGGCACGAGATTGCTGTGCACACAAGTTCAGTGGGATACATTTCATCATACTCCACTGCTCCTCATCGGCCTGGCTTTTGCATTTCTTTTCTGTTTATCTTTTCCCCAGGAAGTTCACGGAAAATATGCATCTCGTGATGAAGGTCCCTCAGCTGGGCTGGACCATTTTCAAGCACAGCATCAGCCCAGCATAAAAGCCAGAGGGTTGTTATTATGGGCAGGTTGGAAAATATTGAGGCTTTTTTTTTTGTTAATCTCCTTGTTTAAATAGAAATCTTTCTCCTCCCAAAATGTAACCCAGGGTTGGTGATTAGCTGGTTCCAGTGGCTCACAACCTCCTTGTGCAAGGGGGTAAAGGGCTGGGTGCTGCTCAGGAGGGCACAGAGACCCCAGCCCCAAGGACAGGCACATCCAGGGCAGGGTGTGAGCTTTGGGCAGGGTGAGGGGGCTGCTCTGTGCCTGTCCCCCTCTGCATCTCCCTGCTCCCACCTTGTCTGTGCTGTGCCCACAGCCCTGCCCTGTGCTCACAGCTCCAGGAGATGAAACAGAGACAGGAGCAGAGGGACATGGAGCATCCCCTGCCCCAGCTTTGCACCAAGATCCACCCCAGAGATGAGGAGAGGAACCAGCTAAAGGGACCCCAGACCCACACAGAGCTGGGAAAACAGGAGGAGCTGCTCTGTGCTCCTGGGAAGGGAATTTTCCCAGTGCTGAGACCCCCACACTGCCACCCTGGCACTCTGGGAATGGAACAGGACATGCTGCACCCCAGCTGCAATTCCCTGTGAATAATCCAGCACAGGAGAGCTGGCTCAGCCTCCTCCTCCTCCTCCTCATCAGCCCTACTCCACTTGCCCCATTTAGAGCCGGTGCACAAATTAATGGAGCACTAATCAGCTGGGGAGGAGATATTAATAGTTGTGTGTGTGTTCCCTCCTCCCACCCACCCTCCTTCTCCCCCTGCCTCCTTGCTGGGGGGGTTGGGGGTACCTGGAAGAGCTCGGAGTCGTCGGTGCTGTACTGGCTGGAGTCGGTCTCTGAGTGCTCCCCTCCCCAGTGCAGCTCACTGAAGCAGCCAGCAGAGTCCAGGTCACCGGCGTCCAGCTGGGACAGATCGATCTCAGGGAAGTCAGAGTAGAGGTGCTCCTCGCCAGACACCTCATACTGCACACAGGAAAGGAGAGAAACAGGCTGAGCACGGAGGTGCAGCAAGCACAGGCAGCAGCATCCCCCCAGATGCCACCCTGGTGTCCCCAGCCCCTCTTCCACTCCAGCAGCAGTGACACACCAACCCCTCTGGTGTCCCAGCTGTGCCAGAGGTTGGAACAGCACAGAAGAGCCTGGTGTGTCCCAGCCAGCACAGCACAGCCACCCAACTGCTCTGAGAGCAATTCCTGCCCTTGGTGCCCTAAAAGTGACATCCAGGTCATGCAGGTGGGGTCAGCACAAGACACCTGGCACAGCAGCACAGCCTCACACCTGGAGCTCACCCTGTCCCCAGCACAGGGTCCTGACCCACTCAGGACATCCCAAAGCACCACCAGGGCACCCAGACCCTGCTCCCTGCAGGGTGACAAGAACAGCATGGAAATGAATGGATGTCTGAGAGCACACAGCACGATGGGAGCTGCAGGAACCGAGCTAAAAATCATCATTTAACCCCAGAAAGGAGCTGGCACCTGCCCCACTTGGGCCTGGCTTCCAGCCACGAATCCCCAGGGCTGCACCCAGCCAGGGCTGGCACCAGCACCCATCTGCACCGTGCCTGGCTTTGCCTCGGTGTCCAGGTTAAACCACGGAGGGGAAAGGTCTGCTGCAACTCCTCCCAGCACTGGCTGCCCAAGGGGAGTTTTCTGCAGTGAGGGAAGCAAGTTTATTTACAGAGCAAATGGATTTTGGAGCAGGCAAACATGTGAGCATGTGAGAGAGGCTGCAGGGGAGCGTGGGGGCCCTTCCTCCTGAAGCACCCTGGAAGGGTCTCCTCCCTCACTCAAAGGGATTTCAAGCCCAGCTGCAGGAAAGGAAAAGAGAGCTTTTCTCTCTTCTCATTTTTTGTTTTTCCAACTGGGATAATCTGGGATTACTGTCTGTGCTCCCTCGGGCTGAGGATGCTCCTGCCACGCTCCCCACCACGTTCAGGACACTCCAGAGGACACCCCTGTGTACACACTCACTCCAATTCTGCATTTCTCACCTGCTTCCCACCCTGCCCAATCCCAGGGGAGGTGGAAAACAGGGAGAGCACCTTGGAGGGCACAGCCAGGGCAGGGCAGGGTGGTTTCATGGGCAGTGCTGTCCCAGGGGCTGCAGTGGGGCTGGGGGATGCAGGGAGCTGCTGCTGCTGCCCCAAAGCTCTGGGAGCTGCCCCCACGCTGGGGGATGCTCTCCCAGCACCCTCCCTTCACCTTTTTGCTGGAGGGATGTGCTTCAGGTAGACACCACAAGTGTGGAGCCACAAAGTGCATCAGGCACCCCAGAGTGGCTCTGGGAGCTGCTACTCCTCACTGGCCCCCAGGGATGGGGATTTTCTAAGCTGCCCTGCAAAAACCTTTGTTCCCAGGTGTCAGAGCACGTGCAGCAGGTCAGGAGTCCCCTCTGCCAGCTCTGGGGGACACAGATGCTGCCTGTCCCCTTGTTCTGTCCCCTCTGCTCAGGGGCAGCTCTGGCACCAGATGTCCTTTGGCCTTTCAGATGTGTCCCTTACCTGCTGTGGCTTGTCCCTGCCTTCCTGTCCCTGCTCCAGAAAAAGTCTTGTGACAACTTTGTCTCCCCCTTCTCCCCAGATCTTCCCATGGGAACACAGGCAAAGGCTTTTATTTTTAGCCAAGCCATACATACACAGATATACGTGTGTCTGTGTGTGCGTGTGTGCGCGCAATTAAAAATAGCAGAGCAGCCAAATTCTCCTGCTCCTTTTGATATGCCACAAGGGAAAAGATCCTGGTGCTGAGATCACAAGGAGCAGCTGACACCAGTGCTCGGGATGTCTTTTGATCAACTCCACAGATGTGACATGTCCCCATTGGCAACAGGGCTGGGTAAAAATAAACTCCTGCAAGCCAGTGTTGCTGAGCTGCCCTCGCTGGGCACTCCAGGGCAGGACTGCCCAGCCACTGCCACGCTGGGGATGCTGCCAGGCTCCTTGGGAATGCCCAAAACTCAGCTGTGCCTGTGTGGAGCCTCCTCCTTGGAAAACATGGGCACAGCCTTTGCTTAGTGGGGTCACCCATACTGCACCCAGCACCCCAAACAGCCCCCTCTGCCAGGCAGGGTCATTTACCTGGGGCTGCAGAGGGAAATCACCACTGCCAGCTCAGAGCCCATCACCCTGAGCCCCTCTGGGGTGGCAGCCCACGGGCACAGGACCTCATCTGCTCTGACTCTCCCTTTTCCCACCCTTTGCACTTCCTGCTGCCTTGGGAGAGGAGTGAACTTTTGTTCTAATTTTACTCGGGACTTTGTAGGAAGATCAGCCATGGGTTCTTGGTGTGCAGCCAGCAAACACCCATGGAGACATGTTCAGAAATTCGGAGGCATCCTCCAGCCCAGACACCTGGCCCTGGTGTGCTGCAGCCACCAGAGAGCTGCTGGCAGTGCCTGATGAATCCTGCCCCAGGGAGGAGAGCTCCTGGTGCCTCCCTGCTCAGCATCCCTTTGTCTCCTGGCTCTGGTGCTCTGGTGCTGCCACTCCTGTCCCTTTCTGTCCCAGGGCAGTGGCAAGGTGAGGCAGCACGAGGAGCTGGCACAGGGTGAGGATCCATCTCCCTGCCCCACTGTGAGGGTGTTCAGTGCAGGCCACTTTCTCTGGTGTCCCCAGCAGCTCTGGCACTTGTCCTGGGCTGGAGCCACATCCAAGGATGTCCCAGCTCAGTGCTGGTTCCTGACACCCTGGGGACAGCAGGTGGGACATGTCCCTTTCAGCTCTTCTGGTTTGGAGCAGTGTGAACTCTGCCATGTGAGGCCTTATCTCTGAAG
This sequence comes from Catharus ustulatus, assembly GCF_009819885.2. Classification (NCBI taxonomy): domain Eukaryota; kingdom Metazoa; phylum Chordata; class Aves; order Passeriformes; family Turdidae; genus Catharus; species Catharus ustulatus. The sequence goes on along the minus strand of NC_046235.1, from coordinate 17,855,939 downwards.
AGACACGAGACTCCTCCCCAAGCCCAACTCTAATCAAACACTGGATTAACGAGACAGGAAATGTTTTCCTCTTCTCCAGGGTCAACCTGGGCTCCCCAAACGAAAGCCCTGCAGTCAGCAGGACTGGAGAGGAGAGGCTGGCTGGGGTCAGGCTGTATCCACCAGCCCAGGGGGACAGGAGCAGCCCTGCTGCCAGGGAACAGAACCCAAAGCAGGGCAAGCACAGGCTCAGCTCATTGTCTGCTCTGCTTAACTGGCTCAGGGAGCTGGGGACAATGCAGTGACCGTGACAGAGAGCCCTGCAGGTGCTCTCCTCTGTCTCACTCCAGCTGACAGAAATTACCCTTATCTGCAGAACCCCTGGGTCCAAGCCCTTGAAGTCATGGCCAAATATTTTGGAGTGGGCTGTGGGCACAGGGGGTGATGGGCACAGGGCTCGTGCTTAGTCAGCCTGCACTGTGGAAACCTCTGAAAAGCTTCTGGCCACGGGCAGTACCTTCCAGGAGCTCTGCACTGCCTGTGTGACAGCCCTGGCACTCAGGTGCCACCATGCTGCAAGGAAAACAAGGAAGGAAAGAGGCAGCACCTCGGAGGGGCCAAAGGCGGCAGGCAGGAACAGGCAGCCCAGTCCTTGCTGGGCAGCAAGTGGTGACTCAGCTCCTCCCTGCACAGCCAAGAGCCTACCCAAAGCATTAAGGGATAAATATACATCCACACGTGCTGCAGACACTGCCCCAAATTAGCCAGGGGCGCCAGGCTGGGACCCAAAGCAGCACAAGGTGAGAAATGCCAAGTGCTGCTCCCACCAGCCCTCCCTCTGCCCCAAGGGGAGCTTCCCCCTCCTCACCCTCACCCGGACCTGACTCGAAAAAGGAAAGAAAATCCTTGGGCAGGGGTTTTGCAGAGAGTGCTCTGGGCTTATCAGGGAAATCCGTAATCACAGACTGCTCCAAACGGGGATTACAGCCTGCAGGGAGACAGCACTGCTGGGACACTGCCTGGGGTGGCACTGCTGGGACACTGCCTGAGGTGCCACTGCCTGGGGTGGCACTGCTGGGACCCTGCCTGGGGTGGCACTGCCTGGTGTGGCACTCTGGCTGGTGCTGCACTGAACTGGCTGCTGTGACACTGAACTGGCTGGTGTGACACTGGGCTGGTTGATGTGGCACTGGGCTGGTTGATGTGACACTGAACTGGCTGGTATGACACTGAACTGGCTGGTGTGACACTGGGCTGGTTGATGGGACACTGAACTGGCTGGTGTGACACTGAACTGGCTGGTGTGGCACTGAACTGGCTGGTGTGGCACTGAACTGGCTGGTGTGACACTGGGCTGATTGATGTGGCACTGGGCTGGTTGATGTGACACTGAACTGGCTGGTATGACACTGAACTGGCTGGTGTGACACTGGGCTGGTTGATGCGACACTGAACTGGCTGGTGTGACACTGAACTGGCTGGTGTGACACTGGGCTGGTTGATGTGACACTGGGCTGGTTGATGTGACACTGAACTGGCTGGTGGGACACTGAACTGGCTGCTGTGGCACTGGGCTGGTGTGACACTGGCTGGTGCTGCACTGGGCTGGCTGCTGTGACACTGAACTGGCTGCTGTGACACTGAACTGGCTGCTGTGACACTTTTCTGCCTGGTGTGACACTGATCTCCCTGCTGTGGCACTGGGCACAGCCACTCTCCCCTTTAGGCAGCAGGGCTGGGTGCCTGCAGACCCCCAGCACCCTCCTGAGCTGCCCCAGAACTGCAGTAAAAGCACCCTGGGATCAAACCCAGGGGTGCACCCTGCTGTCCCCACACTGGGATCAAACCCAGGGGTGCACCCTGCTGTCCCCACAGCTCCCAGCCAGGGGACAGGGTCCCCATGGGGTCAGGCCATCAGCACCAGGCCAGGTGTTGCCAATCCCTGCTCACCCCAACCATGCAGCAGCTCCAGCCCAGCCCAGAGGGATGCAGGATGTGTGGGGTGGGATGCAGGATTTGTGGGGTGGGATGCAGGATTTGTGGGGTGGGATGCAGGATTTGTGGGGTGGGATGCAGGATTTGTAGGGTGGGATGCAGGATTTGTGGGGTGGGATGCAGGATTTCAGGATTTGTAGGGTGGGATGCAGGATGTGTGGGGTGGGATGCAGGATTTGTAGGGTGGGATGCAGGATTTGTGGGGTGGGATGCAGGATTTGTAGGGTGGGATGCAGGATTTGTGGGGTGGGATGCAGGATGTGTGGGGTGGGATGCAGGATGTGTGGGGTGGGATGCAGGATTTGTAGGGTGGGATGCAGGATTTGTGGGGTAGGATGCAGGATTTGTGGGGTGGGATGCAGGATGTGTAGGGTGGGATGCAGGATGTGTGGGGTGGGATGCAGGATGTGTGGGGTGGGATGCAGGATGTGTGGGGTGGGATGCAGGTTGTGTGGGGTGGGATGCAGGATGTGTGGGGTGGGCAGCTTGCCTCCAGCACCAGGGAGGAGGGCAGAGGTGGGCATGGAGGAGAGAGCTATAAATAAGTGTAAATACAGCAAAGAGGCACCTGGCCAGAGCTGTGAAGGTCACAGCAGTGTGTGCCAGCAGATAAGCAACCCCCCTCCCCAGTGGCATTTGACAAAATGTCACTGTGAATGAGGGAGAGCTGGTGTCGGGTTGTGCCTTGGCCCTGACACCCCCTGACACCCCCAATATTTATAACCTGAGAGCCCCACAGTGAAGGGTGAGGGGACCCTGGAGGTGAGGGGACCCTGCCTGCACACACAGTGAGCACAGGCAGGTCCCTCACCCCCTCCCCAGTTTGGGAAAAAGGCACAGGGGAACCTCCCAGGCTGCACAGAACATGAGACACCTCGCTGTCCTGCCAGGCACTTTGCCCTCTGCCCCCTGTTAATTTTTAATTCCTTTTTTTTAACTTTCTACTAATCCATTTTAACGATTCAGCCCAGCCAGCAAGAGGCAAAACTTCATTTAAAGCCTGGACTAAGCAAACAGCAGCTTTTCCTTCCTCCTGAGCTGCTCCACACCAAGTCCTGCTGGTGCCTGCTGTGCCAGCACAACCTGGGCTCAGAGGTTGGACTCAAAGGTTAGACCTGGTCACCTTAGAAGTCTTTTCCAACCTAAATGATTCTGTGATTCCGTGGCACACGTGGAGCAGCCGCCCTCCCAACACAGCCTGAGATGTGCTGAGTGGGAAAAGGGGGTGCCCAGTGGGAAAAGGGGGTGTCCAGTGGGAAAAGGGGGTGTCCAGTAGGAAAAGGGGGTGCCCAGTGGCAGGCTCTGAGCCCCAGCCCCAACCTGAGCACAATCTCACTCGCTGACTTTTGTCTTACATTAGAAGGGTGTAATTAAGATCAACCATGAGATGCCAGTAATGGGAAATATTAAACATTAACCGCAAACAATAAACATGAACTTGCCAGGATAACTTTGATATGGAGGAAAGATGGAAGAAATTGCACCAAGCTGTCCTTGAGTCACAGGTTAGAAACAAGGAGCTCGAGATACTGGTAATAATGCCCTGGATAAACAACATTCTGCTGGAATACTTCAAACAAAGGTGTGTCGGGTTTAGGAAGAAGGGCAGCAGCAAAGTATATCACAGGTTACAGAGCTGCATGTTCACACTTCACTCAGCTCGTTTATTCAGGCTCCAAATTACAGAGTCCACTTTGGCTCTGCCTGAGCTCCAGGACCTGCAGCACCCACCAGGGAGCCCCTGCAGCCCCCCCAGACCCTAAAACACCCCCAGGCACAGGGTAAGGGCAGGAGGGGCTGTGCCCAGTGCAAGGAGCAGCCACAGCAGGAACAGGCTGTTCCCAAGGAGCCACCTCCTCTCTCAACACCACCTAATGGAAACAGCTCTGTCTGGCTGTGCTGTGTCCCTGTGGTCTGCCAGGGCTGCCCAGGCAGTGCCAGCACACCTGGGCACCCACAGCCTGCTCAGAACTGTGCCTGCCCAAGGGTGGCAGCTTGGGGACAAACCCCTGGGGACAAACAGCCTGGCAAACACCACCCAGCACCCCCAAATACTCATGTGCCTGCTGCCAGCCCTGCCACCAGCTCCCTGTCACCTCTTGGTGGCATTAGCCAGGCAGGGTACAGACCCCTGTGGGTTTTCTAAGAAATTCCTTGTTATCTCCCCCAAAGCAAAGGCAGCAGCAACGGGCAGCAGCTGGCACGGGCTGGGCTGGGCACACAGAAATGTCCCATCAGCTCGAGCTCTCAGCCCTGCCATGTGAGCCCCTGACCATGGGGACAGGCAGGGAAGGAGCAGGAGCAGGCAAGGCTCCCCCAGCACCTCCTCACCCCCTCCACAGCACAGCCCATGAGGGACAAGGACACAGCAAAGAGGTGGCAGGAGCCCTGCAGCCCTGAGAGGATGCCCAGTGGCACTGGGAGCAGTGGGGACTGTGCTCAAGGCCAGCAGAGCATGGAGACACAGAAATTCCTGGGATTCACACAGGCCTGGAGGTGGCAGGGAAGCTGGGAGCCCCAGGAGCCAGGCTGGCAGCATGGGGACCAGGCTGGGCCATGACAGGGGACAAGCCCTGACTCACTGAGGAGCTGACTGTTAGCCAGCTCTGCTGGTCACAAGAATTCCCCACCATGGCAACTCCCAATTTTGTAAGGAAAACATGAGGGGGTGATTATTTTCAGACCTTCCTCTTCCAACATCCCCCATGGCTGATGTGGGCACAGGGACAGCAGTGAGGAGGAGCAGCCCTGTCCCTGCTGCAGCCCCTGGGGAGGTTTGGTGCCCAGCTCAGGGCTGGCAGGGCTCCACGATGCCCTTTCTGCCCAGAAACATCCTGCCATGGCACAGCCTGTCACACCCAGCCCCAGCTCAATCCAGGGGCACTGCTCACCCTGGCACTGGCAGCTCCTCACCCTCCTCAGCCAAAGCTGCCCTTGGCTTTCCAGGAGTCCTGGGAATCCAAATTGCTTCAGCCTGGCTCTGCCCAGCTCAGCAAGGGCTAGAATTCCTTTGAGAAATGAAGGAAAAGTAGCACATTTTGATTTTTACTCCTTTTTCTTAGCTCTCCAGTTTGTAGCCATCTTTTTTTTTCCAATCAACATTTTTTCTTGCCTACTGAAGCTTCTTAAAAACAATGCTTTTGGTTCAGAGGTGTTTTTCCCCTTTCTCTGAAATTAAATAAATTCTTCATGTGCCAATTTATTCTAATCCACATTTTAGTTTCAACTAATTAAACACAAGTAACTTGCATCATCACACAGAGAATGGGATTTAACTGAACAGAAATATCAGCAGATTGTCAATATTTGAAACAAGGCATCACAAAAATTTAACACATATGAAACGGAGACATGAATATAATTACATTTCTGTGTACATTCTGGCACTCAGTGTGACAGGGGAGCTGAGGTCACTGCCTGAATCCTGTCCCTTCACACCTGACAAGGTGGAGAGAACTTGCTGCTTGCCACCAGTGTCACCCCCCTGCCAGCTCTGTCACCATCCCTGCAGGCTGCCCTGAGCCACAGGTGCCTTTTCCCAGGTGCCTGATGCTCTGCTGAGGAGCAGGGGCTGCCTGGACAGCCTGGTCCCTGCTGGGAGCACTCCCAGCCCCTGCTGCAGCACTTCTGCTTCTGTCACTGCCCCGAGCTGCTCGTGCCACCAGCAGCCTCTTAGTGCTAATCAGGAGACAGGGAAGGTTCAAGCTGGGGTTAAGAAGGCACAAGGAGGATCTTCCTGCATTTAGCCTGACCTGGTGGCTGCTCCAGCCCCAGCCCTGCCCTGCTGGGCCACCACCAAACCCTCCCTGTGCTCCTTTGTGCCAGGGGGGGCTGTGGGAGCCCCCACTGTGCCCAGCTCCTGCGTGAAAATGAAATTTTCAGCTGCGTGCACGAGGTCTCAGAGGATGCAAACCTCTGTGCCAAGGGCAAAACCACTCAGATCTGTCCTTCCCCTCCTGCCCAGCCTGCCCAGGTGTGTCCATGCCCATTTCCCAGTGCAGGTGGAAGCCAGCACTGCCCATGCCAACATCTGGCACCCTGCACCTCCCTGTCCCCATCACTGGGGACAGCAAGAGCTGGGTCCCCCCACTTCTCCTCCTGAATCAGGGGCTCCCTCTTCTCCCCCATCTTCCTACACCCAAATAAACGATTGTCCATTTTCTGCACAGCACCTGGAGGTGTCCTGGCCAGAGGGGACTGTCACCACCCAGAATGGTCACTCTGCTCTGACACCAATGCCCAGAAAGGGGAATGCTGAGAGCTGGGTATTGACACCACTCCAACCCTGAGGGGAAACTGAGGCTGGGAAGGTGAGAGCAGAGCAGGTCCCAGCAGGTCTGTGGATGCAGGACACGCTCACAGGGGGATGCTGGAGCTCAGAACCCTGAGCAGCACCTCAGGGCAGGCTGGGCAGGCACTTCCAGCAGCACCTCAGGGGATTTCCTGGGGCTGCAGAGGCTCTGCTGTGTCTGGCTCCACACCCAGGCATGGCCAGGTGTCCCAGCCAGGCCACCTGCCCCCAGGGCTGGGCTCTGTCCCTGCTTTTGGGGCTCTGCAGGAAGCATTTCTGGGAGGCACAGCCTGGAGCTGGTGCTGCCAACCTTCTCTCCTCGGGCTTCCTACTCTGCAAACAACTGACTCACCCTGGAAAGAAACTGCTCCAAGATCTCCAGATAGAAAAATCCCCATGAGGGCAAGAAGCTCCTTCAGGAGCACATGCAAACCCACATACACAAAGCTTTGTTCTATTTCAAATTCTCTCCTGTGAGGGACCACACCTTTCCCTTCCCCAAAACCCCAGGCAGGCTCCAACAGGGCATGAGAGGAGGGGTCTGGCCGCTCCCAGCTCAGGGCTGGGGCCCCTCTCCTCCTCCCAAACCAGTTGGGGGCCCTTCTGCTCCACCCAAACCAGTTGGGGTGAAGCCCACAAGCACGAGTTCTTGCACTGAATCAGATCCTTGAAGTGCTGCATGTGCTGGGCTGGCTCCCTCACCACTCTGCCCTGAGCTTGCCTGCCCCCAGGCCTTGTCCCCCCTATTTCTGACCCCACACACCCAGGGATGAACAGAAAGGCAGAGACCCCTGAAATGCAGCCCTGAGCTCTGCCAGGAGCTGGTCTGACCCAGCAGGGCTGGGAGCAGCAGAACCATCCCTCTGGTGCAGGGGAAGCCACCTCGACCCTGGCAGTGCCACATCCCAGTGCTCTGAAACCCCAAGCAGGGCTGGCAGGGGTTAAGGCTCCTCAGCCCTGCCTTGCTGTGCCACCTTCCTGCACTCTGCATGGCCCCAGTGCCTGGCAGCAGCTCCCCAGCCATGTGAGCAGCTCCAGTTTCCAGCCCTGTGCCTCGCTCTGATCCATCCCTCTCCCTCTGCTGCCTCCGTGCCAGGGGCTGCCACAGGGGAACGTGGCCAGGAGTCCTTGGCAGAGCCTCCAGTGTCACCTTGGAGGGGTCCTGCAGGGTGGCAGGAGCAGGGCTGTGCTTGGTGTGGCACCTTGGGGACACAGAGGGCACGGTGGGCATGGCACCAGGGCAGGCAGGACCCAGGTTGTCCCCCAGGCTGTCCCCCAGGCTGTCCCCCAAGCTGTCCCCCAGGCTGTCCCCCAGGTTGTCCCCAAGCCTGTCCCCCAGGCTGTCCCCCAGCCTGACCAGGTGACACCATGTGCACCCAGAGCTGCCCGAGCCAGGCTTGGTTATGCAAACCACAACGGGAGCTGTTTCAACTAGTTGGATTCCTGCCTGGCAGTCAGGTGCCTTCCTCCTCCTCCTCCTCCTCCTCCTCCTCCCAAATGGCTGCCATGCCCTGGGCAGCTGCCCCAAGCTCTGTGGGTGCCTCTGTCCCCACGCTGGATGTGCCACTCCTGCTGTCCCCCTCCCTGGGTGCCAGGCAGGGGCTCACTGACCCCCAGCACCGTGTGCTGCTCTCCCCCAGCTCAGCTGTGAGCCAGCTCTGCCACTGGGGTGTCCTTGGGGTGTCCTCAGGTGTCCCTGTCCTGCCAAGGCACAGCTGGCACCACGGGTGGGCACAGGGAAGGCTGTCCATGCACTGCACCCTGCACAGAATCATGGAATGGTTTGGGTTGGGAGGGAGCCTTAAAGGTCTTGTTCCACCCCCTGCCACCTTCCATATCCCAGCTGCTCCAAGCCCCAATGTCCAGCCTGGCCTTGGACACTTCCAGGGATCCAGAGGCAGCCTCAGCTTCCACCTGGGAGCAGAGGTCTGGGGCTGTGCAAGCAGTGGGAAGGGGCTGTTTGCCCTCTTGCTGCTGGGTTTTTACCCAGCATTGTGCTCAGGTTGGCATTTCCCATCCCTGGAAAGTGCAGGAACCCAAGAAAAAGATGGATGTGGAAAGAAGGATGCAGGAAAAAAGCCCTGGTGCTGTGAGGTACAAAGGAAGGTTTGGGCAGAGCTGGTCACCATTCCTGTCACCTCACACCTCTGCCACACTCACACCCCATGGCAATGGCTCAGGGCTTGGCTTTGCCTGGAGAAACTCTTCCCAGGAAAGGAGGAGCCAGCATCTGTTCCCAAAATCCTCCAACATTGCAAAACACAGGAAAAAACCCAGAGCCAAGCACCAGGAATCTCCATGCAAATCTCCTCACTCCCAAACCAGCACCAGCCTTGCAGTGTGGGATGGCAGGAACGCCACAGGCTGGCTCTGCACAGGGCTTTGCACAACGCTCCTTGAGTTTCAACATGGATTACCAGGCACTGCCACTGAGTCAGCAGAGTCCTGGCAGCCCCAGCTCCATCAGGGACTGTCCCCTCCCCACCAGCAGCTGCTCCTGGGGTTTAGGGACCACAGGGATCAGCAGCTACAGGGGTGGGACAGGAGCTGACACCAGGCTGGGGTGGCACAAGGGATGGCTCCATCCCTGTTTTCTTTACTACAAAATTCTGTGCAACAAAATAAAGGCTTTGCCAAAGGAAATGGGCCCCCAGCCAGCTCCTTCCAAGGCTCCCTGGAATGCTCTCATCCCTCGGCAGGCACTGAGATTTTGTGCAGGTATCAGTGTTTTCTCTCAGGATGCTTTTCCAGCTGGATGTCTTTGATGAGCTTTTCTGCAGAGGTGGCATGGAGCTGGAGGAGCAGGGAAACCTGCCTGTGGTGAATGGTAAAACCCTCTGGCAACGCCGTGACGCTGCTCCAGACTCAGTGGCTAAATATAGACTCTCATTTATTATCCTGCAGCTGCTGGGTTTGGTGTGAGAGGAGCCAGGGGCTGCACTGATGCTCCCCTCACCCATGGCTGGGGGTGCCTGGACACATCCACAGGCTCACACTGGCACAAACAGGGTGCAAAGAATAAAATAATCCATGAACCTTTCCCCTGGGTGTCTCCTGAGATGGGACTGAGTCTAAATCTCCCACTCTGCATCCCATACGGGTTTAGATGTGCTGGCATGAGTGGGTGGGAAGCCCTGCTCCTGGTGAGTGGTACCCATGCTCGGGTGGCTTTCCTGTGGCTTCCCCACAGGGATCCAGGGATCTTCCTCAACCAAACCAGCCACAGACGGAGCAGAGAGGCAGGAGAGCAGGGAGCCATGGGTGCCATCGAGTGCCAGGCCTCCATCTCCTTCCTCTGGCACGTGCAACAGAGACACAAATCCTGGTGTGACCCTGGTGCTTGGCAAACGATGCCAGGAGACAGCAGGAGCAGCCAGGCTGAGCACTGGCACCCGTGGCTACCTGGGGTGAGGAGCCACCCCTGCGCTCCGGCAGCCACAGCAAAGCCACCCATCCTTTGGCAGGAGGCCTCCATCAGCACATCTGGCAGAAAGGGGTGAAAAGCAGGGATGCCCTGCATGGCCAGGCAGCCAGGCTGGGCTGTGGCCCTGCTGGGACTGGCAGCAGCCATCCATCCCCCCGCTGCTGGCAGCCAGTCCCACTGGGACGGGGCCAAGCGGGACGGAACTCCAGGCATCCATCCTGCCTCCCGGGGCTCCTGGGCAGTTCAGGCTGGGACACCGAGCTCCCTGGGTGGCCAGAGCCCTGCTGCCAGCACTGCCAGACCCCTCCCCACCAGCACAGCAAAAAGCCCCCAGCTCCCCCTCCACAGCCACCCCAGTGGCCGAGCTGGAGGCTGGGGAGTGCCAGGAGAGGGTTAAACCATGGATCATCCCTGCTGGACCCACAGCAGCACCAGCCCTGCACCCCACACACTGCTCCAAGCACCTCTCAAGGGTCTCCCAAGCTCTGGGGGCTGCTGGGGCTGACTCATCCCACCGGCAGCAAACGCTCCTTGGGGACAATGGGATGGAGTGGTGGCAGCAGCAGAGGCAGCCTGGTGCCCCCACTGTCCCTGTGCCACCTGCTCAGGGGGGCACTGGGAACCTGCCTGGCACTGGGAGGGTGGGACACAACCCCCTGAGCATCCCCCAGCAGGGACAGAGGTGACAATCCCTGCTCTGAGCATCCCAGCCCTGCTGGACGCTGAGCATGGTGGCTGCAGAAGCAGGGACATGAGGGATGTCACAGCCCAGGCTGTTGTCCCCATAGAGGGACAGGCAGCACCATGCACAGGGCTCATGAAAAAGCCACCTGGAATGACAGGTCCTTGAGTGTCCCCACTGCCATGGGGGCTGCAGAGAGGCTGTTCCTGCCAGTGACCCACAGGGACCTGCAGAACCAAACACCTCCCTGTGCCTTTTGGGGCTGCTCCTCCTTCTCATTCCCTTTCCAGGCACCATCCTATGCACAGACTTTCAGCAACCCAAAAAAACCCCAGATGTGATGCCTGGGTGACCTCCTCCTCCTCGCTGTGCTGACATCTGCTGAAGCAGCACTGAGGGGACACAGGGACACTCTCTGCTTCTGCCTCCCCCCTCGGCCCCAGAGGCCTTTCCCCCGGTCCAGGAGGGGCACAAACCTTTGGGCAGTGGCTGGTATTTGGGTAAGAGGCCATGCTGGGGTAGGGAGCCAGGAGCACGTGCTGCTGCTGTCCTGACACACACACACAGGGCTGGGGCTGTGCCTGGCCATCAGCACAGGCTGCAGCAACTCTCCCACGGCCGCCAGCAACACCCCCGGGATCCCTGAGCCCAGCTGGGAGGGGTGACAGGACAGGGAAGGGCTCAGGGGGGAGCACAGCCTGAGCCTCTGCCTCTCTGCCTGTGGCTCCCTGCACTGCAGGGCTTCCCACTGCTTTTTCCCCACGCCAGGACTGCTGCTGGGCTGCTGGCAGGAGCCCTGTGCCCATCTTCCATGGGATACTCTGCCACAGAGCTCCTTCCCCCACTGCCACACTCCTCACCTGCTCTGGCTACCAGCTGTGACTCTCTGCCACCTTTCCCATGGCAGGATTTTCCTGACACCCACCAAGGGATTTGCAGGTATAAAGTGCTCACTCAGTGCCATCATCACTGCCAGGGAACTGCTGGCATCCACCCTGGCAGACACCCAGCGCTGTCCTGGAGGAACACGGGCAAAAATCTCACCCTGGCACTGCTGAGCCCAGCCCTGGGCAGCCCCTGGCCCTGGCCATCACCCCTGGCCAGGGGCACGGGTCCTGTGGGAGGGAAGCAGTGCCTGGACAGCCAGAGCAGGGACATCCAAAGAAGGAAAAGAGTTGGATGGATGGAGGAGCCGGCCGGGCTCCCTGGCCAGCCAGCCCATACTGTAAAAGGAGTGGGAGCAGGGAGTGCACAGCTCTGGCTCCAGCAGTTTTAAGATGGCTGTGAAGCTGAGAGAAGGAGGAGGAGAAGAAGAAGAAGGAGGAGGAGGAGGAGGACATTAACCCTGCCAGCACTGCACTGCAGCCACCAGCACTGCAGGGAGATGAATGGCAGCTTTCCAAAAGCTCCACTTAACAGTAGATGGATTGGGGACCACTCAGCTCCCACCCAATAAAATCCAGCTGGGGATGCTTTCAGGCCTGGCAGGGCTGAGCTGGGAGATGCTGACCTCACACAGACTGTGGGAAGGAGGAGAAAGAGAATATCTGTCATTTTATTATTATGAGAAATAAAGGAGGTGACCCACCGTGGGACAGGACATTCAGCAGGACCTTAAAGACCCCTTGAATATGGACTCTCTGAAAGGATGCCCTCCCATTCATGCTGCCCCTGGGGTCTCAGCACAGCAGAGGGGCAGGAAAGGGGCAGCCCTGGTGCCACCCCTCTGGGTGCTGCATTGCCATCCCTTGCTGGCTGCTCAGCAGGGAGCAGCAGAGCCAAGTGACTGCTCAGCTTCCCCCTGTCCCTACGGACACTCACGTGAATATTCACGTTTTTCCTGCTTAATGTTTTCCTTTAAAAACATCGGGCTTGGCTCTCCCGGTGCTTTTCTGCAGGATTCATCAGAGCTGCAGCGACTGTAGCAAAGGTATCGGGCACTTAACAACAACTTCCCTTCTCCAAAGTTTTAATTGGTCATTGACGTCAAGTGATTATTGAGAATTATTAATTAAGAAAGCATTTAAGAGCCTGGCTTTTGTTGAGGTTTTGCCATTACAATTAGTTTATCGGCCAACAGGAGAAACATCAGCCTTTGCAGTCACTTGGAGTGCAGCAAAGTGCCCATAATTAATTTCCTTTTCCACAGCAAGTGTTTTGCTCTGACCTGCCTTGGGGACTCGCCTTTCTCCAGGTGTGCCAACCACAACAGCCCTGGAAACAGGCAGGGACAGGGACATCAGGATGGGAACACCATGTCCCCTCCAGCCCTTCGCAGGGCTAGCGGCTCCTTTCGGGAAAGCATCCTGGCCACACGCCCCCTGATCCTGGGGAGGAGGCCACCCTGCCTTTGCAAGAGATTTTCTTTTCATCTCCTTCCTGCCCTGGGGAGGCAGCTGCCTCGCAGGTGCTTGGCAAGGAGAGGATGTGTTTTGGCAGCCCAAAGCTTTCCAGGAGTTCCCTCAAGCCCCTCGTGCACCAGCAGCACCCACCGCAGACAGCAGCAGGATGCTGGGGGTGAGCTGAGGCTGGAGAGGCAGGAGAGCCCCATGGATGCCTCTAGGGACAGGGCTTGAGCACTGCCTGATCCTGTCCCAGCCTGTGCACAACCTCAGGCTGCTCCCTCCAGCAGCAATCGCTGCCTCTCCAGCTCTGCTGGGGCACGAGCAGCTCCTCCTTCCCTGGGGGATCTGGGGTGCTGGTGGATGGGGGAGGCTGGGAGGGGTGCTGAGGGGCTGCAGAGTGGGTGCCAGCACAGTCCAGCCCTTCCAGAGCAGGCTGCAGGGATGCAGAGATGCAGCAATGTAGGGATGCAGGGATGCAGCTCAGCCCTGCGCTCCCAGCCGGATTCTGCTGCTGCTGCTGCATTCCCTCACAGCACCCCAAGTGCAGCACCAGGAGGAACCAGCAGCCCCTGCTCAGCAACTGGGTCAGCTAAATATAAATGGAGCAGCCCCAGAACCAGGCACCTTCCTGCCTTGCATCACTGACACCCTAAAAAGCACAGCCTGGGGACTCTGGTGAGGTTTCACCAGAGGCTCTGCTGAAGCTGCTCCTTCGTAGCCATTGCTCCAAGGGCTCCCACCCTTCACCCTGCTCGCCTAGGAGGTGGGGACCAGGTGGGACAGGTGGCTGCAGGACAAGGGGACCAGGTGGGACAGATGCCTGCAGGATGGATGCTCCCAGGAGGCCACGGCTGCGAGCTGTGTGTGCACTCCTCCACACAGAGCGAGCCCCCAGGAGGGAGATTTCCACTTCCATTTATCCAAACCAGCCGGATCAGCTCCCAGGCACCAAGGCAAGCAGCTCAAACCCCCTCATTAGGGCTGGGCAGATGCCTCCCAGCCCAAGGGGTGCAGGCATGCACCCACAGGTTCAGCATCCCTGGGTAAGAACATTTTGTAGGAAAACCCTGCAGCAGGATGGCTTAGTCCCAGTATCCCCAGTTTGCTGCACCCCAAGGGCAGATGCCAACCCCAGTGCAGCCTGCCCTGTAATTTGTGGGTGCAGTAAATCTGGTGCTGGAGCCCAGGAGAGGCAGGTTTGGGGTGCTTTGGGCTGCTCCCTTCACAGCTTTTTTGGCACCATGTGGGAGAAGAGGGATGGTGCTCACCCTGCACCCCACACACAGCCTGAACAGCCCTTTGCAGCCTGCAGGTCTCCAGTTGTCTGCAGCTGAACATCACCCACCCTGGAGGGCTGGTTATTAGGGAAAAACACTTTAATGAGGCAGCTCATTAAAGGCAGGAACAGATTAACCCAGGAACCTGAGGAACTCGTTGACTGCCGAGTTCAAGAATAGGAGAAATTGGCTTTTCCCTGGCAACGGTGGGAGATGCTGCCTCAAAGCAGTGGGATGAGCCCTTGAATCCTCAAAGCCCTTTCAAAGCCCTGCACCCTCCCAGGAGCTGTGTGAGCTCTGGAGATGAAAGATGCTGGGAAGGGTGGACCACAGCTTGAAACCTATGAAAACACCCACTGAAATACAAGCGGAAAATACTCCATCCCCAATAGTCAACTTCAGGCACTGCCTCCTCCACTGATCAAGCAAAATCTCAGCACCAGTGTGGACTTCCAGCAGGGATGCTCCAGGGAGAAAGCCTCTGGCAAGACACAACCCTGCTGCACAGGAGCGACGTGGGAGGAGAGGCAAAGGCAAGCAGAGTTCAGAGTTACGGTCACCACAGAAAAATGAACCCTGGGAAAAAAAAAAAACAAAAAAAACAAAAAAAAACCAGCTCCATTTCCCACTATGAGGAAAGGTTTGCAGCCCATCCCTTTCCACAGGCAGAGGAGAAGCTGGTGAGTGGGGGCAGCCCAGGCACCTGGGGATGCCAGGGTTACCTCAGAGCCACTCCAGCAGCAGGGCGAAGAGTCAGAACCGTGCTGTGGCTGTTATGAATGAAGGTGGGAGCGGTGCAGCTAAAGATAACTTTGTGAGCAGGTACTATTAATAGCAATACTCTCAGGCTTTCGCTTTGTGCTTCCTCTGCGGGATGGAGGAGCACTAATGGATCGAGCCCTGCCATGGCTCCAGGGGAAGGGCTCTGTGTGATCCCTGAGCCCAGAGTGACACTGACACCTCGAGGAACGGGGAGCAGCAGCGGTGCCACCGGTCACTTGTCACTGGTCACCCGCCACCAGTCACCCGCCACCGGCGCGGCACCGGCCGGGCGCTGGGAGTGAGGATGCTGGCGAGGCTGCTGCCATGCCGGTTTCCATGGTGACTTCAGCACTTGGCGCGAGATGGAGATGACGGGATCAGCCAGAGAAGTCACTGAGCGGAGCTGGCGTCCTCCGTCTGCCGTGGCCGGCGGCACAGCCCTGCCAGCCCGGCGAGCGCGAGAGGCTGGCACAGGGCGCACGCCCGGCAGCCTCGGGGCATCTGGGTCCCCCTCTCGTGTGGCTGCCAGTTGTCCTGGTGATGCAGAGCCTGCACATCCCATTGGCTCCTCCCTGGCATCTCCAGGAAAGCTCTGACCCCAGCCCTGGAGCACCCATGCAGGTCTGTGCGCCAGGCTCTCTCCCAGCACTGCATTTCCATTCCCAGCTGGGAATGTCTGTGTCCCCTGCAGCAGGACACACGTCCCTTCACAGCCTGGCAGGGTGGTACCCAGCTCCTCTCTGCAGCTGAAGGAAATGCTGCAGGCTGGGGCTGAGCTGGCACTGGGACAGCCCTGATCCTCACTGGCCCTTGGCCCTGCAGAGGCTTTCCCTGGCTTACAGGTAATCTAAGATCAAGCGCTCCAGCCAGCCATGCCTGGTCAGACACACAGGGACACCACGGAGCAGTGGGGAACCGAACACCTGCAGCATGTGACTCCCCCGCTGGCTCGGCCTGCCTGGCCCCAAAAAAGCACTCCCTGGGGACCCCAGCCCCTGCCAAGCTGCCACGTGTGCCCGTGGCATTCCCAGGCTGCTGGCAGGGAGCACACAGGGCCGGGGCAGTGGGCAGGGGGCTGGGACCCCCGGCACCCCCTCCCACCCGTGTGCAGGATCCTTGCTGCACACCCTTTTATTCCAGCAGTGCAATTAGCCTTGCTGACCCCTGAAATCCTCAGCCTCTCTAAGCAGCCATGCATTAAATCCCGGATCCAAGAGTGGAAATAGACTTTGTAAAAGGCTTATGGCCCTATTTATTACATTTTACGCATGACGGAGCCGGACGGCGCGGCAGCGGCGCTGCCTCCACGCCGGACACACGGACGGACACACGGACACAGGGGCAGCAGAGCCTCGGCGGGTGGCTGCTCCCAGCCAGGCTTGTGCTGCCAGCTGAGTGCTCCCGCAGACACAGGGATATCGATCTAGATGAAAGCCAACACCGCTGCCGGGGCCGGGTAACCGAATCTGCCGCACATTTGTATTCCTCGGAGCAGGGCGGGAGGGCTGCAGCCATCTGCCAGGGAGCTGGGGGATCCTGGGACACTGAGAGCCCTCCACATGGAGCCCCACCGTGCCACCACCTCCTCCAGGTCACCTGCACCCTGCTAGGGCCGAACAACACCGACCTGAGCAGGGCATCGCCCGAACAGGACCTGGCAGGTGGAGCGGAGGGGACGGCGCAGCGGGGCTCGCAAGGTTGTCCAAGGGCACCGTGTGAAGCCAGCGTGCAGGTGTTCACTGACACATCCCTGGGGTCCCAAGGCTTAGCCAGGTGGCTTCTGGCATCCCAAGGGGATGGCAGAGGAGCCTGCACACCACAGGCAGCTCTGAGCTGGGCACGGGGCACAGTGAGGGGCAGGGATGGGTGTGCAGGGACGCAGAGGTGTGCGAAGGAAGCAACGCCAAAAGCACAGGGGCAGTGCCCAAACAGCTGAGGGACCCTCTGCTTTCCTGCAGGAAACACAAGGCAGTCTCCAAATCCTGCAGCAGCACCAGGCCAAGGAGCTGCTCTTGTGTCAGCGCTGCAAAGCAGACAGGAGCAGAGGGGAACACAAAGGTGTCCACTCCTAAAATGAGCCAGCTGCAGAGTCCAAGTCCCCAAGTCCCTGGGACACCAGCACACACACACACAAACAGGGACACACGGCACCCTCACTGCAGGGCAGTTGGAAATGTTATGAGACAAAGCAAAGGTCACCCTGTGCACCTCTGAGAAATTCCGTTTCCGTCAACGCTTGGTGCAAGGTGCGAGCCTGGCGATGCCAGGGGGTGCACAAGAGCTCCCCACAGCACATGGTCAGACCATTTCTTGTGCTGACCCCAAAGGCAAGGAGTTCTGGTGTGTGTGAAGAAGCAGAGCCCCCCACAGCACATGGTCAGACCATTTCTTGTGCTGACCCCAAAGGCAAGGCGCTCTGGTGTGTGTGAAGAAGCAGAGCCCCCCACAGCACATGGTCAGACCATCTCTTGTGCTGACCCCAAAGGCAAGGAGCTCTGGTGTGTGTGGAGAAGCAGAAGTGGGGCCATGGCTGTGCATAGTACCCAAATTCTGTGACACCTGCATCTCAGAGAAGGGTTTAGGAGGGTGTGTGTGTGACCCTGGATGCCCATGAACATCCCTGACAGAGGGAATTGGCAAGTGTGGGGTGTCCCTCAGTTTGGGGCTTGGTCCCACACCTTTCCCTGAAGGTGCTCAAGGGCTTTGCTGCCTGAGCTGCACCTACAGAAGGAGCCTTGCACCTCCCTGCCTTTCCACACGCTGTGAGGGTGATTCCTCTCCAACAGCCCCTGGCAGGGCTGGGTGTGATTTCACCCCATAGCTCAGCTCTGCCTCAGTGCTTTGGAGTACAGATCCCCCCTCCAAAGAGAGGTGATGGCACAATAACAAACAGCGTGTTTGGGCATAGATGGGCCTGGCCTCAAAAGGCATCGAGACATTTAGGAAAAATCCTGCACTCCACACCTCCACAAGTCTGTGCTTCCCAGCTGGTCACTGCTGTGAGCTCCCTGCTGACCCATCCTGCTAATGGCATGGGGAATAAACCCCCCAGGTCCCACTGAATGAGGTTTGAACTCCCCACAACACCCATGCACAAAGGTCCCATACCCGCCAGGGCACTGGCAGGCTAATCCTCCCTCCAGAACAGCTGCTATATTTAGGTATCTAAATGAGACAGAGTGGCTCTTTCCAAAAAAGAGTTCGTTTGGGTTACATAAATACAGAGAGAAACTTGAAAGCTGTGTTTCCAGGTCCTTGCACTGCCATAAGCGAGCGGCAGAGATGAGGACAGGCTCCCCCTGATAATCTGCCTTTCATGTATTTTTGACTCAGCTGGATGTGCAGATGGGTTTCCAGCTCCTCTGGGCAGACGGGCACTGGTGGACACTGAGTGGACACTGAGAGGAGGCAGCCAGGGCAAGGACACCCTCAGTTGTCCCCAGGAAGATCACTCTGCATCCCATGTCCTGGCAGAGGAAAGGAGCAGCCAGCACTCATGGCATGGGCAGGAGGAGTGAAACAGGAGGAAATAAAGTGAGCAGCCCCAGCCCTACCCATCCATGCTGTCCCAACATTCTCTCCATGACATCGCTCTCCTCTCAGCTACCAACTTCCTTCCTGCTGCATCCACTTCCACATCCCAAAGCCTCTGGTCCCATGGAGAATTCCCAAGAGAATGCCCTGCACACCTCCCACAGCTCACCCCAAACTCCAGGGGCTGCTCCCCAGTTCAGCAGCAAAGCAGTGTCCCCCCCAGAGCTGGGTGACAACACGGACCGTGAGGGTTTCTGGGGACAGGGGCCACGTGCTTTCATTTTCAAAATATATATAAATAGACATACTTATTCCTACTTAAAAGGACATGGCAACAAGGGGGAAAAAAAAGCAGCTCAAATACCATCCAACCTTTCAGCCTGAGAAAACCACACAGTTCTCACAGGCTTGAGTTCTGTTACCTGGGAAATGGGTTCTAGCACTCAAAACCCGCATGCGCCAGCCTCCCTGTGGGGCCCACACAGAAACAGAAACTTCCTTTTTAAGAAAAAATTGCATTTTTTTTTTTTCTGTTCATTATCAGCACGGTTTTGTCGTGACTGTGTGCGAGCCTGCTCTAAAGGAGAAGCGATGCTGGTGGTTTAAATCTCCAGCTGTGCAGAGCTCTGGCGTTGATGCTGGTGGAGGGGAGGTTTGAAAATTCTAAAATCCTCGTGTCACTAAGATGTGGGAAGGTGGCCCTGAGCTGCACACACCTGGTAGAGCCACAAGGGCAAAGGGAAGCACCTCAGCAACCTCAGTTTGCAAGGAGCCAACAGGAATGCAAAGTTTAATTAGCTGGAAGCCAAGGGCCGTGGAAGTTGCAAACATTTGCACCGAGGCAGGGAAAGTGCCAAGAAATCAGGGCAGAGGATTAAAGCTGGACAAAGTTCAGCTGGTGCTGGTGCCCAGTGAGCACCCTGTGCATGGCAGCAGTGGGTGCTGGCAGCTCGCCTGGCATCAGCCCAGCTGCAGCCCCTGGCCAGCTCTGCCTGCAAGCCCCAGTCCCACCCACGGGCAGTGGGATCTGGCCCTGCTCCCAGCCCAGGAGTGTGGGCTCTGCCTGGGCAGCACACCTAGAGCAAAGGAGCACGGCCATCAGCTCTATGGTCACCAGTGTCACCATGCTGGCACAGGGTCTGGGCTCTGCAGGGTAAAGACAGAGCCAGCCAGAGCCTGGCCCTGCTTCATCCTTCCAGGAGAGCTGTGAGTGCCACGTTTGTCACCTCCAGCTCCTCGTTGTCACCCTGGCACATGCAGAGCTGTGGCCCGGGTGTGACCAGTGCTGGTCTCAGCTCCAGCCCAGCCTGGCTGCAGCCCAGCCCTGTGTGCATGCAAAGGGGTCATGGCAGTCTCCTGAACACCCTGCAGCTACAGATGCACTTTCTTCATGAAAAAATAATAACGCGGTTCCCTCCTACCTAGGAACTCGGCTAAAAAAAATGCAAGAAAGGCTCAGCAAAAATGCTGCTCGGCAGCTCCCCTGCACCCCCAGGGACAGCTGGGGCTGCTCCAGCCCTGGGTCACCTCGTGGCAGGACAGCCAGGTCCCCAGCTGTCACTTGTGAAAGCCACATCCCCCCTTGCACGGCGCAGGAGGGAGGAGAACAAACATGAAGAGAGGCAGCTGGGCTTCCTTCCATCCCCACAGCCCTGCTCAGGACGCTCGGCCCTCGCCACAGGATTTCCTTGCTCTTGACGTCCATGAAAATTAGGAAATGAGGGCTCCTCGGGGAATAGGTGGGGAATTTTGGCAGCGGGGGTGAAAGGATGACACTTCCCACACCGCTCCCCCCATGTGCTGGGGACAAAGCAGGTCCTGCAGCCTGCCCAGACAAAGAGAGGAGCAGAAGTGACAGCAGCGCTGAGCTTCTGTTCTCTGAGCCAAACTCAGAAAAACTGAAACAGGAACCGAGGGGCCTGGGTGAGCTGGCTCAGCAGAGGGGCTGCAGTGCTGGCCCGGCCACAGGGCCACAGGAAGAATTCAGAAAATGCATCTCAGTAGAGATATGCTGCTGCCCTGCAACTGTAGTCCCTGCAAGAGCTTGAGGCGCCACCTCAGCACAAAAACATCCATATAAAGCATGTAGTGCTCATCCCAGGGGAGGGGAGAAGTGTCACATCAGCCCTTGTCCAGCCTGTGTCCGCATCCCAACTGCTGGGTGGGCAGGGGGCTGTGGGGACAGAGGGGGCACAGATGTAAAAAGCTCCTGGCACCCTTCAGCATCACCATGCTGCCCCCAAAGAAGCTCCTGGTGCTGGGGTGCCCACCCAGCTCCCAGTGCCTGCAGGCTTCGCCTCAGGACATGGGATGTGAGATAAGGGAAGTATTTTCCCTAAGCCCCACATTGCTGCCCAGAGATCAAAGGTTACTCTGGCTACTGGATGTGTCCCCAGGGCTGCCACAGCCCCTCCACATCCCCCACCAGCAGATATCACACTTGCCACATGAAGAACCCCTCCCGGTGGGGGAGGGCTTCCAGATCTTCCAGGGACAAGGGAGATTTCCAGCTTTTACTTTTCCCTGGGTTAATTCAGAAGTGAACTGGTTTAATGCAGCAGCTTGGCCTTGACTGTTGCCTCCACGTGGGGAAGTGCAGTGAGATGGGGCTGGATAAGGACAGGGCTGACAAAACCCTGAGCGCAGCCGGATCTGTGCAAAGTCCTTCGGCGTTTCTTGGAAGCTCCCGTTATTGAAAGGAAAAAAAAAAACAAACCAAAAAAAAACAACCCACCAAAAAAACCAACCGCCATAAATAAATAAATAATATTTTGCGAGCCAGAGTTCAGGAAAAGTGCTGAAAAGCAGAACGGCCTAGCGATAAGGGAAGGGAAACACATTGGCTGGAGCATCACCCAGTGCCTACAGCGCTGGTGCCCCTGGAAATAGGTCACTACCTCACCTGACCACCCGCCCCATTAACTCCAACCTTTAGTCCTCACTACAAGCACAGAACATCCTTGCTCAGTGTGGGATGCTCTGCAGGCAGCAGGAGGTGCTGCCATTGCAGGCTGCCCGCTGCTGGGGTGTGCCCCCGGAGCTGGAGCCCCTCACGGAGCGTGGCGGTCACCCCGGCACGGCCGCGCCGCTGCTGGCGGCGGCTCCAGCGCACACAGAGATCCCCCCCTGCTAAATCACTTCAGGCTGCCAAGCAGTCACGAGAAATATAAGCCCGAGCCGGGTTGCCATGGAGCAGGGCTCAGCTGCGGGAGCCTGAAGTTGATTCCTCCAAAGGAGGTGTCTGCAGGCCAGGCCCTGCCAGCGCCTCGCGGGCCCGGCTCCGCCGTGGTGGCCACCGAGTGCCACACGCATGGGCCCTGTGCTGCCACAGCTCTGGGGACAGCAATTCCCGCTGCTGCACAGCCCCACAGGGATGGTGGCCCTCGTCCTGGTGACACCATCTCGCCAGGGCCATGGGTACACAGAAGTGGTGGTTGTGGTGGTGCAGACTGGCCCCACACAACCCAGGGATGTCCCCAAGGCTCCATGGTGCTGGCATGTGCTGGCCAGGGGGAATCATGCTCTTCATGGGATCATAGAATTGTTTGGGCTGGAAGAGACTTTAAAGCTCATCTATTCCATGCCCTGCCATGGGCAGGGACATCTTTCACTGTCCCAGGCTGCTCCAAGCCCATCCAACCTGGCCTTGGGCACTAGCTGATCCAGGGCCAGCCACAGCTTCTCTGGGCACCCTGTGCCAGGGCCTGCCCACCCTCAGAAGAACGAATTTTCTCCTAATATCTCCTGCAACCCTATCTTGGTCAGTCTGAATCCATTCACTTTGTCCCATC
The DNA here is from genome assembly GCF_009819885.2 of Catharus ustulatus. NCBI lineage: Eukaryota > Metazoa > Chordata > Aves > Passeriformes > Turdidae > Catharus > Catharus ustulatus. The sequence goes on along the minus strand of NC_046235.1, from coordinate 17,833,859 downwards.
ACTACAGCACTGCAGCTCCCATATTCTGCCACAGCCCCCCACCAAAGGGGATCTCAGAGCCTGCTGGGCTCCTGCCCTTGGCACCCCAACAAACCATCTGCCAGCAGCCTGCCTGTGACACCGCTGTCCCCCGCCCTGCACCAGGGACATGGCACCCATTCCCCAAAAACAGGAGAAGGGGCATTCCCCAAGCATTTTTAATTAGACAACCAGCCGTGCCAAAGAGCTCGTGTAAGTGGAGTTCCTCCCTACAAAAAGGCTTTTGACATTGGAAAGGTTAATGTGAGAGAGATCCCTCTCCCTCACAAAGCTCCCTTTGCTGGAGGCCCTCGTTGAGCCCTTAATTATTCACCTGTTGGAGAGGTGCCTTTCCATTACGGCATGACAGCGGGGCAGGGATGTGCAGCAGGCAGGTGGGGGCAAACCCCCGGTGTGGGGCACCCCTGGGGCACTGCCAGGGTGGGGAACACAGCTCAGAATCCCGGGGGGAAGGCAGGCAGGTGTGTGGAGATGCTCTAAAGGCAGGTTCCAGCTCAGCCCTCCTCTCCCTCCTGCTGCTGCCGGCTGCTCTCTCTCCCCTGGCTCAGCTCAGACTCTGCTGTGCTCGCCAGCCTCCGCAGCCTCTGCTGGGGTGGGGACAGCCACCAGCACCCCCAGCACCCTCCAACCCCTGCTCCAGCACGGTGACAACCACCAGGACACAGCCACCCTGCTTCCCAGAAAACTTCAGCCTTCTCCAGCCCTGGCACTGCAGCAGCCCTTCGACCCACGCTGCAGCAATGCAGCTGAGGATGCTTTTTGCACAGGCCCTCGGGCCGTCTGTCGTCCAAACCCACCCCAAATCTTTGAGAGAAAAGCCACAGAGAAAGCAGGATATGGGTCAGCTCAGTGAGGACTATCAGAAATTAGGGATGCATCCCCACTACATCACCAGAAACGCCAACCCAGCGCGGGCTCGCTGTGCCTCCTGCACTCATCGATGGATTAAGCTGTTAGCAGGAGGCTGGGAAGTTAAAGAGAGAATATTGTATTTCAGTTCATGTGATCTTTAAACATCCCTCTGAGAAGCAGCCTGGGTTTTTGGTTTTTTTTTTTAATTTTCCCCCCTGCTGCACTTTGTTTGGGGTTTTTAAACGAATTGAAGCCGTAAGAGCCACAGCGCTCCAGCCTCTCGCAGGGATGCTGAGAGCTGCTCTCGGCAGAGCTGAGCTGCCTGGCTGGCACTTCCCAGTGCCTGGTGCCAGCAGATGAACCAGCCACAACCAGCTTCATACCTCTGAGCAGCAGAGTTGCACAAAATGGATTAAGCAGGCCCAGAAATGACACATTTTGAAGCGCAGCAGAACAAAATCGCCTTTTTTTTTTGGTTGCCAGAAAAAAAAAAAAAAAAAAAAAAAAGGAAAAAAAAAGGAAAAAAAGGAAAGAAAGAGTTGGCAGGAGAAAGGCAGACATCAAGTGAAAAACCCTGATTTTCTTTCTGTAGCAATGCAGGTACCACGTGAATCATCGCTGTCCTCGATATGTAAATAGAGGTTAGCAGGCACCCTCAGCACAAACCCTTATGAATAAGGGACTGATGCAGATACCCCTGTCAAACCTTCCCCTCGCCCAGGACTCCTCCCTGGAGAGGCAGGCATCCCCTGGCACCTGCACCAAAACCTCTTGCAAAAGCCAGGACTGGGGAGGAGCATGGGTGAGAGAGCAGCAGAGTCCCAGTTCCTCAAAATTTCCACGAAGGAAACGGCTGCCATTCATCACCTCGTGGCCTCCAGACACCGCAGCCTGTCAGGACAATCTGCTCTCGTGCTGGAGCGCTGGGGTTTTTGGGGAAGCAGCTTTGGGGCTCCACACAGGAGTCAGTAACCCAGTTGTAAGCAGAGTAGTAATGGGGAGAGACGTCAGCACCAGCCCGGCCCGCCTCCTGCTCCCAGTTAGAAGGCAGCATGTGACAGAGCCAGGGCTGGAGCCTTCCCCCAGTTTCATCAGAGGTTAAGGTACAAGCACAACACATGCTTACAACTTCAGGCGCTTCTTAAGCAAATGCATGCAAATCATAGCTGGGGGGGTGCTGTTTTTTCTTCCTTTTTCCTTCTTCTCTTTTCTTCCCATCCCAGCCCTGAGCCCCTCAGCGCACATGGGGACAGAAGAGGAAATGGAATTGCAGAGAGCAGAGCACAGAGGGGCTGCACAGGAGCTGCAGCGAGCTGCAACGCTGCCCTCGCTGCTCCTCTCCTCCCACACCTGCAGACTTCGGCCAGCACTACCTGTGCTGCTCCCTCCAGCACAGAGCCCGCCAGGGACAGGGAGAGAAAACAGGGGACACAGCCAACCACGTTTCATAAACTTGGTTTCATTTCAGCACAGGCCATTTCACAGTTCCAAATTTTCCAGGGAATGTTCACAACATGGTGGGCTCACACCAGAGAAGGATGATAATTCATAGGATTTTTATTTTTTTTTCTTCCCTCCCTTAGCAGTCCCTTTTTGGAATAAGATTCTTAAATTGGCACATCAAATGCTGACCAAAAAGCAAAGAAAAAAGGGAAACAAGGTTCCAGGCACGTGCTGCAACCAGAAGAGCTTTTCACGTCGTGGTTAATGCGTGGAGAACGGGAGGGCTGTGACAGGGAAGTGCAGCCAGGAACTTTCACCTGTTCAGGGAGCACTGGGGCTGGTGGGAGCTGCAGCCTTTCTCCCAGGGGATGGCATCCCACACAAGCAGCCCGCTCCAAGGGACAGTGTCCCACACAACCAGCCTCCTCCCCTCCAAGCTGGTTCCTCCAGCAACAACAAAATGGAAAAAACCCACAAACTGCTTACAAAACCTCGGCCCACTTCTCACCTTTGCTGACCCTCCTGCTGTAATCAAGCTGTCAGCAGCTCTTGGTTAAGAAGCCAGGCTGCCTGCCCCCCTGCTCTGCCCCCGGTCCCGTGCCAAGCCGGAGCGCTCTGGCACTGCTGCATGAGAACAGGGGTGCTGGGACTACATCAATCTGGCTGGTGGCAAGCCCTGCCTGGTTCTGTCTGGCACACGCACCGCGGGCAAATCTGATTTACCAGGCTGTTTGTTTTGAACCCAAACGGCGGCAGGATTAGCCCTCGTCCTGTTCCCCACAAACACACAACACGCTCCTGCTGCTGGCAACAGCGGGGCTCAACTGGGGAGAGAGCAAGGGTTGGGATGAATGTGCTCGCTGCACAATCTGAGCTATTTTGTAATCCCTGGTTATGAAAGTGAAGGGTCGGGGGGGATGATACATAACTACAGAAAACTCTTCCCACTTGCAGCAGCCTCATCAAGCCGACTGCGAAATGCGTGCCCCGGCTCCTGCCCGGTTTATTGTATAGCGCCTCTCTTGCAGCCCCCAAAATGGAAAAGCATGCGAGCCCTATAGCCAGCACGGCTCGCTCTCGTGATCCCGCCGGAGCTGCCAAGGAGCCTTAATCTGATTTTAATACCCAGCTCCTTCCAAAACACAACCCATCCACATTTTGCAGCCGGGCGACTCGCAGCACCGAGACCCCTGTCGCTGTCGCACCACCCCCCCCTTTTCCTCCCCAAACCTCCATCCCCCAAGATCCCAGCCCGTATGCGTGGAACTGACGCTCGGCATGACTCATCCCCCAGCCCGGCTCTAGCAGCCCCTGCGGATCCCCCCCCATCCCCGCCCGCACCGCGCCGCCCCCTCCCCACCTTTGCAACACCCGGGGGGGTTGGTTCTGTACCCAAACCCACGGAGCCATCAACTTGTCCCCCCCAAATCCCCGGCCCAAGGGGGAATGGGGGGGGTATGGGAGTCCACGTGCGAGTGGTGCTGAAAGCGCCGGCGGGGCCGCGGGGCTGCGGCCGCCCGGGAGCCCCGGGAGCCCCGCGAGGGGCGAGCACAGCCCGGGGCGTGCGGACCGGACCGAACCGCGGGCAGAACCGGAGCGCCGCAGAGCCCCGCACACGGCCTGCCCCGCACACCGGCTGCTCCCCGGTGTGCAACCAGCGGGGGGGTCTGTCCGTCCGTCCGTCTGTCCGTTCCGCCCCTCCAGCTGCAGCGCAACGCGGACCCAGCACAGCCCCCCCCACCACCCGCGCTCCCTACCTGGCTGTCAGCGAGGTAACTGAAGACGAAGGAGGAGAGATCCTCATCGAGCAGAGAGCTGCAATCCGGCCCCGGCTCCGCCATCTTCCACCTCCGGCTGGGGCTGGAGCAGCGAGCATGCAGCAGGCGCGGCGGCGGCGGGAGCCGGGCGGCCGGCGGGGCGGGGAGCGCGGAGCGCCGGGGCGGAGCCGCCCGGAGCCCCCGCCCGCCCGCAGCCCCCGCCCGCGGTGCGGGACCCCGGCTCGGGGGGGAATCGCTGCGAGAGACCCCCCCAGGGGATGTGCGGACACCGCTTTGTGCGCCCCTTGCAAGTGCCACCCCGTTAAAGATGGGGTGCGCGGTGCCGCCCGCTGCTGCTGCACGCCTCTTGGGGCATGCTGAGTTTGGAGATGGAAGTGCTGCGTGCAGAGCAGGGGGCACATCCAGGTTCTCGGTGGGGTTTTTAAAGTGTCCCGTAGTTCCTGCAGGAGTGTCTTCCCCAGGGATGCACGCACAGGGGGGACCCGCTTTGAGCAAGGCCACTGCGCACACCTTAAAATCGCCGGTGTTTGAAAGTGGGAGCACCCAACAGCACCAGGCACCTCTCAGCAGTCCCCAGATCACCCCATGTGGAGATGCATAAATCTCGGATTTGTCTCGGATGGGCCTGGGGTCACTTCTAGGCTCACAAGTGGGACTAGGGCACTGCAGTAAAGAGTAAAAAGGAGCAAAAGATCTGATTTTCCTTGTTTTCGTTTCAGCTGCCGCTGTTTGCATCTTGATGTCACGCACGTCATCTTTCTGTCTGGGGTTTTGAGGCGTATCCTAAAAGCCCTTTCAGAAATAATTAATGATGGGACCAAAAGTCTCATGAATGTTCTATTTACTTACCCGTAGCAATTACATGGGAAAGAGCAGGGCTTGGCACTGCAGCCTGAATTAGCTGATACACAACCAACCCAGAGGCAACACCTGCAGCCTAATGGCTCCAGATCCTTGAATCCCCTCAGACTGCCTAGGAGCCCTGCAGGGTCACTGCAAAGAGCTGATGGAGCAAAGTGATGTGGAGCTATCGGGGTGGGGAGCTTTGTGCCAGGCTCTGGCAGGAAAGGCCCACTGCCCGTGTGTGTTCTCTTTGCTGTTTCAAAGGCAGAGCTGTTTCCAGCCACTCTTAATTCCCTCTTGGCCTCCCTTTGGTTCTGGACATGTTGTGAGCACGGTGCAATGTAGCAACACTGGGTTTTCCCTGTTGATCCCAAGCCTTGCACCAAAGGCAATGCCAAGGACAGCAGCCTGTTGTGTCACACTGATCAGAGCTGGAGACCAGGGTGGCCTGACTACTGGGACGGGACAAAGCAACTCTTCCTCATTGCTGTGCACTCTAGTACTAATTACTGTTCACTAGTGCCAAAACACTTACCCAAGGTGCTTTTCCGGCTGCCCTGCCAGCAGTGAAACTTCTCTTCCCTTGGGTGGGAGGCCTGGGTCCTGGAATGCCCTGCCAGAATTCACAGCACAGTCAGCAGGGCCAAGGGAGGAAATTGCCTTGCTCTGGGCCATGTGCAATTCCTTGAAGACGGAGATTTGAATTCCAGCGTGACCCATCCAATGTGGATTCCTTCCTTTGCAGGACATACCAGTGATGAAGGCTACGATGGAGTGATGAAGATGAGCTGAGAACAGGAGGGATGTTTGCCCCATCAGGGCAAAAAGCAGGGCTGGAAGGCCTCACCACAAAAGTAGTCCTTTGGGAGGAATTTGTTGCAGGAGAGGTTCGCAGTTGAGTATCTCGTGATTTCCTTTGCACCAGCTGCACTCAAGTAGGAAGTGACATTCGTGGGAATTACTTGCGAATTGTCATTCGAAAATCAAGCTGTGCATAGCTGGGTTTTACGGAAATACCTTTTTCCTTCTGGTCTGTGTGCAAGCACATTTCCTCCTCGCTTGCTATCTAACCCGAGGAGATGAGCCCTTCCCAGCCTCCAGTGGTCACTGCAGGACACCCACCCTGGCAGCAGCGTGGAGGAGCATGAGGAGAGCAAAGCCCAGCCTGCACTGCCCCATTTCTCCTCTGAACAGACACGTTAGGGCTTCTTCCAGCCCTGCAGGCTCAACTGGATGTGACATTGGGGTCAGGCTGCCCTTGTGATGGGAGGGGGACAGAGGACAGCAGAGCACAAGGGGGGCACCTTGGCCAAGTGGACTTTCTACAGCTTCTGGGTTTCAGTGGGGTCCTGCAGGATGAACTACAGCTGCTCACGTGGCTGCAAGTTGATGTTAACTTGCCTGACATCAGCTCCTGACTGCTCTGGACTTTTGCACAATCCAAGCATTTTTCTGTGCCTTTTGGGTTTTTTTTTTCACCAGTGAAATGGAGATCACAGCACTTCCCTGTGCCCTGCACTTTCTGCAGAATTGGTTGAATAACACTCATAAAAAGGGCTTCGGAAGCACCAGGAGAGAGGCGGAGGAGGACAAGATGTTTTAAGTGCTGCTGTCTCCACCTTCTCAGAAGTCGGTCATGTGGCAGCCTCAGGAACACCTGCGGTGGGCAGGGATGGTGTCTGGAGTGCCGTGGTGTCAATGGGACATCACAGTGACTGTGTCACACAAACACAGGAGCCGGGCAGCTCTGCCATGTGCTCACAGCTCTCCTGTTCAACCAGACCCTGAGCTTTGAGAGCAGGGCAGCTGCCAGAGCTCCAGCTTCTGCTGCTCTCTGTATTTATTCACTCGAAGAGGTGTCAGCCACTCTCGAGCAGAATTAAACCCCCTGTGCCCACCCTGAGCTGAGCCGGAGCGCTCCGTGGCACTGCTACAGCAGCAGCTCCATGCTCAGCCCGGAGGGGCTGGGGATAACATTACCGAGGTAAAATATAACAGGAAAAGCTTGCAAATGTCCTTTCAAAACAACAGCGAGTGAGTAATGTCATTGGGCCAGCGGTCAGCAGGGGACAGGGTTTGAAGGTAGCCTGAGCTTGCCAAAGGCCAGGCGTGGGACAGGGGCAGGAGCCAATGAGCTCCGGCTGGGCAGGAGCCACCCCGGCCAGGCGACCGCCCGCCCTCGCTCTCACGTTGCAGCTGCCTCTGTTTGTGGATGGCAAAATGTTGTAAGGACCGGGCAGTGAGAGGCAGCGGCAAATGGGGCTCCTCCGAGTTACAACATCCCCGGCAGCCGGCGGGTCCCCGCCAGCCCCGCTCCTGGTGACACTCTCTGCTTGGCACCCTCGTGAAATGGGAGGGATTGGCGTGGTGGCAGGAGCCCTGTGAGCCGTGGTTGGGGCAGCTGAAGGGGAAGGTGTCCCCAAGCTCCCCTGGGGCACAGCAGTTGGCAGTGCCATGCCCTGGCTTTCGATGAGTTTCTCTGCCTGGCTCCTTTCCACGAGCTCTGTTTTCCCTTCCCAGCTCAGCCTCATCCTTCACCTGAAGTCACGAGCACGGGGACAGAGTGTTGCTTTGCCTCCACGCTTTCTGTGCCTCATTAGCTGTGTGCACCTGGGAGCTGCTGCCTCCTCCTCCTCCTCAGCTGGTGACAGGAGGGCTCTGTTGTGCTTCATGGTCAGCAAGGAGTGAAAGTCTGATGTTCTCTCTGCCACAGGACTGAGGGACTGGCCCCTGGGGCTGGAGGGACCCAGGAAACAAAAGTGGATTTTGAGGGCAAGTGAATGCTGGCTGGGCTCCTGGCTCTGAGATCCAGCTTGTCCAGGATCTGAGGCTCTGGCAGTTCAGAGGTTGCCAATCCTGCTCCAGATCCCCTCGGCATCATTGCAGAGTGCACACCTGGGCACCATGGACATGCTGCCTGGGCTGTGGCTGAGCCCCCCAGGCCTGGAGTGCACCCAGCAGAGGGTCCCTCCCCACCCTGTACCCCTGCCAGGCTCTCTGCAGCTCTTTCCCTGGAGCAGAGGCTGCTGCAGCTCCCTCAGAGGAGCCTGTGGCCAGCACTGAGGGTTGGAGGGATGCACCCATGCAGGGAATGTTGTACAGGGCTCCAACCTGCCCCATCCTGCAGCCTGCTCCTCTCCCAGACTGCAGGCTGGAGTGTACTGTAGAGGTAAATCCACGCAGATACTGCAGAGAAAACCTAGGAGGAGATTAATGTGATGACAAAGGAGCAAGAAGGGGGTTTTGTGGATGCATTGTTGAAACAGATGGGAATTTCCCGGAGCAAGAGGCAGAGCCCAGGCAGCAGAGGGTAGGGAAGGCTCCCGCACGATGGCTCACGCTGCCCACCAGCTGTGTGGGCTGAGCAGGGGACCAGGATGCCCATTGAGTCCTTATGGCACTCTCAGTGACTCATTTGTCCACGGAAGCAGCACACCCACAGCAGCTGAAGCAGCCTGTCCTCCTCCCCGGGCTGCTCTGGCGCAGCAGGGCCAGCCGGCCCCTTCTGCCTGGGGATGAGAGGCTGGCAACAGCCCAGGGCGCTCGGCTCATCCTGTACCTCACTTCATCTGGGGGAAGGAACACGCTGTCAGAGACCTTGCACTGCTCCTTCTGCACTGCCTGACATGCCAGCCTGCAGCCCGAGCCTGCCCCGTGCTGTCCCAGGGTCGGTGTCCCCCGTGTCCCCCTGAGCAGCCTGGCACAGGGCACCAGTCAGCTGTGGCACCACTGGGAGCTGTGCCATCCGCTTCGTGTCCCTCGTGTCCCTTTCACTGTGTCTGAACTCTGGATCTCTCTCACTGTGCTGGCAGTGTCTGTCACAGCCCATCCATGTCACCCCACTGGCCTCATCCCTGCCTGCTGAGCTGCCTCTGGTCCTGGTGGTGCTGCCTGGGCTGCCTTCAGTGCCCATCCCTGTCTGGCAGGACAGCACCAGGAGCTGGGGCACCTCCTGTATCCCCCATCCTGCTGCCAGCTGCTCCCAGGAGGAGTGAGAGGCATTGAGGTGGCTCATCCTCCTCTGCTGATGGCTCCAAGCAGGGCAACCCCTCCTGCCTCTCCCTGAGGCTGCTCAGAGTCTGGGTGCATCTCTTCCTTGCTCTCTTTTAACTTCCTCATCCCTGAGACATGCTATGATCACCAGAGCAGGTCCAGATCCCCCTGCACCAGCAGAGCTGGCCAAGGCAGCGAGCAGTGAAGGGAGACGCTTTGGATCTGCAGCGCTGCTGAGCAAGGACTTGCTGTTCCCCAAGCAGCTGTTGCTGGCAGGGATGTCCATGGGCATCTCCTGGCTCGTGACTCCCAGCCTGCCAGCCTGGCTCTGTCTGTCCCTGGGCCTCCATCTCGCAGCACCCCCTCCTCCCTTGTCACCAGCTGTCCCCTGAGCATCCCCCACAGTGCCTGGCCACCAGTGTCCCCAGCTCCTGCAGCCCTGGCTGGGCACGAGGGGCTGGTGCTCAGCTCCTGGCACCCCCTGTTAGAGCAGAAACCCCTCTGCAGGTGTTCCCCGCCTTGCTGAGCTGCCCTCAGCACTTTGGGGAGTTGGGGGCTGGATGATGGGGGTGGGCAGCAGGCACTGTGCATCTCCCAGCCCTGTGCAGACATTGCTCTGCTGCTCCTCAGCATCTCAGCACTGTCTCTCTGAGCAGGAGAACTCCAGCTCCAGCCAGTGCTATAAATAAAACCATTCTTTTATCCCGCCAAATAGGTTCTCATTGATTTTACCTATTCCTCCTCCTCCCCCCGAATCCCTTTGGAATGTGAAGTCAGCTGTGAGGAGCTTGGGGAGCTGCCAGCCTGGCTGGGGAAATGCCACCCCCTCCAGCCCCTCTTCCTGGGAATAGCTGCTCTCCCCTGGTTTTCACTCTCTGAACAGGCAGCACCACTGGAGGAAAGCAAACGAAGCTCCCTGGTGGAAGTTTGCCGGCTAATTATTTATTAATGTCCTGACAGTGCAATCGCCGGCAGCCAGGCAGCCCCTGAGCCTCAGGAGAAGGATGAGGAGGAGGATGGAGAGCTCTTCTTGCTGAGGAGCTCGGGGTGAGCTGACACTGCTTGGGTGTCTGGCTGCTTGTTCCCCATGGCTGAGACCAAGGGGGCCCATCCCAGAGACCCTGGGAAGTGCTGAGGGCCGGTCCCAGGGTGTCCCCCGGCCCCTTGTGGGTGATGGCAGCTGTGGGGCTCATCCCCCCAGAACAGGCAGTGTCTGGATGCTGCAAGCAGCTCTCCTCACACAGGAGCTCCCCGCGCACGGATAGCAACAGAAATAATGCAGCAAATCACAGCTCGCACAGCCTCCCTGGCACTTGAAAGCATCTCGAGAGCTTAAAAAGCTGCAAGATGCTCTCATTCCCATCCTCTCCTCGCTCCTGTGCTTTGGGGTGGGGGGAGCATCCATCCCCGGCAGGGCACGGTGCGGGAGGCAGGGCAGCCTCGTGCGGGGCTCGGGCTGACTCATCGCCATGCAGTGTGCAATTACCACGGCGAGTGCGGGCCCCTGCTGTTCCGCACAGGTATCTGTGTCAGCCAGGGCTATTTCCAGCTCTCCCCGCACTCCCGGCTCCGCAGAGAGGTAAGAACGCAGCCGCCTCGCTCCTCCGCCTGCCACAGGGACGGGCACGAGTTTGCCGGGGAGCCAAGGGGGGGTTGGAGGGGGCATCCCGAGAGCTTGGATCGCACAGCTGCGGGAGGAGGGAGAGCTGTGCCATCCCGTGCCCACCCGGGTGAGGGGCACAGGGGCTGCGGGAGGAAGGAGAGCTGTGCCATCCCGTGCCCACCCGGGTGAGAGGCACAAGAGCTGCGGGAGGAGGGAGAGCTGTGCCATCCCGTGCCCACCTGGGTGAGGGGCACAGGGGCTGCGGGAGGAAGGAGAGCTGTGCCATCCCGTGCCCACCCGGGTGAAGGGTACAGGGGCTGAGGGAGGAAGGAGAGCTGTGCCATCCCGTGCCCACCCGGGTGAGAGGCACAAGAGCTGCGGGAGGAGGGAGAGCTGTGCCATCCCGTGCCCACCTGGGTGAGGGGCACAGGGGCTGCGGGAGGAGGGAGAGCTGTGCCATCCCGTGCCCACCCGGGTGAAGGGTACAGGGGCTGAGGGAGGAAGGAGAGCTGTGCCATCCCGTGCCCACCCGGGTGAGGGGCGCAGGGGCTGCGGGAGGAGGGAGAGCTGTGCCATCCCGTGCCCACCTGGGTGAGGGGTACAGGGGCTGCAGGAGGAGGGAGAGCTGTGCCATCCCGTGCCCACCCGGGTGAGGGGTACAGGAGCTGCGGGAGGAGGGAGAGCTGTGCCATCCCGTGCCCACCCGGGTGAAGGGTGCAGGGGCTGCGGGAGGAGGGAGCACTGTGCCATCCCGTGCCCACCCGGGTGAGGGGTACAGGAGCTGGGAGCCACCCGGAGCGGAGGGACCAGCAGGCAGGATTTGGGCTCGTTGTTATCAGCGGTGCTGGTGGAGCTGGAAAAGCAGCAGGGATGGGATAAAGCACAGCCTGAGAGATGCTGTGGCCTGGAAAGGCAGAGGGGAGGGACCGGGATAACGGGAGCGCAGCGCCTTGCCCTGCCGGAGCAGGTAAGGGGGGTCAGCAGCTCTGCCTCCCCATCTGTACATCGAGTGCCTGCCATTCCCCACCAAGCTGCTGAGCCAAACTGCGCTCGAAGAGTGAGATTTTTGGATTCCCAAAATGTTTGCAGAAGGTTTTGCTCACTGCTTTTCCCGCTGGTGAGCTGGAAGCGGGGAAAGCTCAGGTGTTGGGCCAAGCTCTGAGCAAGGATGCATCCCTCCAGCCACAAGCCTCGATCATGGCACAGGTTTTACAGCCAGGCAGGAGCTGCAGCCCTGTCCCCATGGCCAGCTGTGCCATCACACCAGTGCTCAAACTGGGAAGGACTGGTGTCCCTTCGTGGGAAGCCTGGATGGGATGAGTCTGCCCAAGGAGAGCAAGCCCAGCCTTGCACAACCTTTGGGGGTTTTCCTGAGGTGCTGGAGGTTTGCTCACCTTCATCTGCAGGCTGCAGAGTGGGAGATGCAGATGTGCCTGGCATGGGTCAGCCCAGGATGGTGACACGAAGGATGTGTGACATCCCTGGAGACCCAGGGTGTGTCAGGGAACATTCTGTGCCCATCCTCACTGCCCTGAGCATGAGCTGTGCTCACCACCCAGCTGGGCCTGCTGGGGACAGGTGGGGATAATGGAGAAAGAAAGGATGGATACACCCAAGGGGCTGGGAGGGCTCTGTGCCTCAACACCCCTTTGGTTTTTGCCTGAGCTGTGCCCACCAAACCCAGCCTGGGAGAGGGTGAGGCCACAGCCAGAGCTGTGCCCAGCATGGGCTGTGCCCTGCTCCAGGTGCCAGGCTGAGAGCAGCACCCAGCACCTCCATCCTCCCCACAGCCCTCAGCAGAACCCTCAGCACGGGAGAGCTGCTACAGAATCTCACTGGAAAAAATCACATTAATCATCCTCAGCACTGCCTCCCTGGCCTTTGTCACAGTTTGGTGCCCCAGCAGCAGCTTTAAAAGCATTATTTATTTTTAATAAAAGCTGATCTAAAGAGCGGCGTTGGCGGGATGATAAAAATAAAAATGCAGTGGTTGTCACAACTGTCAGCATCCCTGGGAATGGGGCCTGGCAGTGTCCAGCTGCCTTCCCTTCCAACCTGAGTGGCTGCACAGGAAGGGAGGAAGCAGCAGCTCTGTGCCAGGAAAGCACCTCCTGCTCCTTATTTCGACACACAGGTGCACTTCTCCAGTGTATTTGTAATTTTCTAAATGTTTAGTAGCTTTAATTCCATTTACTGCATGAATAAATGAGCAAATAGGACATCTACAAATGTTGGGAAGTAAATTAGCTTAAGTCCTTTCATTAAAAGAGCTATGTGATATTAAAACATCTGTGTTGCAATGTGCTGATATCACATTAGCAACGGGAATAAGAAATCCTGTTTATCCCTACGAAACTAGATTTTCAGGGCATGGATCTGGCAGCGTGCAGCGGGGCTGAGGCTGTAAACCACAGTGCCTGGCAGCATCTCCATTTCCCCAGGGAGCCTGGAGAGTCACGGGGCAGCATTCCATGTCCCAGGCTCCAGGGCAAGCTGAGAGCTTCACCCCTGGAAAAGTCTGCCCAGCCCCACGGCGGTGCCCATCAGGCAGGGGAGAGGGAATTGTGCAGGAATTGTGCAGGAATTGTGCAGGAATTGTGCAGGAAGGATGCAGGAAGGATGCAGGAAACACACCTCACTCACTTCCTGACCATCTCTTCTCTTTCCATCACTTTTTCTTGTCTGGCAGGTGGGAACAGAGCTTGTCTGGAGGCCCTGGGAAGAGCCCAGCCCAGCTCCTGCACATCCCTGCTGCTGCGGCTCTGCAGAGCAGGGTCAGGCTGCTGCTCCAGGTCCCCTCCAGCTCAGGTTTCTCCCTGGCTTTTCCAAGGGAGCCCCGTGAGCAGCAGGGTTTGAATGCTGCCTGGCCGAGGCAGAGCACAGCCATGGCTGGGACAAAACAAAACCAGCATTCACGGGCAGTCATTGAAATTCCCAGCAGCTGTTCCCTCCCAGCACTCTCAGGTCTGCCCTCCTTTCCTGTCCTCAGCCACTTCCAGGGACGTTTTCCTGGGTGTTAAAGGAACAAGTTCACCTATCACCAGCATCCCTCCTCCTCCTGCTGCTCCTGCCTGATAAAAACAAGCCCAGGTGGGGTGGCACTGCCTCGCTCAGTGGTTCTTCCCTGCCAGGACACCCCACAGGCACCAGCACCCCAAACCCCTGTCCCTGTGTCCCACAGCCGCCTCCCTGGCTCCAGCTCATCCCCATCTCCTCGTGATGCTTCCTGCACCCCCGAGGCTGAGCCAGGATGTGGTGGTGGCTGCCCAGGCTGTCTCCAGCACATCCTCACACGGCTGCAGTGGGAGAACCCCCAGGACACCCAGAGAACCCTCAGGGATGGGGCTGCGAGCCAGAACAGCCCCAGCTGGAGCTGAACTCTGCCCCAAGCACGGCTCACATGAGGAAGGAATTGCTGGGGCACATGTTTTGGTCTGGCTGGGTTAACCCCAGCCCTGCCTTGCTGTGGGGCTGGTGGTGCTGGGAGCAGCACAGGGCAGGCAGGGGCACGCCGGGCAGGGCAGCAGGAGCCAGCACACTGCGCTTCCCAGCCAGAGCCTGGGCTGAAAACGCTGCCTGCAGCGAGCACAAATGAGTTTAGTGGCCTCAATTTAATTCCCATTTGGACACGGTGGGAAAAAAAAAATTTATACATATATATATATAAAAAGAGGGAGAAGAGCAGAGTCCCAGATGGGGCCCTGGGAGCTGCAGACACATGGGAGGCACCAGGGGTGAGCCCTGGGGAAAAGGGGGCTGTGCTGGCAGCAGGGATGGGTGTCACAGGGACAGCAGAAGGGGTGGCACTGCCACTGGATGTGCCACTGGAGCCACCAGCGTGAGGGTGCAGCAAGCACGGAGCTCCCCCACCCCAGGAGATCCATGGAGGGCCAGGACTGTGCCCCTCTCTCCCTCCTGCCCCCACCCAGGGTGAGGTGGGGCTGGGGACACAGCCAAGGGAAGGCTGGCAGGGGGAAGGTGCCACTTCAGGAGCCAGGGCTCCAATTTCAAAAAATAAAGTGAGGTTTTCATCTGTGTTTGCTTACCGAGGTAATGACTTTATTTCTGATTTGATGCTCTTGTCCCTGATGAGTCAGGCACGAAAAGGAAGAGCTGATAAGAGTGAAGAGGCCCGGCCAGAGGGATGCTGGTGGCTGCTCTGTGCCTGGCATTCCCCACCTGGATCTCCTCCAGGGGATTCCAGAGATGCTGTCAGCTCTGGGGCTGTGGGCAGCAGCTCGGGGAGGTGAAAGCAGCAGCAGCCAGCCCTGATAAGAGCTGGGCTCTGCCCCGTTATGGCTGTGGGGAAGGCACAGAGAGGAGCACAAGGTATTCCATACTTGGTGTGACCTGCCTGGATCACTCTGTGCCCCCGGCCTCATCCTCTTTGGGAGAAACAAACCTCTCTGGTGGGGAGGAGAGGAGATATTCCCCCTCCCTGGCATCCCTCTGTGCCCATCCCTGGGTGCTGGTGGGCAGCAGGGAATGCCCCTCCTCGGAGGATTTAATCCCTCCCAGAACAACCCAGCTCCATTTCTCCATCACAAAAAACAAACTGATGTGTTTTGCCTGAGATGAAGATTGGGAGGGCAATCCCAACCACACTGCACCCAGTTCCCCCCAGCCTGAACCAGCAGCTGGGCTAAAGACACATTTTCTTTGCTGAGGAGGAGGTTCCTCCTCTCCCCCATCACTTGTTCCAAGTTTGCCAGTCCCACAGAGACGTGAGCAGAGCTCTGTGCAGCTGGAGGGTTAACATCTCAGCTCTTCCAAATAAATAGAAAATGACCCAGTTTCTTCGTTTTCCTCTTTTCCCAAAGTCCAAACACCCAAAAAATGAGATGGTAAGTGGAAGCCACAAATAGATTTCATGTATCCTGGCAGAGCTGGGAGATGAAAGCAGGGAAAACAGCTCCTGCCTCCCCTGCTCAGACCTGGGAATGGTGCAGCACATCTTGCCAGGGGTCCACAAAGCAGGAGAGGTTTTGGGTGTGATCCCAGCTCAAATCCTCACCCCTGGGGGACCAGGCTGTTCCCAAGCTCTCCCCAGTGCAGCTCCCATCTGCCTTGTTCCAAGCATTAAGGTGAGTGGCAGAACGTGCCCAGCCTTCAACTATTCCTATCACGTCCCATCTGGAGACAGAAATCTGCCTGCTGGCTTTACAATTAAAATTGAAATGATTTGATTATGGGGCTTCATTAGTAAAAACAAACAGCAGGCAGCCTCCCTCCCTCTCCCCACACATCCCCGCCCAGCCGTTCCTCCCTGGGGCTGTTTTAGGTAAATCCCAGCCGGGATGCGGCCGGGATCACAAAAGGGTTCGTGTCTGCAGCTTGGAGCTGCTGTCGGGAGCAGCCTGGAAGAGGCAGATTGGAGCCCCACAGATCTCCTCCTCTGGGCACAGATGAAGGAACAGCCCCCACGGTTTGATGGGCTGGCACAGACAGGGAGCAGGATGATTTCCAGCCCCTCTGGATGCTTGGAGACTTCACCAAGGGGTTCACAGCTCCAGGGCTGGACTCCATCCCCTTCATTCCGAGATTCTTTGCAATGGGGGCATCCACACCGAGCTGGCCTTGTCACTGCTCCCTTTTCCTTCCCTGCAGCTGGCACATCCCACGGGAAGGGCTGGGCAGGCAGGGAGCAGGCACGGAGCAGGCTGCCCGTGGTGTGTGCAGATGCTCCAGTCCCTAAAGCATTGGCAGTTCTGGGGGAAGCAATTCAATCAACACTCGGGGCGTTGGGAACAGGCTGTGCAGGCTGGGAGAGGAGGAATGCCAATGAAGGAGGGCTCGGGAATGCTGCTGGGTTAGGGAGCACTCTGCTCCCAGTTCCTCCAGCACAAGGGGGATGGTTTCAAACCAACAGGGTTGGGTTAGATATCAGGGAAAAACTGAAGTGTCACCAAGCCAGTGGCACTAACAGCATTGCTGTCCTACCCGGGCTTGCCTCGTGGGCTAAATCTTTAACCAGATCAAGGGTTTAACTTTATCAGTAGCTGGAAAAACGTGGCACCACTTCCCTGGGGCAAAGTATCTTGAGCCCTGCAGAAATTGCATTTCCTGGGCCTCAGTCAGCAGATCCTTTGGCATGGGGACCCCAGGACTCTCTGGAGCAGGGAACACCCTGTGCCCCATGCCAGACCTGAGCTCCCAGCTGCTTTTCCCTCCAAAATCACGATTTTCACAGCTGGCACTGCCCCTGGCAGGGTGTGTATCTGGTCATGGGTTGCCCTCCTGGTGGGCATTGCAGGAGGAAAAGCCACCACTGGAGCAGAGGCTTCTGTGCCCCCTCAGGGGAGCCCCCCAAAATCCCCCTGCCAGCCCCACCAGCTCCCAGCCCTGCAAAACCTCGCACATCCCCTGCCCAGAGCAAGATGATTGATTATTGTTATTAGAGGTGGAGAACAGTTTCTGTGCACAGCCAGGTGGCTCAGGAGCAATTCGTCACCCACCGGCGGGGGGGCCGGGCTGTCCCCCTGTCCCTGCCGAGCTCTCTGCAGCCTCAGGAGGGTCCGAGGCAGCTCCGGGCACGGCCGGATGGAGCCCTCCCCTCTCTGATGGGCAAGGGTAGGGCTCTGTCCTGAGCTGATCCCTGCACCCCCGGGGGATGAGGAGGGGGACGGCAGAGATCCATCCCCACGGCAGGGATCCATCTCACCCCCACGGCAGAGATCCATCCCCTCCCCATGGCAGGGATCCATCCCCATGGCAGGAATCCATCCCCATGGTAGAGATCCATCCCCACAGCAGAGATCCATCCCATTGCCACGGTAGAGATCCATCTCACCCCCACGGCAGAGATCCATTCCATCCCCACGGCAGGGATCCACCCCCACGGCAGAGATCCATCCCCATGGCAGGAATCCATCCCCATGGTAGAGATCCATCTCACCCTCACGGCAGGGATCCATCCCCTCCCCACGGCAGAGATCCATTCCATCCCCATGGCAGAGATCCATCCCCCGGCAGAGATCCAGCCCATTCCCACGGCAGGGATCCATCCCCACGGCAGGGATCCATCCCCACGGCAGAGATCCATCCCCATGGCAGGAATCCATCCTCATGGTAGAGATCCATTCCATCCCCACGGCAGGGATCCATCCCCACGGCAGAGATCCATCCCATCCCACCCCATCCCATCCCATCCCATCCCACCCCATCCCATCCCATCCCATCCCATCCCATCCCATCCCATCCCATCCCATCCCATCCCAATCCCGGTTCTGCCCCGAGCAGGGGGTGCTGTCACACAGCCTGGGCACAGCGCAGGGGCTCAGAGGCACGGAGGGGATGGGGACCTGGGGACCCCCGGCCCAGGGGCTGTGCCAGGCGGGGCTGCAGCCCCGGGCTCAGCTGGGACACGGCGGCAGCCGGTGCGGGCGGCGAGGGGGGGCTCTAATGACGGTCCAGCTCAGCAAAGGTAGCAGAGCATGAAAGCAATTTCACACTTTATTAGACAATTCAGGTGCCAGCTGCACCAGCCTGGAGCCAGCGCTGCTGCTCACACCTCCCCTCCTGCTCCGCAGCGCCGGCTGCGCTCTCGGTGCGGCTCAGCCCTTCCTCGGGCCACGCTGGCACACGAGGGGGCTGGAAGGGTGGCCGGGGGCTCGGGCTGCTCCTCGTGGGCCACCTTGCTCCCGCAGGGGGCAGGGGACATTGCAGCTCTGCTCGGAGCCAGCTCAGCCTGGCAGCGTGCGGAGCTCCGTGCCTAAAACCCCTCGGGCTGGCTGAAACCCCTCGGGCTGGCTGAAACCCCTCGGGCTGGCTGAAACCCCTCGGGCTGGCTAAATCCACTGGTGCTCTTGAGCCCAGCGCAGCCACCCTGCTCCTCCTGGCTCCCCTCTTTTTCCCTCTCCCTTTCTGCACCCCGCAGCGAGGGCATTGAGAGCTGCGCTTGGGGTCTGCTCCTTGTTCTCACACCTCCCTGTCCCCGGGGTGCCCGACGGGCACACGGACACCTGGGCACTGTGCCACCCTCCTGTCGTGCCGAGATCTCACCGGGGCCGTGTCCCCAGGGAGCAGCAGCCGGGCCGAGCCGAGCCGAGCCGAGCCGAGCCGAGCCGAGCCGAGCCGAGCCGAGCCGGAGCTGCCCCGTCCCGCTCCCCGCACGTGGCCGGGCTGGCACCCGCGCCTTGGGGACACGGCCGTGCGCTGTCACACCCCGCGGGTGGACAACATCCAAATGCCTGCACGTCCAGGATATGAATCAGGTCGGACAGGAGCGCGGCAGCCGCGCCGGGACAAGCGGAGCTGCCCCGGAGGTTGCTCCGGCAGCCAAGGCAGCGCCGGTGCCAAATTCCGTGCGGGCAGGGCCGGGCAGCAGCGGCTCCGCTGTCACCTCCAGAGCAGCCCCGGGCACGGCAAACCCCCGGCCTGGCATTCATTTCCCTGTTTGCACGGCTCTGCTTCGCCGTGGCACGGTGGCACCGGGCCAGGGCCGTGCCTAACCTTGACCCGGCGTGCTGGCAGCAGCCGGCCGTGCCCAGCTGTCCCCCCGTGCCCCCAGGCACAGGCATGTTCCACCGGGCCAGCCAGAGCATTCCTCCCAGGAGAGCCTGTCCTTGACAGGCTATTTAAAGGCACACTCGTGCCCTTTATCCCCACTCATGTTTAGGCTGGAAGAGCCCCGTGCCCTCCCGTGACTCCAGGAGGGCACTTCCAGGCTGGGGGCAGCAGCTGTGCCGTGGGTTTGGGGGAATTCATGGGAGGAGAGAGGGGTGCAGGCATCCACGTCCTGAAATCAAGCACCAGGCCCTGTCCTGGGCACAGACCCCTGGGAAAGGTGCCCTGGCCATGGAGGCTGGCAGCAGGACTGGGGGGACTGCAGAGCCCAGCCACTCCTTGGGATCCAAAGACTGGAGAAGGGAACTCATTTCCCCTTTCCTGCTGGGTGTCCAGTCAAGTCCTGACCACCCCAGATCTCCTCCCAGTGGGAAGATCGGGGCTGAGGCAGCAGAGATCTCAGCACCCCTTGTGCCACTGTCACCTTTAACCCCCTGCAGGGTCTCAGGCTGTGGCCAGCCCTGCCTGGCACGGGCTGATGGCTCTTGCACCCCACCGAGCTGGCAGGAAGGTGACTCGGGAGGGAAACCCGACCTGATGGGATTTGATTAGGGATGGAAAAACCCAGAGGAACCATCTGCAGGGAGCTGGAGGGGTGAGCCCTGTGCTGCAGGGCCTGGGCTGGGTGGGCAAACACAGACACTCAGCCCCTGCTCAATGACCCTCATCCCTCAGCCCACTCATTTTCCCTCCCTGAGGAACCCACCAACCTTTCCCCAGGCTGGGAGCATCCCCAGGATGTGTCCCCAGCTCTGCCACTGCTGGTTTTGTGTCTGACACTCCCAGGTTTTGTGTAGCTGAGCATTTCCTCGGGCCTTTCAATGCCACCTGGGCACAGGTGGCTGTCCCCCAGCCACCCCACAGGTACAAAGGAGGGTGACCCCCACCAGACCCCAGCCCCACATGTGGGACACACAGGGCAGTGCCTGGGGCTTGTCTCCAGGGCTGGGTGAGGGTTCCAGCCCTGCCCCACTGCCCATCCCGCAGCCACGGCCGCTCTGGGGAGCCCGTGGGTGGCCCGTGGGTGGCCTGGGCAGGACAGGGCAGGGCAGAGCCCGGCGTGCCAGCGCTCGCCAGCCGGCACAGGCACCTTTGATGCGGGCAGAGTCAGGAGCCCAGGGCAGCCGGGGAGACGCCAGCCCGGAGCTGCACTGCGGGTGAGGGATGGGCAGAGTGCACTGCCAGTCCCGGGGCGCTCCTGATGCCCCTTTGGCACCACATCAGCATCTCCTAACAGTGCAGCCACGGGGAAACTGAGGCAGGGAGCTGGGATACCTCGGGAAGGGTGGGAGAGAGGCTGTCTGCATTCTCAAACCGAGCCTTAAGTGAGGACCAACACGGATTGATTCTCCCAAAAACCTCTCCCATAAGGACTCGTGTCAACCCGCCGGGGATGTGTGCGGGTCTCAGCGGGACAGGGGGTCCCGGGAGTGGCGATCTCCGTCCCCCTGAGCGGTGCGGAACCCCCGCAGTGCCCGCATTCCCCGCACTCCCCGCAGTGCCCCCGCACTCCCCGCACTCCCCGCACTCCCCGCACCAGCGCTCCCAGTACGAGCCGAGCGGGCACTGGGAGCTGGTGCGGGGCTCCCTCTGGCGGCCGCAGGTGCGCACTGCACAAATTCTCAGGCGCCCAGGTATCCAAATTCTCAGGTGCTCAGGTATCCAAATTCTCAGGTGCTCAGCGCCCAACGGCTCAGATACTCAGGTACCCAGGTAGCCAAATTCTCAGGTACTCAGGTGCCCAGGTATCCAAATTCTCAGGTGCTCAGTGCCCAAATTCTCAGGTACTCAGGTACCCAGGTAGCCAAATTCTCAGATACTCAGTGCCCAAATTCTCAGGTACTCAGGTGCCCAGGTATCCAAATTCTCAGGTGCTCAGTTTCACAGGTACTCAAGCGTCCAGTACCCATCTTCTCAGTGCCCAGGGGCTCAGGTACTCAGGTGCCCAGGTAGCCAAATTCTCAGGAACTCAGGTGCCCAGTGCCCATCTGCCCAGGTGCTCAGTGCTCAAGGGCTCAGGTATTCAGGTGCCCAGGTGCCAAATTCTCAGGTGCCCAGGTAGCCAAACTCTCAGGTACTCAGGTACCCAGGTAGACAAATTCTGAGGTATTCAGGTGCCCAGGTAGTCAAATTCTCAGGTACTCAGATACCCCAGTAGCCAAATTCTCAGGTACTCAGGTGCCCAGTGCCCCAGTGCCCTGGTGCTCAGTGCCCAGGTGTCCAAGTGCCCCATGCCTGGTTGAGGACCCCTCTGCAGCGCTGCCCTTTGCTGCTCAATCCTGCTCCAACCAGGGACAACGCTGCCTCATCACCCCCAGGGACACATTTGTCACTTGTAGGGATTTCAGCAAATCCCTGAATAACTGCAGCCACCCGCCCTGACTCCCTGGTGCTGCTTTGCTTTGTGCCAACACACCCACGGCACTGGCACCCTGACACCTCCCAAGTGCCATCCTCGTGCCCACATCCCTGGGCCGTGTCCCCACCACCTTCCCAGCCAGGGGCTGCCTCCCTCCAGCATCTCCTGTGAGGTGTCCTCGGGTGCCAAGCTGGCTGCTCCCATCCTGTGCCCTTTTTCTGGGCTGGCCACGCTCACACGGGCAAGCTCCAGCCCGCGGGGTCCTGCACGGGGACGGTCACCAGGTAGCTGGAGGGCACGTAGCCCCTCTGGCCATTCACCTCCACCAGGCTCCACTCTGTGCTCCCCTTCTTGTCATGGGGCTCCAGCACCTGCACGGGCTGCCCTGCCTGCAGGGTCACCTCCTGCGGGCTCCTGGCTGCGAAGGAGAAACCAGCGACCACCTGTGGAAGGCAGGGAAGGAAGGGGGGAAGCTGGAGCTGGGAGTCCAGGGGGGAAGGATGTGGCAGGATGGGCAATTCTGAGAGGGCAGCACAGCAGTGCCATGGATGGAGGGATTTGGGACACTTCTCTTGCCTTGTCCACCCTGGTGCCAGCAAGGAGACACCTGGAAAAGCAGATCCACCTTCCCAGACACAGAAGGGAGCTGTGGGGCTGCTGTAAATGGCCCCGGGGATGTCCCCCACTCTCACCTGGAATGTTGGGGTGAAGGTGGCCACCTGTGGCCTGGGAGCTTCAGGGGATGCAAAGGAATGTCTCCTTCTCTCTGTGCCACTGTCCAGGGACAGCAGCTGCATCACAGACTGCTGGGCTGGTGCTGGGCTGTAGGGACGGAGTTTGGCAGCAGGAACAAACCCTCGGGGACCTGCAGGACACAGACACACACAGGTCACGGGGTCCTGCTGCCTTGGCAGTGATATTTTGGCTGCTGCCTGGCATGGCACAGCAGTCCTGCTCAAACTTGTCCATCACTAGGGGATATCCAGGAGAAATCCCTGCCAAAAAAGGAATTCCATATATTTCTGTGTGCATGGATTCTCCTTCCCCAGCCATAACACTTCACAGGTGCTCCCCTGGGGAATCAGTCAGGACACCTGAACCTTAAAATGGCAAAGCTGAGGTGACCCTGGGCTGAGCACAGCCTGGAAGGGAGCACCCAGCTCCATCCAGGATAAGGAAACGATTCAGGTGAATCTGGCCAAGGAGAGGAGAGGCTGCCCACAGTGCTCACAGTACCTCCAGCATCCACCAGCCACCTGCTCGTGTTCCCCTTGGTGTCAGAGCTCTGCAGCAGAGCCACGATCTGTCCCCTCAGCAAGGTCAGGTCCAAGTCTCTGCTGCCACTGATGTTGCTGGTCACTTGGTAAAGCTTGTCTGGGCCGTGCTTGCTCACAAGGGAAAGGACCTTCCTCTCCTCAGCAGGGGTCAGAGGCTGGTGGGGAGCACGAGACACAGCAGCATTCAGCGAGACACAGGATACTGAGGAACCTGCTCTCCCTTCTGAGATCACATCCCAGGGACAGGTTAAGAGGAGAAACTCCTGGACACTCCCAGCTCCACCCCCAGGTTTGGAGATGAGTGTCCAGAACCAGCAGAGCTGAGCTGGTTCATCCCTGGTTATCCCTGTGGCAACCCCCTGCTCTGAGCCTCCCCACCAAGGGGATTTTCTGCACTCCCAGTGGATGAATCCACAGCCCAACCTCTCTCTTTGTCCCAGCTGAGCCCTGCCCAGCCCTACCTGTGTGCCAGGGCTCGGTGTGACGGTCTCAAAGGCCTGGCAGAAGGCACGGAGCTGAGCACCCGACTGCTGCAGGGTGTCCTCCACCACCTTCCAGAAGCTGGGCAGGGGCATGTGGCCATGGGGCAGCTGTGGAGACAGACTGAGATCAGGGGCAGAGCCCTGGGTAGGGGCAGGAGGGAAGCAGGAGGAAGAAAAGGGGTGAGAAAGCAAGAGACCACTAAATTCACCTTGCACATGGGATCAAAGGTTTGATCCTCTCCTTCTGGTTTTGAGCTGCAACTTGTTCTTCTAGTCCTGGCTCAGGCCAGGGCTGTGCTTTATCCCAGAGCTTTTGACAGCCCTGACTTTCCATATCTACAAACATCAGGCTCAGAGCCCTGAGCAGTGAGTTCTGGGAGGCATCTCCCAGGGAATGGGGCTGGGGGAGGCTGCACCCCAGCCCAGGAGCTGCCTTTCTCCTCCCTGCCTTCCTGGCACAGGGCTCCCAGGAGCTCTGAGCTCACACTGACCTCTCAGGCACCAGCACATCAATAAATTACCAGCAGTGACCACAAGCAGAAAGCAAGGTAGTGCAGAAGGGAAAATTTGGCTTTCCCCAGGCAGGAAGGAAGGGAGATCCTTCCAAATGCTCCACAGGGAGCTGTGTGTCTGCAAGGGCAGCTGGGCCACAGCAAAACTTCAGTGCCCTGATGTCTCAGAGATCCCCCAAACCTGAAGAAGGCAGATCTGGCTCAGCTCAGCCTGAGGGGTCCCACTCACCTGCTCCAGCTCCTTTTCTGCGTGGTGCAGGACCTGGGCAGCCAGGTCCAGCTGCAGGGCGCTGAAGGAGCGCAGGATCTGCCCCAGGAGCTGCAGGGCCGCCTGGTTGAAGTGGGGCAGCTCGGCCAGCAGCAGGGCATTGATGGCCAGGTAGGTGTTCATGGCTGCCTCCTCATCGTAGCTCACACTGCCCACCTCGCTCCTCCTCTCCTGGATCTCCTCGTAGTCCAGCAGCTTGTCCAGGCGCTTCTTGACCAGCTGCTGGGGCCCCTCCAGCATGTCTGAGAGGCTGCACAGGGGCTGCCACACCAGCCTGTCCACACGCTGCTTCTGGCAGGTGGGAGAACCCCAATTGCCATGTGAGACCCCAGGCAGGAGCAGCTGGGGCAGGGGGGAAGGTTTGGGGATGTGTGGAGGGGCTTGTGTGGAGTGGGGAGCAGCTGGGACATTTTCCCTGAGGGCACACAGGATTCCAACAACACAAATCCTTGGGAGGGAGCAGTCCTGCCCCACACAATTCCAAACTTGTGCTCCATGGGAACAGCTGGGCAGGACCTTCATGGCTCAGAGCAGTCTCAGCTCACCCCACACCCCTGCCCAGATCCCATTTAAAGTCCCTCTGCCCCTGTCTTGGGGTGCTCTGGTCTCCTCCCCATCTCCCTGGATGCACATCCCAGCCCTGGATGGGCTCAGGAGCTGTGCTGCTGTTGTTTTATCTCTGTCCTCACCCTCCCTTCTCCCCTGGAGCTGCTCCCTCACTCCATGAGTCAGGCACTGCAGATGGATTTTGTTACTCGCTCCTGGCTCTGCCTGCTGAGCTGGGCTCTGGGGACTGTGAGGACATTGGGGTAGACTCAACTCCTGGCTGCCAGCCCTCACTGTGCCCTGGCAGGAGGTGGCAGAGCTGCAGGAGAGGTGCAGGGAAGGAGCACTCACAAACTCTGGGAAGACAGAGCTCTGGAGGAGTGCAGAGAGGCGGCGATGCTGCAGGGCAGGGCCCTCGTCCATCTGCAGCTCACACTGGTGTGGGGTGGGCAGCAGGAACGCCTGCAGGGAGAACAACCACCCTCCTTCAGCTGCTTCCCAACCATCCTGTGTGTGCTGAACCTTCAGCAGCTTCCCCAGGCTTTCCTGATAATGCTGTGTCTGGGGATTGCATGTTTTGTCAGCACTCAGATTTTCATTTTCCTCAGATGCCCCAAGGGATTTCCATGAGAAAATCGCAGCAGCTGCTGACCCAGGTGATTTCAGAAGGGCAATTTGTTGTCAGGACTGATCTGGGGACATTTCTGCCTTATACACATTATTAGAGCAAGAATTCCCAGGCTGAACAACACCTGGCCTTTTCAATCACTTAAGACCTTGAAGTAATGATAAAGTTTAAGGACAGATTATTCTCAAATGACAGCAGCTCAGACAGTGCTGTCAAAGCCTCACCTTTGGGTTAAACTCCCCTGGACCTGAGCAATCCTTGGATGTTGTGCAACTCCCTGACACAACAGCTCAGCTGCAAATCCCTGGACATCCCCAGCAGCTCCTGGTTTCCACAGGGCTTGAAAGAATTCCACAATGCCAAGGAACAGCTCCAGTGGTCAAGGTTTTACCTGTAAATGGCCCAGGTAGGATGCCACGTTCTCCTTCAGCGTGGCCACGCTCGATGCCACACACTGGAACTTCTCTTCCAGCTCGTCATACTCCTTGTCCTCAGTCTGGAATGAAAGAGGCAGCTTGTCACCAGCATGGGCAGGGCTGGTGGCCACCACTGGGGGCAGAAACAGCAGCCAGAAGCTCATGGGGCTGGGATAGGCAGGGCAGAACCTGGGGGGCTCCATGAATCTGGAAAGGGGCAAAACATTGGAGCAGGTAGCTCTTGGTGTGGTTGTGCTGGGGAACACTCTCTTTCCTTTTGCTGGGGGGCCCAAGGATGCTGTAGGTGTTTTCAGAGCTAAAATTCTGCCCTGCAATGCTCTGGGGTGGGCAGTGAGGTGTGTCCCTGCATCCCTACAATCCCACTGGCTCTTGGGATGATGCAGAACCAGGAGGCAGCATCACCCCCCACACACTGCGCTCCTCATTCTGCTACTGAGGCACTTCAGGAGCAGCAAAATGCCCCAGAAAGGAGCCCAGGAGGGGCAGCAGGGCTGAGGGCAGCAGGGAGGGCTGCCCACCTTGGCCACAATGCCAGCCTCGTGCATGAGGAGCCGGCTGAGGCGCGTGGTTTTCTTGGCGATGGAGTGGGTGTTGAGGCGCGCCAGGCGGTCCCGCAGCGTCAGGTGCTCGGCCTTGTTGTATTTGGTTGCTGCCTCGGGTGGGAGGACACAAAACAAGGGGAGAAAAGAGCAGAGGAGGAGAGTTCATGGCTGAGCAGGCAGGGGTTGATCAACAGGATAAGCACGAGCCACATCCAACAAGGACAGGATTGGAAAACCGAAAAGCTCCCATCTATGGGGAGCCTCATTTCTCCTATCCCAAGGGCAGGACTTTTCTCCTATCCCAAGGGCAGGACTGTTATTCCCCATCCCCCAGCCCCAGGAATGTGGCCAGACTGGTTTTGTCCTCAGCCCCCCATGCCACCCTGCTCCTGCAGCCTTTGGGTCTTGCCCAGAGTGGCATTTACAGGACCAGAGCAGTTCCAAGAGCTCCTGCACAGAGTCTGCAGCTCCAGCAGGCAGGATTAAGTGAAAGCCAGGAAAGCTTTGAACTGATTTAAGTGGGAATTAGTGCCCAGGAGACCACAGGGGTGGGGCTGGGTGCTGTGCCCCCCTGCACCAAGCCCCTGGGCACTCACCCACTTCGCGGCGCCGTTTGTGCTCGTTGATGTTGGCATTGACCTGGGCCATGGCACGAGCCGCTGCCTGCAGGGCTGAGTGGGCGCTGGCACTGCTCGGGGTGTTCTCCAGGATCTTCCCCAGCAGCAGAGGGTACTTGGTGACCCTCTGCACGGGCATCACCAGGAAGAAGCTGAGGTCTGACGCGCCCGTGTGAGGTCTGAACGGAGAGGGGGATTGCTCAGGGTTGGTGTGCAGGGCTCTGCTTTCCTGCTCTCCATGGTTTCTCTGGGAGTGTTTTAGAGACAGAGCAGTCCAGATGTTGTGGGGTATTTGTTGTGGGATTGTCCCTGCCAGCCCCGAGGGCAGTGCCAGCCCTGGGTGGGTGTCCTGGCTCCCTGAACAGCGCTGTGCTTGTCCAGCCCTGGCACACGGGATCAGTGGGCAGCAGGGGGAGGGGCTGGCAGAGTGTCTCCCTTCCCACCCACAGGGAAGGCATCTCTCTCTTTTGGGAATCTCAAAGGAAGCCCTAAGCAGCAAATCCCAGGAGCTCCTCCACTGCCATTCCTGCTTCTCCTGGCTCTGACAGTGCTGAGCCCCCTGATAGTTCAGGTCCCTTAGGGCCAGCCTCTGGTCAATGCGGGGAGGATGTGCCCTCCCTGGGGAAGGCAGCAGCTGTGGATATCACCCACCCCTTATTTTGGGATCCATCATAAAAAATTATGAACCAAGGGTGCAGGACAGGCTGCCAAGGATTACACCAAGAAATGCCACAAAGGTGGTGGCCATGATGTGACACGCTGGTGACACAGATCTGTTCAGGCAGCTTGTCCAGAGAGGAGAAGGGCAGGGCCAGGATGTGAAGCAGGGACAGGGTGGCTCAGCAGCAGGGACAGGGTGGCTCAGCAGCAGGGACCTACACGGTGGCACTGAGGGTGTCCAGGATCTCCTCCTGCAGCCGGGGGTCCCTGCGGTAGCTCTCCACCAGCTGCAGGGCATGGTCGTAGCTGGCACAGTAGATCTTGTACACAGTCTCTATCTCCTCCTTGAACTCCTGGAACAGGGTGCCTGGGGAAGGACAGTGGGGCTGGAGAGGCTCAGGGAAGGCAGAGTTTCTCCCCAGCCTGCTGGGAGGGTGAAGCCAGTGGAGCAATGCCAAGCGTGCCAGGGCAGGGCTCTGCCCCCTGAGCCTGCTGCTGTCCCCATCACCGTCTGCAGGAGCAGGAGGGGTCAGGGCAGGGCAGGGGGCTGGGCTGGCACACCCCTGCACACGGGTGGGCATGGGGCAGCCATGGGCACTGCACTTACTGATGCAGAGCAGCTGCTCCTGGCCCCGGCCGGCCGTGGCCTCCAGACCCTTCAGAAATCGTCTGGAGACATGGAGGATGTCATCAATGTTAGAGAAGAGTCCTTCCAGGTCTAGCTCAGGCAGCTGAAGGGAACAAAAATGCCCCAGGCTAAGCCAAATATATCAAAGATGGACCAGGTGTTTTAGAGGCACTCCTAGTGACCTTCTGTATGTCCCAAGGAACACCCCAGGAGCTTTGGGAATGCTGAGACCTGTCTGGGCTCCCAGGTAGGACAGGGTTAAATCCATGGGTGACACTCAATGCCCATCCAACCCCAGAGCTTGGCTGGTGATGGGGAGCTCAGGAGGGAGCACCTGCACTGATTTGGGCATTTCAGAGCTCTGGACAGGTCCCCCTGCAGTCACCAGCCCCCGGGCAAGGGGGTACCCGGTGTCACCTGCTTCTTCTGGAGGTGTGCCCGGATGTCCCACACACACAGCTGCATGTTGTGCACGTAGCTGGCCTCGGTGGTGATGAGCTCCTCCACGGCCAGGCGCTGGCTCAGTTCCATCCTGTCACAGGGCATCTCCTCGTAGACGGCCTCCTCAGCCTCAGCTGCATCCTCAGAGCCGGGCTCTGCGCTCGCCATCTCAGCAGGACACTGCAGGGGTGGCACAGGCAGCCCTGGCACTGCTGCTCTGCTGCCCAGCACAGCACATCCCCAGCACTCAGCCCATCTGCATTTACAGGCACACTGCAGAACCATAAAACCACGAAGTGCTGCGAGGCAGGAGCAGGCTGGCTGCAGACACCCACGTGTGGCAGGCAGGGACTTGCCACACACACGTGCCCGTGCTCTGGTGACCACGTGTGGGGCTGGGGTGCCAGCAGGGCACTGGGACTGTGTAGGGACCTGTCCCCATGGGCAGAGCAGGGTTTGCCAGCTCCACTCCAGCTCCTTGCTGCTGGGGCCAGTTCTTCCCTCCCTGCCTTGGCTGTCGGTGCCTGGCACCTTGCCTGGCATTCAAGGGTGCTGTTCAAAGTACAAAGAATGGTTCTGCAGTGCTGAAACAAGAGATGTTTCTGAGACAGCAAGAGCTGCTTTAAAAGCCACTGGGAGGGGGGGAGAAGTGGGCAGAGCTGCTGAGGCCTCTGCCAGATGCACTGGCAGCCCCTGGTATGCAATGCCAGGGCCATGCATGGCACAGCACTCTCTTCTCTGCTGTGGAAAATCCGAGCTGATTCCTGACATTTTCTTCTCAGGAAACAAGCTCTACTCTAGCTGACACCAGGGAGGATGAGCAGCTCGCAGAGCATCACAAACAGTGCTTGGCTCCTGGCAGGAAGGCCTTGAGAGGGAGGTGTGGCACAGCCTCCCCTGGCACAGGCACAGCTGGGCTGGATCCGGGGCAGGGGCAGGAATGCTGCAAAGGCAAGGCAGAGGTGCCTGGCAGGATAAAAGCCAGATGGCACAAGCAGCAGCACAGACTTTGCCCTGCCTTACCTGCCCTGCCAGTGCCAACCTCCACAGCCAGACTGCACCATGCCCACTTCGGAGCCCCTCTCCCTGTTCCCACCGGGCCAGCAAGTGGCTGGTGCAGCTGTGAGCCGTGGGCAGGGCCGATGTCCCCTCCTGGCACACTGGGCACAGCCCACTGCTGTTGTGGAGGAGAGTTGTGCTTGGCACAGCAGGCAGAGATGGCATCAGACCTGCCCGCCGGGGGTGGGTCACCGTGCCAGCTGTCACCCCTGCCTGTGCCATGGCATTGCCTGCAGTGGGACATGGGGAGGAGGAGACTTTTCTGCACCCCTCCGGTGCTTCCGAGGTGCCAGGCAGAAGGATTCCATCAAGGACTGTTGGGCAAAGCCAGTGTGCTCTGCCTGGGGTGACAGCACAGCCCCAGTTGAGTGGAGGGAGGTGGAAAGCCCCGCTCTGACAGCCCCTGCAGCTCAGGACATGCCAGCATTGGGGTGTCCCCGGTCCCTGCAGCAGCATTCCGGAGCACAGAGCTGCTCTGGGGGGTTCCCCCAGCCTGACTGCCCTCACCCCCCTGGCCTGAGACCTCGGTGGGAAACGGGAACAGTGCAAAACCAAAAAGGAGCAGGTTTCGTTTTCCCAGGCAGCTTCCCGCATTTGAGCTGTCACTGCTGCCTCGGCGGCTCCCAGCTTCCCTGTCCATAACGGGGGGCTCCGAACATCCCTGTCCATAAGGGGGGGATCTGGACATCCCTGTCCGTAACGGGGGGGGATCCGGACACCCCTGTCCATAACGGGGGGCTCCGAACATCCCTGTCCATAACTGGGGGGTCCGAACATCCCTGTCCGTAACGGGGGCTCCGGGTATCTCTGTCCGTAACGGGGGGCTCCGAACATCCCTGTCCGTAACGCGGACACCGGCCCGGCCTCCCCGACCCCCGCGCACAGGAGTCGCCGGCTCCGGGCCCGCATCTCCCCCCGTCCCCCAGCAGTGTCACCCCCTGTCCTCAGCCAGCCCAGCCTCTCCTGTGTCCCCCTGAACTCCTCGAAGCCCCCGAACCCCCCCGGCCCGGTTCTCACCTGCGGAGCGGCCGGGATTGCGCAGCTCGCTGTGCCCGGCCGCGCTGCCGCTGCTGCGGGCGGGGACACCGGGAGGTGACACCGGGAGGCCACACCGGGAGGTGACACCGGGGGATCGCGAGCAGGGGGTGACCCCGAGCAGTGGGACCCCGAGTAGGGTGACCCCAGCAGGGGATCCCGAGCAGGGTGACCCCAGCAGGGGATCCCGATCAGGGGTGACCCCAGCAGGGGATCCCAATCAGGGGTGACCCCGAGCAGGGGATCTCGAGCAGGGGATCCCGATCAGGGGTGACCCCAGCAGGGGATCCCGAGCACGGTGACCCCAGCAGGGGATCCCGAGCAGGGGATCCCGAGCAGGGGACCCCGAGCAGGGGAGCCCGATCAGGGTGACCCCAGCAGGGGACCCCGAGCAGCCCCGGCCCGGTGCCGGCCCGCAGCAGCCGCAGTCGGTGTCGGCGGAGCGGGGCGGTCCCTGCGCGGTCCCTGCGCACGCCCGGCGGGCGGGGGAGGCTGGCGGCCGGCCCGGCTGGCACCGGCTGGCCCCGATCGCGCCGCCCCCGCCGGCACCGGCACCCGGCACGGGCTGCTGTCCCCCCGAACAGCCGATCTCCCTGCCCCGGGGCCGCTATTGCCGTGCGTCCTTCCTCCGGTGCAGTGTGCCGGCAGCGGCTGGGATGGAGGGCAGGGGACACTCCGGGAGATGGGGACACATTGGGAGATGGGGACACACTGGGAGGGCAGGGGACACACCGGGAGCAG
The DNA here is from genome assembly GCF_009819885.2 of Catharus ustulatus. Taxonomy (NCBI): domain Eukaryota; kingdom Metazoa; phylum Chordata; class Aves; order Passeriformes; family Turdidae; genus Catharus; species Catharus ustulatus. The sequence goes on along the minus strand of NC_046235.1, from coordinate 17,802,511 downwards.
GGGACACATTGGGACAGCAGGGGACACACTGGGAGGGCAGGGGACACACCGGGAGCAGGGGACACACCGAGAGTAGGGGACACACCGAGAGCAGGGGACACACTGAGAGCAGGGGACACACCGAGGGCAGGGGACACACCGAGAGTAGGGGACACACCGAGAGCAGGGGACACATTGGGACAGCACGGGACACACCGAGAGCAGGGGACACATTGGGACAGCACGGGACACACTGGGAGGGCAGGGGATACACCGGGACAGCACAGGACACACCGCCTCGCCCCTGCCAGAATAGCAGGGCCAGGTGCCCCATGTCCCCCTGGCATTGTTTTGTACAGCCCCAGTGATGCCCCGGTGCCCGCACAGCCCATCCTCAAACACATTCCCGTGTTATCCCAAGGTCAGGCGTGTCCCCGGCACAGCCCCTCTGCTCTACTGTCCCTTACCAGCTGCTCAGCCTCGGGAACAGGGCAGAGAAAACAGAAATGAAAATATAACCAACATTAGGGCATGGGGAACCAGCCACTGCTTGGCATGAAGTTGGGTTTGTTTTTTTTTTGACTTGGTGAGGTGTTTGCATCCTTATAAACAAGCTATTGAGGAGAGAGGCTGATCCCTCGTCCTGACCACAGGGAGGAGATGGCAGCACCGGGGTTTTTCCAGGCTGACCCAGGCTGTGCAGAAAGTGTCACTGTGAAAAGGACTCTTGAGTGACTCATGCAGGACAAGGCAGCGTCTGTAACTGGATCCAAAACTCCCCATGGGCCAGGACAAGCTCTCTAACACTCCAAACCCTTCCCTGTGTGTCCCTTTGTGATACAGCCTGGGCAGGGCAGCACAGGGACCCACATGCACCTGCTCCACTGGCTCCCACTGCCACAAAAGCCATCCTGTCCCCCTGCCTGCACCCCATCCTGCCCACGGAGAGGCTGGCTGTTGATTTTGGGCCCCAAGCAAAGCCCTGGGTGTGGGGCTGTCATTCCCAGGCTGGTCTGTGCCATGTGGGCTTTGGCAGTGACATGGGCATGGGGCTGGGCAGTGAGGGCATGGCCTGGCTGTGGCCTTGGGGACACAGATGTCCTTCCTCCCTTGCAGGTGGCAGCAGGGGTGCAGTCCTTGCCCAGGTTTGGGCTGGCATTGCTCTGATGCCAGCAGCTCTCAGCTCCATCCTCAGAGCTCCATCTCTGACAGCCACGTCCAACAAAGCCATTGAGACACATCACAGCTGCTTTGCTCCCATCAGCACATCCTGCATGGTCCAGGACAGGAGCCACGAGGGAATCCCAGCAGGGCAGAGCTCCCTCCTCCCCCAGCATCTTCATCCCACCGGGCAGGACCAACACCTCCAGCCCCAGCTCCTCCCAGGCCAGCTCAACCAGGGGTGTTCCCTCCGGCATATTTCCCATTCCAATCCGGTTTTTCAGAGGCTGGATTGCCTGGCTCCAGCGAGTTCCTTGCAGGATGGGCTTGTCCTCCTTCCTGACAGCTCCTTCCCTCAGTACAAGCTGTTTCCTTCCTGCCCTGCTGCTGGCACCACACACCTCCCAGCCAGCCTGGGCTGGGGCTGTGGCTCCTCTTGCCTCACCTGGGTGGCTCAGGGAGCACTGGGAGCAGTGTGACAGGGCTGTCACTGCCCCAGGAGGTGTCACAGCAGGCTGCCTGCCCTGCTCCTCACACGAGGAAAACATCAGGCGCCGGCTGGTCCAGCACAAATGTTTGTGCGCCAGGGCTGTGCTCAGGTGAAGCCAAGCTGAAGTGTTCCAGCAGGGTGGGCTGGCCCCTGGCACCCAGCTGGGTGTGCTCCTACCCTGCCAACACAAACAGGGAGTGGGATCTCCCATGTGTGGGATTGTGGAGAGAGGCAGGACTGGCTGCTCCTGCAGCAGAGCCAGCTTGGTGCAACCCCATTGCACAAGTGCACAACAGAGCAGAGGTGAGCCACCTGCACAGCACTGCCCACTGCCACAGCAGGACTGCTCTGCCACCCTTTGTCTGGCAGGATTTAATAAAAAACCCAACCCCAGGCTGGTGGGATCCCCTGTGCCACTCCCTGAGGGATGAGCACAGCCTCAGTCCAGGGGCTGGAGCAGCACCTGATGGTGGTTCTGTGTTCTGGCTCAAAACAGGACGTGGTGAAAGCCTCGGGAAGAGGGAGGTGGATGGGAGGCAGGAACATCTGGCAGAAGGCATCACCTCACCTGGAAGGGGGTTATTTCCACCCTACATCTCACCCTGAACTTGCTGGCTCCTGCAAAGCCTTTTGCTGTTTTGCCTACTCCAAACATTAATGCTGAGGATATTGGGATGAAAGCTAAAGCCATCAGGGGGCTCTCTGGGAACGCTCCAGACAAACTTTGAATTAAACAGGGCTTGCTCAGAAAATAAACACAGCTTCCAGCCATGCAAAGCACCACAGTTCAGGTTCTGCCTAATAACAGCAGGCGAGGGTTCCTCTCCCAGCAGCAGGTTTGTACAGGAAAGTTACATTTCCTCTGTTTAATCTCTTCCATTCTTACTGTTCTTTGGATTTCTTTCCCATCTAGAAAGGACCTGGTGACCACAGGCTGTTATCAGCCATTCAGGATGGAAAGGAAAACACAGGGAGAAAAACAGCAGCTCAAGAATGTGCTCCCAGGTGCGTCCTAATCACAAAACTTCCTCCCACACGCCAGGGCTCGGAAGTGGACTTCGCCTGCAGCCCCACAATCTGTGCGTGCTCTGCAGCCCCAGCCACTGGAAAGGAGGAAAAAACCTTTGGAATTAAAGGTTTTCATTCTGCTGAGATTGCCACCAGCTCCTGAAAAACCACAGGGATATCATTCCTTCCTCTTCCTCCTTCCCTTCCCAGTGAATGTGATTAAGAGGGAAGCAGGGCTGTGCCTGCCTGCTCAGGATAATCCCATCCAGGTACCCAGCCAGGGCTCCCAGGCAGGTGGAAATGCTGTCAGCTCCAGGGCTCTGGAGGGAGCTGCAGGCTCCAGCCACATGCCTGCACCACGAGGCAGAGCACAGCCTAAAAATAAGCAGATAGGATTTGATCTAGGCAGAATAAACGAAGAGTCAGCTCTTTATTTCCAAGAGGGTTATTTATGGGCCTCCTTCATGGAGGAGGCTTCAGCCCCTCTTGGCCTTTCTGAGGCCACAGCAGCACAAGCCTCCTGGATCCACAATTTTGTGTTGAAGCTTCATTTCCACCAGCCCCTGTGGTCCTTCCCTGTCCCCTCTGCTTCCCTGCCTTGCTTTTCCTACCCCAAGATCTCCATTTCTCTCCCAGGGCTGGTGACTCTGGGCCTTTCACCCATTTGTCACAAATCCAGCTGAGCCAGCTGGTGGTGACAACAGCTCAAGGAGAAAGCCAGAGGCTGGTGTGAGGGCACTGAATGCTGTGATATTAATATTCATGTTCTCTCAGGGCCAGCATGGAGGATGCAGAGGTGAGAACAAGCCATGGGCACCTGAGCTGGAATGCAGGGAGAGCCAGAGGTGTCTGCAGCTCTGGGAGGAAGGGCAGAAGTGTCCAGGCCAGTCCAGCCCCAGACAGGGCCACCCACACCCCACCATGGAGCAGTGCCAGTGACAACATTCCTTGCCCAAAACATCCCACAGGATCCCTGCTGCATCCCACACCCCACTGAGGACAGGCTGCCTGCAGCAAGGAGGTGACAAGACACGAGAAAAGCAAGAAGAGTTCCGAAAATTCTGGTGGTTTCTGCTGATTACTCATTTCCACTGATCCAATACTGATCTCCTCCCTGCCTGACTCTGGAGGATTTCTGCTCCTGCTGCATCATCACAACCACCCACCCACAGAGCTGGAACTCCATGTGAGCTGCTCCTCCTCCTCCTCTCCTGTGGGCACCCCACTCACCCGGGCACCCCCTGCCCACGGCCACCCCGGGGTGCTGCTGCTGTGTGAGAAGCCAAGGGGAGGCACATCCCCTTCTCCTTTGGGGTCAGAGTCCCCCCAGCTCCTCCAGGCAGATTCCTGCAGGAGTGCTTGTTCTGGAGTCGCAGCAGCAGCTGCTGCCTGTGCAGGAGGAGCTGCAGGAGCTGGATTCTCTTGCTTCAGAGAGAAATGAGGGGTGGCAGGGAGGCGAGAGCCCCTTCAAGCTGTCCCTGTGCCATCCCCCCATCCCTTTTTCCACTGACACCCCCAGGAATGCCTGTGCCGTGACAGGGCTCGTGTCTCTGCCACAGGAAAATGCAACAGGTGTCTCTTGAGAGAACCACTGGGTGCTTGTTTTACTGCTGGAGGCAGAAACCCAGCCCAGGGGGCTCAGCTGGGTCTCACAGCACGGTGAGGACACTGAAAACAAAGACCTGGCAGGTTCTGCCGGGAAGGAGGGGAGGGCTGAGCAGCCCTGAGCTTTGTGCTACAGCCTGGGGAAGTTCACAGCCAAGAGCAGCCTAATGCCTGGGCCTTCATTTTGGGAGAAATAATCACCAGAGGCTTCAGAGCGCTGGGACTGGTGGGGCTGCCAGATGCCAAGGTTGAGAAAACAGGGAGATGTGGCTGAACTAAGCCAGAAGGGATGGAAAGAGGTGGAAGGAGAGCTCCAGAGGTCCCTGGAGCCTCAGCAGCAGCAGAGGTGGCCAGCTCATGGTGTTGCCCACACATCCTCCTCTCCCCATCATGTCACGTCAGAGCAGGGAGGATGTTTAACTGGGGGGGAGTTTGTTGTGAAAAAACCCAGCAGCTCATGCCATGGAATATAAAATGATGGCCAGGAATCCCAGTTCTGGCAGCTCAGCCTGGGTGCCAGGCACAGCTCAGAATCCCCCTAAGCTGTGGGGTTATCCCAGCTCTGCCCAGGTGGCAGTGCCTGTGCAGGGTTACTCTGCCTGTCTCTAAAGCAGAGCTCCCCTGTGTGCCAGCAGCCACTGCTCCATCCTCCTCCCTCCAGCCACAGCCTGGCTGCAGTGTCACAGTGTCTCCATTATTAATGAGTCTCCATTATTAATGAGATTCCAGCTCTTGCAGCAGCCCTGACTCACCAGCCCACGCCTGCTCCCCAGGCCATGCTGGTGAGAGCCACCAGCCTCGACACCCTGTGCCAAGCCTGGCTGCTGCTCTTGGCCACGGGGCCATCCTGCAAGGACTGGGGAAGGAAACCTGGTTTTTGTGCCATGTCCGGCCAGCCCTCCCACCAGAGCCCCTCAGGGACATGGGAGGGAGAGAGGAAAAACCTGCCAGGCAGAGCAGTTGTTACAGGCAGGAAAGGAAGGGCTGGAATAAAAGGTTTGTTTTCACAGCTAAGGGGTGTTACCTGTGGGGAGCCATTGAGTGTGTCCACAAATTATCTGGAAAAGGGCAGGGCCAGCAAAGTGACCACGTTTGGCACCAGCACCGAGCTCTTTGAGGCTGCTGGGTCCTTGTCCCTGAGCAGGGGACTGCAAGGCAGCCAAGGGAACTCAGGAAAAGGCAGGGAAAACACATAAAAACCAGTCCTAACACTGATAGCGCAGTGGCAGACTGACTGGTACAACTCCTCCCAGGAAGGGAATCTTGGGTGTTGCGCTAAATGATGTTTCCAAAATGCCTGGAGCGGAGAAAGCAGAAAACTGAGTGCTGGGAATGAGCAGGGAAGAAGCAGAGGGTGGGAAAGGAAGCCCTGGCACTGTGTGAGCTGGTGATGTGCCCACGCTGGGGATGCTGCCTGCAGCTCTCCCCATCTCCCTGTCTCCAGAGGGATGTGGAAGAGGCTCAGAGAGGGGGAGCAGGAATGCCCCAAGCTCTGCAGGAGGAATGGCAGGAGAAGGGATGAGGGAGAGGGGTGTGATGCAGATCTGCCCTGCCCTGGGAGGTGTGTGAGGGCAGGGAGGTGATGGCTCACCAGCCAGGCTCCAAACGAAACTACCTGCAGGGAAGTTTGGGACAAGGAAAAGGAAGTGGTTCTTGGTGCAATGTGTAGTTAAACCATGGAGCTCCTCACCACAGGATGTGACAGATGCAAAGCATTTAAACAGGAACTGGATGAATTCATGGAAGAAAAATCCTTTGGGTTATTAAAGACAAAGAACTGCCTTCCTTAAGGCTGGGGGGAGCTCAGGGGATATTCTTGGGACAAGAATACTGCAAAAATCAGCTGTGGGCCACAGCTAGAGGCAGAGTATGGGGCAGCTGTGACATGGCTCTGACCTGCTGTCCTGAGATGGAACCAGAGATCAGGAGCCCCCTGGACACATGGCACACCATTCCTCACCCCAGGAATGTCACCTGCTGCTCCCCAAGGCTGCAGCACATCCACCCTGTGTGAGCACTCAGCACTCCTGCCTTCCCTTCTGGACTGAGATTTCTGTCTCTCTGCAGAGGGGACTCAGGTCCCACATGTCTGAATTTTCTTGAGAAGTTTCAAAGGGAAAAATCTCCTCAAGTGATGGCAGGTGGGATCCCAGGAGTGTGGGAACACAGCTGGCTGTGGGGACACACTGTTCAGTCACCACACCCTGTGTCCCTCTGGAGGCAGAGTCACAGCAGGGACAGCACAGGAACTGCCTCACTTAGGAGAGAGGTGATGAGTTTTGAGTCACAGGAGATTTTGATTTTCTCCCCAGGTACTAGTGAGGTTTGGACTGAGCCAGCAGCACCGTCATCAGGGTGAGATGTCCTTGCTGGGTGACATTTCTGTGCCAGCCATCAGCCACCAGCTCCCAGACCCACAGGAGCTGCTCAGGAAGGAGTGTGGGTACGAGAGCTCAGGCAGTGACAAATAATCCTGGCTGTATTTTCAGCCAGTCTCAGAGCCAACGGGACCAGGCACAGCACAGTGACCAGCAGAGCTGTGCTCCCACTCTGCAGCCAAATCTGGTCCCTGCAGCTCTGCACCCCTGCCAGGACCTGCTCCCCTGGGCAGAGGATGCTGCAGAGGGAGCCTGTGCTGTGCAGAGCACAAGGGAGGTTCATCCTTGGCTGGTGCTGCTCCAAAATTTGCATTTGCACCCTGCTCTTCAAGGCACCCAGCTGCTGAAAGGGTTTTTAAGATATAGTTTTAAGAGTAACATAGTGAGTGAACTGCCTGCTTGGTTCAATAACACCCAGTAAAAACACCTACTACTGATATATCATTATCAGCACCTACTGTCTGTAAAAATTGAACACCACAGCCCAAATTAAGATTGATTAAAAAAATTTCAAACAACAGCCAAAAAGCACACATGCTCTAAAAAGGCAAAGTCAAAGAGTAACTATGTAAAACAGTTCCTGGAATATAGAAAATAGTTCATAGAAAAGTTTGAAGATGTATGATAGGTCTATGAATATACAACAGGCTGATAAATTTAAAGGGTGTCTCCAAAACAACAAGTGTGCTCTTTGCTGAATGCCAAGCACCCAGCCCTTACAACATTTTATATTATTACTGGCTTTTATTAAACTTTTTTAAATCTAGCAAAAAAATAAACCTTGTTTTTCTCATCATTAGTGCTGAAATTCGCTGAGGACCCATCAGTGAAGGAGCCCTTGACAGAGCTTGTTCCCAAGTGCATCCAAGCAGGACAAGCCCATCCCTCCCTCATCTGCTTGTTCTGCTCCCCAGGCCCTGAAATGGGACCCACATGTCCTGTTTGCTGCCCCAGAGGGGTTGTAGGGCAGGGCTTTGTGCATCCAGGGGTTGATTGATTCATTAGTGATATTTCCAGTGCTGTGCTGACAATGACATGTGATGAGCCTTTCCCCTCATCTGGCACTTTCCACCCTGTGCTCTTCCCAAATAAGCTCGTGATGATCTCTGGAGGAGGGGAGAGAAAAAAATTCAGCCATAATCAAACAGCATCTCTCAACCCATTGTGGGGCTTTTTTTAATCTCAGCAAGCATCAGCTTTTGAATGACCTGAAAAGCTCATTGAGTAGAGATGTTCAGGCAGGAAGGAACTTGCTTTAAAAAAATGGAAAGGGGGTGTAATGTCCTGACAGCTCCAGCCTCAGCTCCAGCTCATTTCTCCCCAAAAAAAAGAAATAAAGAGCACCCCAAAAAGAGGTGGGACAGACTGTGCTCATTTGTTTCTGCCACTGGAGAGCAGCAATGCCCAGCAAGCACAGCCAGAGGCTGCACTGGGACCTGCAGCAGACACTGCACCAGCTGCTCTTGTTCTTCTTTTCCTCCCTGGCATCCTAAAGCACAGCACACGACATGTATAAAACCCATGTTCCCTAAAATGGCTCAAGAAATTGCACTTAGGAGGATGATTTACTCCCAGGTGTATGAGCTGTCATCCAGCAGCTGAATTATTTTGTGTTAGAGCAGACTCACCTCAGTGATTTGAACCTGACTGATTTAAGCAGCCACAGAGGAAATGTGCCTTGGCTGCCAAACACCAGAACTCTGCACACCAGCGGGGTAATTAATTCAAAAGCACCAGAGAAGCTGCTGCTGAAGACTTCTCCACAGCACTTGACATGCAGTGAATCAGCTGTGCTGCTATTTCCATCTTTTTGGGCCCATGACTTCCTCAGATTCTCTTTCCTCACCTCCCAGTGCATCCTCTCAAGCACTCAAAACATTTTCAACCCTGACATCACTGAAAAGTTTAAGCCTCAGCTCCACAGACACTGCAAGAAAATCTTCCAGGGAGCAAGTCCACTGGTGGAGCTTCAGCTGTGCACTACCAACATTCCTGTGAATCATCCAAATTACTTGAAAATCCTCCTTTTCCTCTAGTACTTAAAAAAAGAAAAAAAATCCTCTCTCCAAACAGCCAAGAATATCACAGTCTGAGGAATTCCCCTCTAACTTCTTACAGGTTTGGAAGTGGCACTGGACACCTCCCTGGACACTTTGGTTCAATCCAAGCATTGCAAGAATGAGATTTGTGCCTCTGTCCCAAAGCCAGGTGCCATCTCCAGGGCCTGTTGTGTCCTTTCCATGGCTGTGGATGCTGGGATCTGCCTGGAGACACGATGAGCTCAAGGGTGAAGGTCTGGCATTAGTGGGGGAGTCTTTTCTGCTCCCCTGCAGCAGAGCTGGAGATGAAATCCCACGATTTCACGGCTGCTCACATCCCTGCTGAGGCAAAAAGGCATCTCCTGTGCAGGCTGTAACTACAGGGGCTGACAACTTTTTGAGGGTTGCGTGCAAACACTTGGAGCAGACGGCCCTGCCAAAAATAATGGTGCCTCTTGCCTCGTGCCAGCACTGGCATTGAAGCTCTGCACTGAGATCCAGCCTGGCAAAGGCTGCCAGTGTCAGACTGTTCCGGAAAAACAGAGTTATTTTCAACCTGGAGCGGTTCCCTGGGCTGGCTCCCCACAGCCCTGTGCCAGTGCAGGGGAGGGAGCCCCAGGAGGGCAGGGACAAGTGGCCCTGGTGGCCAGCAGCACCTCTGGGTGCCCTTGGCGTGGGTGGGTGTCCAGCAGGACGCTGCCCATGGAATGTGGAGGGACAGGATCCCTCCTGGTGAGCCCCACGTCACCCTGCTCTGCAAGGGCCACCTAAGGGACAGGAGGGTGCCAAAGCCACCTGTGCTTGGGTAGCAGTGTCTGAAGATGAGCTGCCTCTCACAGGGTCCCAGAACAAAACTGGTTTGGTTCCTGCTGGCACAAGCTGCTCCTCTCCAGCCGTTTTCCCAAACACCATAAGCTCTGCTAAAAATAGCTGCATGGAGGATGAGCTGAGGTCAGCTCAAAGCTGAAGGCAGGGCTCAGCAGGGAGGGCAGAGGTCTCTGTGTGAAGGACATGCTGCAGGTGTGAGGTGTGTGCCAGGACAGAGAGGTGTCCCTCACCAGGAGCTGCTGGGGCTGCAAAGTGGGACCAGATCTCACTGGCACACGTCCCTCAGTCGTGGCAGAAGCTCAGTGCCCCTCCTGGCAAAGAGCAAAGGGATTCTGAGGTGATTTTGGCTGCCAGGACTCAGTGACACCCATTGGTGCTCTCTTGGTTTTGCCTGTACTGGGTTTTACTCACTTACAGGGAAAATGGGGTAAAATTGTCTTGGGTTCTCCATCTCTCTGAGACAATAAACACTTCAGAGAGCAGGTCAGAGCTCGGGATGAAGATAAGGGCTGCTCACACCGGAGGCTTGGTTGTGCAGCAGGACTCCTGCCCTGCCTTTTGGACAGGGAAGAGAGAGGATTTATTCCTTTCACTCTCTCAAGGGATGCAGATAAAAGATGTTTCATAGTCTCAGTGGCCTTGAAAGATGTGAAAAACAATAATGGACAGGAGGTTGGTGTTGTCCCTGTGAGCAGGGAATTCACAGATTCTCCTGCTCTCTCCTGGTGTCTGCAGAGCCCCTTTCCAGGCTGTGGGAGTTGTTCCTTCAGTTTTCCAATCTGTTGTTCTGCCATGTCACTGCCAGCCTGGGACAACCCTTGCACTGTCCCCTGGAGCTCCATCAGAGTCACCAGCCTGGCAGAACATTAACCCAGAGAAAGCACCAGGAGAACCCTTTGGAAAATTTTCTGTAGGTTTAAAGAGTTGAGCTCTTGGAGGGTCTGCTGAGCTGCCAAGAGCTGGGCAGTGAGAGGGGAGAGTATGAAGGACAGAGGATGAAGAGACCACCCTGAGTGTGAGCAGCAGCGAGACCTTGGGTCAGCTCAGCTTGAAATTCCCCTCCCAAATGACATTTTCAGAGCCAGTTAATTAGAATTTTAAATCCAATCTCTGGACACAAAGCTGTCTCCTGGACACAGAGTTGTCCCCTGGACACAGAACTGTAACCCAGACATAGAGCTGTCCCCTGGACACCAAGCTGTCCCCTGGATACAGAGCTATAACCCAGACACTAGCTGTCCCCAGGACACAGAGCTGTCCCCTGGACACAGAGCTGTCCCTAGACACAGAGCTGTCACCCAGACACAGAGCTTTCCCCAGGACACAGAGCTGTCCCTAGACACAGAGCTGTCACCCAGACACAGAGCTGTCCCCCAGACACAGAGCTTTCCCCAGGACACAGAGTTGTCCCCCAGACACAGAGTTATCACCCAGACACAGAGCTGTCCCCCAGACACAGAGCTTTCCCCAGGACACCGAGCTGTCCCCAGGACACCGAGCTGTCCCCAGCAGGCAGGAGGTGGCAGCATTGCCTAGCCCAGCAGATCCTGCTCTCCTGCACAGCCAGGCATGGGGCTCTTTGCTGGCCCAGGAGCTCCAGACCTGTTTTTCCAGCTCCTCCAAGGGTACGTGACTCAAGCCAAACGCCTCCCAGCTGCTCAGATCCCATCCAGAACAGCCATTAGCACAGCCCCAAAGGGCCACAGAGGCACATCAGCCCTGAGCTGTCTGCAGATCACAGGGGGCACCTGAGGACACGGGGCTCTGCTTTCAGCAACGGCTGTGATGTTCAGATACCTCATTTGCCCTTGAAGCTCCAGCCCCCTGAAGCAGTGTGTGATGCATCCCAGATCCCCCACACGAGATCCACAATCCCTGTGAGTGACAGGAGTGAGGATATTCTTGCCTGCACGAATACTCCCTGACAGAGCCGAGGTGGGAATGAGTTGGAGGCCAGCTCGTTCTCGGAGCATCGTTTTCCTTCTGGTGCATCTGGCTGATTTTGAGTCATTTGCATTTCAATTTTTTCATCAGAGACACAGAGAGAGCTGTAGTAAAACCTTGGATTTAAGCTCCTTGAAACACAAGGGGAACTTGGAGATGATATTTGTCATGCAGGGCATTGCTGAGTGCCAATCTTCCCTCTCCAATCCTCTCGGTCTCGCACTGTGGAGTCATCTGCAGCTCGCTGAGTCCACCACAGGAGGAAACTGAGGAAAATCACAGATTTCCCTTCCTGCCTCACAGCCAGATGGACACAAGCCAGAGCTCTTTTGCACTTGTGCAGGCAGAAAGTGTTTTTACCAAGCTAGAAAGCAGCATGGTGAGTTCAGGAAGAGCTTCTTCCACCGTGTGGATGCTGTTCTTTGAGAGAACTCCTCCACCTTCATATCCTACTGATATGTCCTAACCTGGACCTCTCCATCTCACTTTTCTCCAAAGCAGTCAGCTATTAAAAAAAAAAAAAATTAAATCCATGCATAGACAGGTCTTAAAATCCATATTTTTATTATTTCCATGGCTTTGGGTGCACCAGGCAAGCTGGGAGGCAGTTTCTGCCTGCCTGCCTTCAAAGCAGACACCCTGAGTAGGCTTTCCTTCTACTTCCATGAGCTACATTACTGGAGGAGCTTTCTCTCTCCTGCAGACTGAATCATTTCCCAAATGTAGCCTTGCACGGCAGAAGACGCCGCTGTGACAGGGAGTGATGATGATGAGTCACCGGGAATTCACAGTTTGGTGTTTCTGCAGAGGGAAAACTCACAGAGAGAGAGAGAGAGAGGGGGCAATACAGGAGATTTAATTTCTGACAGACAGCAAGGAGCACAAGCTGCTGGGGCAGGGTGACCCTGGCCAGGAGACACCTGGGTTTGGTGGCCAGGTGAAGGTGACACTGCAGGGATGTGGCTGTGATGGGTGGCTCTGTCTGTGGTGTCCTCGTCTGGGGGTCACGGGCTGCTCCTGGTGCTCACCTGGAGAGAACACCCAGCACTGCATTGGGAAGGGAAACAGGCACAGGGAGAGGGGCTGAGGGTGAATTGTGCAGCAGGGAAGGGCGATGGAGCGCGAAAAGCTAGCACCATGATCCCCTTGGGAATGGGATTGTGGCTTTGAGGGAATTGCAGGTTTGTTAGGGTTGGAAGGCTCCTCTGGAGATGGGCCAGGCCTGGAGCAGGGGGCATGGGAATGGATCCAGGTGGGTTTGGGATGTCTCCAGAGTGAGAGACTCCACAGCAGCCCCGGCAGCTGTTCCAGGGCTTGGCCTCGGTCATGGAAACAATCACAACATGCCAGGATCGTTTGGGTTGGAAAAGATCTCCCAGATCATCGAGTCCAACCTGTGACCGATCCCGCCCTGTGACCCAGACCAAAGCACTGAGTGCCCCATCCAGCCTTGGCTTAAACACCTCCATGGAATGAAGTTGTTGTGTATTTATTTCTCCACAAACCAGCCCGTTAACATACACACAGGTTGAGGCCTGGGCTTTGAGAGAGGCTGGGATCAGCACCATATGTGGAGTGGTATCTCAGTGGTGGCTGACCCAGCTCCAGCCCCCGTTTTTATGACGGATCTCCCGGTGCCTCAGGGCCCGGGGGGTGTGTGGGCAGTGCAAAAAAACCCCTCACGACCCCCGCCCGCTGCGGCCGCCTGTCCCTTTAAGAGCGAGTGAGGGCACGTCCGCTTTCCCCGCCCTCTTCCGCCCGAACCGGCGCAACGGCTCTGTACGCATGCGCGCGCCCACAGAGCGACCAATCACCGCTCTGAACGGAGGGGCGGGGCGCTGAGGGAGGGCGGTGATTGGCTCAGCGTGGCCAGGGGGCGTGGTCTAGGCGGCAGCGCCCAGCCCCGCTCCCAGCGCACCCCGCGCGGTGAAGAAGCGGCGGCCGCGCGCCGGGGGCATTTTGTGTCGGTGGCAGCGGCTCAGGCACAAGATGGCGGCGGCGGCCGAGTGAGCGGCCGGCGGCCGCCGCGACCCCGCGAGTCCCCCCCTTTCCCCTCCCTGCTCTCACCAGCACCTCGCGGGCCGCTTCTCCTGTTTCTGGAGCGCGCCGAGAGCCGGGGAGCGGCGCAGAGCCGCGCAGGGGGGGCGCCCGCCCGAGGGCCCCGGCTGGAGCTGAGCGCGGGGACCGTCCTTGGCTGCGCCGCTCTCCCCGCTCCAGCCCCCTTTCCCCTCCTCGGGGGCGGCCGTAGAGCCCTCGTTGTCCCGCCGAGCCGGCCGGGAGGGCCCGAGAGCCGCCCCTCGCCATGGCGAGCAGCAGCGGCTCCAAGGCCGAGTTCATTGTCGGAGGCAAATACAAGCTGGTGCGGAAGATCGGGTCGGGCTCCTTCGGGGACATCTATTTGGCGATCAACATCACCAACGGGGAGGTAAGGGCCGCTCGCACTCCCCTCTCAGCTCCCCGGGGGCTCCGTGGCCGTTCCGAGCCCCAACTGCCCCCGGCTGTGCCCTCCGGCTGCCCGGGCTGGGCTCTTCCTTCCCCCCAGGGTTTTCCTTTCCCTTCTATGAGGGGCTTCATTCCCCTCCTTTCCCCCGAGGCTCTTCGTTCCCCTCTCCCCATCGCTGTCCTTTCCAAAGCAGAGCCCTGCGGTCGTGGGATCCCCCACCCAGCACTTAAAAGAGGAGAAAAGAGCCAAAAACCATTGTGGGAAAACATATTTAAATATATTTGTGTTTTGTGAGTGGTCGAAGTCGTCGTCCCTCGCCCGCCATGCATCTCTTCCTCTGCTCAGCTGGGGAACACTTTGTATCTTGTTTTATCAACACTAATAGAAACAAAGAAGATCCCCCTGTTTTTCCAGCTTTTCCTTTGTTTTTTTTTTTCTTTTCTTCCTCCCCCTCACGGCTCTGAGCTGTAAAGAAGAAACACCCACGTATGTTCTTCCTCACTTAAGTGGTTCTGAAGACTCCACATCTCTCTAGCTGAAATGCATGACCCGGCATGGATATTTACGTACAAATCACCGCGATGTGGATTCTATTGGAAGACGCCACAAAATGCAGCGAGCACGTCCAGCTGGGAAATAAATAATAAATACATACATACCCAAAAGTGTTTGCATCAGGGGTGTGTGATGTGGGGGATGTGGAATTGCTGTGCCCCTTAAAAAAACCTCGGTGGACGCTGTGCCCTGACTCCTTGTTCCCTCTCACTGCAGGAAGTTGCTGTGAAGTTGGAGTCTCAGAAGGCTCGGCACCCCCAGCTGCTCTATGAAAGCAAACTGTACAAGATCCTACAGGGAGGAGTTGGCATCCCACATATACGGTAGGAAGCAGCCGTGTGTGCCAGTGGTGTTTCTGGATGCTTGGCATGACTTTTTTTGGTCATGCTCCTTACTGTGTATTGGCAGTTGTTTTATACTTTGTAGTGTGAGGCAGGGCAGCACCGTGAAATGAAGTTTATCCATGCAGGATTGGGGCTGATAAGGGGGGAAATGCTCCATTCCAAGCTCTCCAGCTCGCTGGATCCCTCTGGCAGGCCCGCTGTCTTTCAGCAAGAAATTCTTGTGGCCATTAGAACAAAGTGTGAGGAGGTTGTTTCTCCGAGAGGCAGAGAGTTGGGAGCCGGCCCTGGAAATGGCTGCTTTCTTTTGTTGCCTCTCTCTCTCTCTTTTTTTTTTTTTTTTTTTTTTTCAACATGTCTTCCTGCTCCGCTCAGAAAATGGCGGCTGGACGTGATTAACCCTCCCCCTTCTCCTGGTGGGACAAGGGACGTGCTCGGGCTTGTGCCTTTTTCCTTTCATAGTTACGAGCCGCCAGCCTCGAGACTGCGGAGAGAACCTGGAGCAGCAATGAAATGGCAGCGGCTCCTTTCTGCTGCCCGCAACAGATGCGTCACCAGGGCTGGGATTAATCCCTCCCAGTTCCTCATTATGCGGCTCCTTGCTTCGTATTCCAGCTGAAACTTTGGGCAGGGTTGCAGAATTTCCTGATCTGGAAGAAAGTCGCTGGTACATGACTCCTGGAGGGGTTATTCCTCCAGGTGTTGTGCCCGATGCTGGAATCTGGGCATTAAAGAGTTACATGAAACTTCAGTTTTCTCCAGCCAGACTTTTTACAAGTTGTTCTTTTTTTTTTTTTTTTTTTGAAACTTTGTTAATAATTGTTTTTAAAGTTTTTTTTTTCCCTTGACACAATAGCATAAAGGATTTTTGTTCCTTGAGCTGCACAAACTATTTCAGTTTGTTCTGTGTCAAACTGTGAATTCCATTTCATTTAACCCTTCCCGACTTTGTACAGGATCAATAGTGGCACTTTAAAGTTCTCACGATGGCATAGCCAAGATTCTGTATTAATTCAGACAAAGCCTAGTACAAATCTGCATTTCTGAGGTTAAAAGCTCCTTCCCCCAAACAAGTTCTGCTCCTGAATGTGAGCTGGAGGGAGACAATGTTGTCCTGGCCATCTGTCCTCATCCACTCCAGCCTTTTGCAGAGATACAATCAACATACCTGAATTAAATACTCGCAGCTTCAACAGAGTTGCTGCTGTGAAAACAGATGCATTCTTTCTTTGAGAGTGCAGTTTCCTTCTTTTCTCAAACGTGGCTGCCTTTATTTCACAACTGAAAGAATAGGAATTGCAGTTTGGAAAGCTCTCATGGTATAGTTGCATGCTAAAACAGGGATAACTGGGAAAACAGCCAGAGCAAGCAGATATCAGGTGTTTCATCACAGAACTGGAAATGCAGGCATTCTTGAACTACTTTTTTGAAAAGTAAATGAGTGAGTGGTGCTGTAATGAGGCCAAGTTGCAAATTTTTGGCTTTTCCACTGAGATACTGTTTAATTTCTTGTATTTAGTTAAAATGCCCTGGGAAATACTGATGATAACCTTGCATGTTGAGAAACTTGCCTCTAGCTTCGATTACAAATTTCCTCTCTATTTGATGTTCTTGTACCTCCTAAAAATAATCCAAGGTCCAAAACCATTGAGAATGGATAAATGAGGCAACACTCACCAAACTGATTCATAAACTCATTGTGCTAAAGGGGTGTGATTATTGGATAATCAGTCAGTCCTTGCAGGTTCTCACAAAGTTAATCTTTGTATTTTTCTAGAAAAGTGTCTTTTTGGAAATACTTCTTTTCTGAAGCAGCATTAATTGTAAATTTATTTTTATGTGCCAGATGCTCCTTGAGTGATTTCTCTGGGCTGCTGGTATTGGTTTGGTGATGCTTGAGAAAATCTAAACCAGCATTTTTAGGTTTATTTTCTCCTAAGAGGAAGCTGAGTAGGGGAGCAGCACAGTGGTTGTGGCAAATATGAAAATGTTGAGTGTTTAGTAGAAGTAGAATCCATGGTGCTCTGAATCCCAGTCAATACTTAGGTCACTTTGCATGTGTCCCTGATAATCCATGTGCCACCATTGTGCTATAATAATATGCTGTCACATTGCAATAAGCTGTTCCTGGCTCTGTGTTCACAAGGATGAATCAAGCTGAAGGAAATTCAGTGCATTTGGTAAAATTCCTGTAATGTGACACCTTTAAACAGCAGCAGCACAAGAATTTGATAGGAAATGAAGGAATCATGCCAAGATTTCCCCATTGCCTTGCTTTATAAAGCTCACTCCACATCTTGGACACATCAACACCAAAATTTGTGTTTCTCATTTGAGAGTGAGGGACTTTATTTTTCACCTACTTAAGTGATGCACTGGCCAAAATCAACTTCCTGGAAGTTGCATGATGTGATTTTGCCTCACTCAAGTGGTCTCTGCTGTGGCTCTGTGACTCAGAGCTGATCTAATAAATGAGGTCTGGATTGCTCATTCATTGGGGCTGCTGATTCCAAAGCAGCCTTCTGCCTTTAGGTGTGATTGCAGCTTGGAATTGCAGGAACACCTGTTCAGAGTGTCACTGAAGTTATCTAGAGCCAAGCAGTTCTTTTTACAGCATTTAAGGTTGATTTGAGGGACTTTCTGGCTCATTGTAAGAAACCAATGAGCAAAAATCTGAGTTTGGGGTTAAGAGTTTAATGTTTCTGTAGGGTCAACAGTGAGCCTTCACCTGCTGTGGAGGTTGAGCAGGGACCTTGGTGCTTAATTCACCTGTAATAGAACATTAGAAAATAGCAAAAAATAAGATTGGTGTGAATGAATTGGAAATTTTGTTCTCTGAATACTCTAAACCCTTTTAGATCTTTAAATTTGCTACTTTTTGTTTCCTGACAGAGCAACAAAGTTTCTGAAATTAACCCAAAAGTTTCACAAAACCTTCATTAATACCCCCAAAATTTTTTAAGCTGTGTTTTATTCTCGATGTCCAAATTTTTGCTTAATTATTACCTGAACTTTTCCCAAAAGGCTGTTGAACCAAGCTTAACTTTGTGGCAGTGTGCTGTGCCTTTAGGACACAATGGGCAGCCCCCAGCATTCTGCTGCCTTTATTCTCATTGTTCTCCCTCATCAGCTGCCCTTTGCTTTTTTTCCTCTCTTTTTTTCAGTGACAAAGCATTTTGAGCTGTAATCTTGTTAACTGGACACTGATCCTATTAGTTGGGACTATCCACCTTTATTCCCCAATTCCTGGTGCTGCCTTGGAGAAATGCAGCAGAGTGTGTTTGATTTTTTTTTTTTTTTGGGTGTTTGTTCACAGCATAACTCTGGTAAAGCTTTATTCACAAAAGCAGTTATTCAGATTATGTGGGACAGCCTCTCTTGATTTTTTTGCCATTTATGGTGTTCATCCACTATTGGTTGTATCCTTGATGAAGATCAGCTATTTGTAAATTTAAAACCAAAAAATTACTCAGTGTTTTTTGAGTTGTTTTTCTTTTTGCAAAGTTCTTTTGCAAACTGAATGTCAGTCTGTACATTTCTGAATTTTTCAGTGCAATACTTGCAAATATTTTGATGTTGAGAGATTCTTACTCGAGTTTTCTGGGAAAAAATAATTATCTACAATACTTGTGCTTCTGGTTGATTACTGCCATGCTGCTGGATAATTATTAATAGAATCTGCCCCTATAAATCTTTATTGAATACTACCTGTAATGGAAAAATGTGCTCAAGGTTGGTAAGCTCTAAGAGTTATCACAGCCAGATTTGCCTTAAGCACTTTAAATGTTGTTTTTTTTTTAAGCAGTGCTTGAAAAGCTGTAAACACACCTCTCAAACACTTTCATTTTTAACTGTTTTCTCAGTGACTTCCTGCAGCATAAAACCTCCCAATCAACCACCAAAAAAACCAAACCACCATGAGAAAAGCAGAAAAACACTCACTAAACCCTCTAGAAACCAACCCCTCCCAAGAAAGGTTCTATCAGTAAATCCCACCATTAATTAACTTGTTGTTATTAGTCTGCATATTGAAGGGTAGAGCCATCTGATAGATAACCAGAAACTCTTCATGTGCCTCTAAATAAAATGGAGGATAATATTTTAATTGAATACTCGTGGCTCCTTTATTAAGAAAATAAATAAAATTTATTTCCTGTTTTCCACCACTCTAAACTCTTAAGTTCCTTGATCTCTATGGACTCTGTCAAAGCATCTAAGAGAGAATGCAGAGTTTGAATTTTTTTCTCCCTGCCTTAACTCAGTGTTTGGAGTTTGAGGTCAGTTTTACTCCTGTTGGAAACAAATGAGCAGAGATAATATTAAAATCTCCTTTTCCTCAGTGCTGTTTGCTGTCCCCAGTGTGGATTAATGGTTCACCTTCTCACTGAGCTGCACCTCCTGCCTTCTGCAGGGGAAATTCAACTCCTGCCTTCCTCCCAGGTGTTAATGGGGTTTCTTGAAGAGCTCAGCAGAACAGGGAGTGAGCTGAGTGTTTGCACCACCCCCCTGGGCAGATGAAGGCTCCTCCCTGCTCAGGGGATGAGCTGTGCTGGCATCCTTGGTGTATTGCTCTCAGAACTGTACAAAAAGTGATCCAGAATTGTATTTATAGAGTGGAGCCAGCTCCTTAGCGTGGGGTGTTCATGGCTGTTTCTTTATTTAGTGCTTGGGTGGCCTAATTCATGCTCTCCATGGCAACTAACGTTAGGTGACATCTGCTAAATATTGCACTTCAGGATTTCAGTCATGCCATATGATGTGAAGTTCATTTCTATTACTCCTAGCTGGCTAACAGTTAAGTGCTTTTCCAGTTTCAGGGGAGATAAAGCAGAAATATAAAAATGTGTCAATTTAGAAGTGAATCTGTGATGGATTACCTTTCTTTTGTGTGTCTGCATTTTTACAGGCATAATTCACCTTCCAGTTTGTCTGCACTGTCATTATTTGTCAGGAGCTGTCTGTGCTGGCAACATGGGAGCAGAAGAGTCTGAATCAGTCAGGTGCAACATCACAACTTTCCAGGCCAGCAGGGCAGTGCTTGTGATTGTTTTGTTGGCCAGAGAGCTTCTGTGCCTAAAGATAATGCTTGTACCCACAGGCACAGTTATTGTTTCCCTGATTTTTGTGAATAACCTTTTCCTGTATCTGTAATGAAGAATTGCACAGCTCCATAACTGCCTTGCTGAGCTGTTAGAGTCAGTGATTGCAGAGGTCACAATCCTCCCATCTTTGCTGCAGTCTCTGTTCTGCCCTTGTTGGGATTTGGGTTTCCTGAGTTGTGACAGGGTTTGCAGCAGTGATCCCAGTTCACAGGTTCTGTGTAGGACAGCTGCACTTTTGCTGGGACATTTTTCAGGATATCAGAGCTATGTGATTACAGGGAGGTCAGTGTTTTCTCTTTAGTGCCATCATCTGACTAATGCCAGTTTAGAGACTTTTGTGTGAATGACTTAGGGCTGGCAGGATTGGAATACAGTTCCAGAGTGTTCACCAGATCAGTGCCATTTGGATTTCTGTGGGATGTCTGAATCCTTTGTCCATGAGCCTTTCCAGACTTGCATATTCCCCTCATGTGCCTGCTGACTTATCAAACTTACTAATTAGGTGATCTCAGGTAATTTTGTTAGCAAGTTCTTTCCAGCTTGCTTTTTCACCTTACATTTTTGTTCTAACAGCTTTTTTTCCACCTTAGTTCTTCTGACAGTCTCCATTTCTGTCATGAGAACTCTTTCACTTGTTGCTTGAAAACCCAAGTGCTGTGAAACTTAATTCCATAGGATTACACAGGGTAATCATAGGGTCACACACCTTCATTTATGAACGTGGCAAAAGTCTGTGTAATGTCAAAGAAGTCAGACTCACCCTTTTTGTAATGGGAGTATAAACCTTTGTGGAAGTGTAAAGGTTTGAGTTTCAATATTCCAGTGTTGGAAGAATTGTCCTTCCCTGCAGTGAGGCAGCAGGAGATGTTTTTAATGTGACAAAAGCACAGCCTCCTGTAGCTCAGTTTGTAATTCCAGGTTGCCAGAGCCCTGTGGGAATAGTCAGTGATGGAGCTGACAGAAGCTTTTAGTGGAGGATGAGTTACCTGGCAAAGCAGGTGTTGATTGAGGAGAGCTTTTATTGGGTTGGAACAAAATGATCTTGTCATGGTTTGTCTGGTGGTGGGAACAGTTTTTTGTGACATTGAGCTCATGTTCTGGTTTTTTGTATGAGCTGTAGGCAAAGTGAGGTTCCTTTATTGCCTCCATGGCTTCAGAATTCTGGAATTTTGGGATTTCTGTACCAGTGGCTTCCAGCTGTCATTTACTAATTCAGTGATTTCCTTCATCTTGATCTGAATTGTTTTAAAAATGTGTATCTTCTGAATCCTTTAATTTATTTTGCACACATTTTGGGTACTTGTGCTGGGTTTGTACCTCATTGTAATTATTATAATTGCTAGTGTAGTGAATGAAGCTGGTTATTGACTGGAATTGTGTGAGTGACACAGTAGTGTGAAACTGGGCTGGAATTTCCTGACCTGTGTGTGATTTTGTTAGCCCTTCACCCCCTTTCTCTGCTAGCTGGCCTTGTTCTGTTTGACTCTTTCAAGGGAAGATGTGAAAACATACTATTAATCACCAAATGAAACGTTTTCTTGGGTAAAACAAAAAATGCAAACAAAACAAACCAAGCTGTTAACAACATCTCTTTTGTCCTTGTTGTTATTTACAAAGCATGTAGTTGCTGAAATAGAAATTACAGATTTTTTTGAAAGATGCAGCTCTGAAAATGCAAAAGGATTTTAAGTTTGGGTAGGGCTGACTACAGTGTTTACCATCAAGCACTAGATATGCATCAAGGCTTCACTTCCTTGTCTCAAGGTTAGTGAAGAGAATTTAAAAACCCACCCCAAGTCAGTTCAAGTAAACATCCCCTGTGTGACCTGACATCATACCTGCTTTATTGTGCACTGTTCAGAAACTAAAGTCTTTCAAACTGCTGTGTGGTGTGACTTTGATGTTCCCACAGAGCTCAAATAGTGAAATCCAAGATGTTAGAAAATTTCAGCTTTGTGTTTGTGCTGGGGTGACAGACCAGGCTCTCAAACCACACGATTTGGAAACTTGGTGACGTGGCCAGTCTTGGTCTTTCACACAGACGAGTCACTGAAGTCAAATTAAGGTCACCATGCTCAGCTTTTAACTATGCTCTGATAGAAGGCTTCATAAAAGTGGTTTACTGTATTCTGACTAATTGGAATAGTTGGATTATGGAGCTTGAAGCAGATGAGGGAAGGGAGAGTGATGAAGCATTTTCCTGTCTGGGAGCTTGGGCACACCTTGGAGCTCAGGAGGGTTTGTGACGTCTCTGTCAGGTGTTTGTGTGACACTGCCTGTTCAAGGGTTAACTCAGCCATTCCCATGAGTCTGTCCTGTTAATGGTTTATGTAAGGAAGTAAAGCACACAGTCAGTTAAAGATCAGGAGAACTTGTTCTAGAAAATTCACTTGTCTTCCTGAGATAATACACTGTATGTAGCTAAATCAGAGTGATTACCCAGCCAGAATGGATCTCAAGTAGTTCAATCTCTTGCTCCCACTTTTCACTCACCTCCAAAACTCTCCCTTACTGAAAATGTGTTTCTTCCACAACTTTATTGTGAGGGAAAGGACTTTTAAGTGTACTGACAGAAGTCCATGGATCTCTCAGACATGTGGGCACATTTAGATGCCAGTGCCACCTAAGAGATACCCAGGACTTTGTTTGGATTGTTCCCTCATATTAATAGATAATTCCAAATTTCCCTGCTGGTGCAGGATAAGAACTTGTGAAGATCTTTTTGGGACACCAGCTTTTATATATCCTAATACCAAGTTTTCCTAAGGAAACCAGGACTTCTGATGTTCATTCATTCATGCCAGTAATAGCAGCTCCTGCACCTTGAATGGACATGATGTTGCTTTACTTCTTAATCCCATTTTCCCTGGAAACCTTCCAAGGGAAATGAAAACTTACTTGGAAGGTTAGCAAAGTAAATAAAACACTCTGATACCTTGGAAGAAGTTCCAATTGCCAGTAGTGAAATGAGTAGGTGTCACAGTCTTCAGTGAGGAATTACACACAGGTAAATGTGAACATGAAATATTAACAGGTTCTGCCTTATTTCTTTGTCTTGGAGAATTGAATGTGCTTTCCACCAGTGCACAATGGTCAGGAGATGAGAATTTTCTTGTTCATACATAGAAATAGGCCAATAGAGGTTGTGCAATCATCCTGAATTACTGCACTTACTCAGCAGACAGATCCCTGTGGAGGAACAAAAAGGTTTTTAAAATGTGCCTTCCAGGGTGGGCTTCCTTAGCATCAGCTTCACCTTGGCTGTGAGGCTGGGGCTGAATTTTCTCAGCTCCAGTGAAGGCTGATCTTTGATCCTTTTCCCTTCCACTGCATCTCTTGGGCACTGAACCATTGCTGTGCTGAACAGTTTCACTCAGCATCTCAATTAAAATTCCATCCCCTGAAGAAAGTAGTACTTTATCTAGATCTTGATTTACTCCTTAGCATTCTTCATTTCAGCCTATTACTCTGTAGGTTTTTTTTCACAACAAACCAAAATTTCATAGGTCACAATACCTGGGCAGGTAATTTGCTCCAATTTTCATTAGTTCAGGTGACCAAAATGTTTCATTTTCACCTGTGACCCCTGGAGCTGTTTACAGAGCTGTTCTGCTGGCATTTCATTTGAATGACTGCTTTCAAAATACATATTTTCTGCATCCCATTTTGATGCAGGGAATGAGTAAAAGTCTTAGACTGATCTCTAAAACAAGGAGTGTGAGCCACAGCTCATATATAATTTTTATCAGATTTATAACAATGCAGGAATGAAGGGCTTGATTTCTCCTAGAATCCAGACAGTACAGGGAAGGTACAGGCCAGTAGTTCCTGAAACAAATCCAAATATAGAATCTTTTCTCTCTGGCTTTGTAAACATTTTATTTTACTACCCCAGCTAAACTAAGCTTGGAATCCTGTGAGTACCTAGGAATTTGTTGACTTTATCAGTGGTAACTGTTTTCCAGACAACCCTGCATTGGTGTTCTGGAGTCATTGCCTAAAGTGGAAATACAGTGTCTGCACAGATATTTAAGCCCCAACTGCTGTTTTAGCTGAATCTTAAATTTTTATTATTTTTATATCTGCATACTCTTCCTATGAGGCACATGTCTGTGACACTGTTGTTGGGAAACTGAGGGAAATTCTCCCTGTAGGTCCTTGATGTAAAGAGCAGGAGCTTAGAAAAGGCAAAATTGCAGCTTTCTGATCAAACAGGTGTCATGTCAGCTTCAAAACAGCTTTTCACACACAGCTGTCACTTCACTGTAGTTATTTGGGACTTAAATGTGGAAATTCACAGCTGAGATGTGCAGGAGTCCAGGGTGTGACTCCAGCTCTGCTCAGGAGTTTAGGTGGGGAGATAACACCCCCAGTTGCAGATGCAATAAAGCAGAGCTATAATGGAAATGTTAAATATGGATTGGAAAGGAAAATATCCATGGAAGGACTTCTGCTTGTCCTCACAGCATTGTAAACCTTTATTTTTGCCCAAAATTGATGTATTAGGCACTTAAAGGTTGCTGTCACAGTACAGCTGCAATTAATATTTTATGTTTCTATTTTTGCTTTTCTGGCACTTAAGTGCCTCTTTCTCTATGATATTAAAAACCTGATAAAGAACCTTTATATTCAACTTAATTAGACAATAGAACTTGGTTGGCATTGTTTAAATTGAGAAATAAATTAAAAAGTATATGAGTGAACTGCTTTGGTCTGGTGCAGAGAAGTCAGACCTGAAAACAAAACCTAAAGCATTTCAAGTTTTGTGCAGTGATGCAGGAGCAATGAGGGAAAGGTTCTGTAGGGGAATTTCAGTGCAGGTGTTGCACACACCCCTCACTATAAGGACACTGCTGCTTTGGTTCCATTTTCATTCTGGTGTTTGGCATTTTGGTTGTTGGGAGTAGTGTTTTCAGGGAAAATTGCCAACTTGTGTGTTCTGGTTTATGCTCAGGCTTTTGTTTCCAGGAAAAATAAGATATTAGCAGCATTAATTTCTCATTAGCTCTCAAGATGGAACATCAGCCAGCAACGTGCCCTTGCAGCTGAGAGCACTGAGGCTATCCTGGCTGCATCAGGACTGCTGCTAATGCTGCATCATTTCCTTCCTTGCAGGTGGTATGGTCAAGAAAAGGACTACAATGTTCTAGTCATGGATCTTCTGGGGCCCAGCCTGGAAGACCTCTTCAACTTCTGTTCTCGCAGGTTTACCATGAAAACAGTACTTATGCTAGCAGACCAGGTACGTGCACACCTTGGTGGGAGCAGCTCCAGAGCCCTCAGGGATTCTCTGCAGAGTGGGTTAAATAATTCATGCTCTGTTTTATACACTAAGTGAACACTTGACCTAAATAAGGACAAAGTAATGGTGGTTCCTGTGTGCTCTGCCCTATAAAATGCATTGAGTGGGAGGGCACTGCAGCTGCCAGCTCCTTTGTGGTGCTGCTTTAAGGGCAACTTCATTAAAATATTCAGACTAATTTGGGTGGATTCACTGCCAGTATCACCATGGGGGTTGTGGTAGGGAGGCTGAAACAGTCTCCAGTTGTGGGGGATCTGATTCCATAGGACCTGTGGTGACAACATCCAGTCTGTCCCTGTGCTCTCACACCCTCCTGTAGCCTCTAGGACCAGACACTGAGCTAATAATAAATAACTGCCTGCCTTGTTTGGTCCTCACAGACAGTTCTTCGAGCTGTTAGTGGAGATTCCACTCTACCTCCAGCATAATGGAGGCCTCTAAAACTCTTCTGAAGTCTTTTTTTATAGCAGTTGATATTTTTCCAACTTGGTCATGAGAATACAGCATTTGAAATGAGCAGCCATATTTATTTCTTGCTGCTCAATAAATGGCTTGATTGTGCTGTCTTCAGCTCCTTGAAAAGCAGTGAGGGTTTTTCAAGTTGAATTTTTCAATGGTAGTTGAAATTTCATCTAATATTACGTAATTGATATCAGTACCAAGTTGTCACTTGGCCAGATGCTCGTAGAATCCCAGGCTCTTGGCCAAGGAAGCTCAAGGCATTTGTCTGGAGGCAAGGTCAGCTGTCCCTGTTGTCAGCTGCCCTAAGAGGGTGATGTGCTTGCTTCAGAGAGCCATTTGCCTGCTCACTTAGAGTCTGGGTGTGACAGCATCTCCAGAGAATCCACGAGGGGTTTGTGCAGTGTTCCTTTGGATGATAAACATTTATTAGCTGTCAGCTGGGAAACAGCAGAAAGGGGGGACATCAGTGCTCAGAAGTGGCTTTTAGGGCACAGGACAGCAAACAGCTGGCAGGGGGGTGATGTAACAGCTCAAGGCTGCAAGGGGAATGTCAGAGGAGCTGCAGAGCTGTGCCACAACCACGGGCTGTGATCTCACCCACAGGAAATGGGTTGGCCCTGTGTGGTGACACAGATGTGCCACAGATGTGCCAGAGTTTCTCCAGATATTCTGGCATCAGGGTAGCCTAGATATGACAGCATGGGCCACCATCAAGTTGTGACTTGCTCCATGAAAATTGTTACCTGGAAAAGTGATGTTTGATGAATGAATAACCAGATGAATGAGTAACTGAGGCAGGGGGAGGGAATGAGCTTTAAAATTGGCTTGTGGTAGCTATAAAACCTTTGAAGTAATGAAAAAAAGATACTTTTTAATAGGATGCTATAGTTAGAAACATGAACTTCAACATCTGGGAAATATTCAGGTATTTAATCTGCCAGTTTCTGACCAAGATTATGGAATTTTTGACATGGAAAAAAGATATTCAGACAGCATTTTTAAAACTTGGTTTTCATTAAGGAAAAACCACATGAGCTGAAGTTGCAGAGGAAGGTAACACTAAAAATTCATGCTTTCATTGAAGGTTTAATGAAATGTCTTGTTCTCTTTGAAATCTTACATGTTGCTGGTTTTTTTTACAGATGATCAGTAGAATTGAATATGTGCACACAAAGAATTTTATACACAGAGACATTAAACCAGATAACTTCCTAATGGGTATTGGGCGTCACTGTAATAAGGTTAGTCCAAAGCTCTTTGTTTCCAAGCTGCAGAGACAATGCCTGTGTGATTTGATTCCAGCTGCACAACTTGTATAAAATCCATTGCTAAAACTGCTAGTTTGGATGCTAAACCACAGTTCTTGGGTGTGAGAACTTGGTTTTCTTGGTGTCCACTTGTAAATGCTGTGAGTCTCTGACCCAACCTGGGAGATGCACTTGATTGCAAGATGACTTCTAGACTTGCAACAAGCTTATAAACTAACCCTAGAGAAAACCTGGCTGCTTCTCTCAAGATGTCTGTTGTCATAGCATTTTTATTCCTCTGTGATAAAGAGAAATCTTTCCTTTGGCTTTGGGGCTGACTTCCTAGGATGAAAACAATTTGTGCCAACGTGGGAGCTCCTGACCTACCAGTCAGCAAGGCTTTAAATCTTGCAGTGACAGACTGGTAAAGTCTCTTCAACCATCAGAATTGTGGATAAGACCAAGAGCCAGCATGCAGATACCTTTATAAATAAAAGAAATAATGCAGTTATGTTGATGGAAAACTGTTAAGCTGTAGCATACCTGCTGTACAACAAAAATTTTGTCTCAGTTTACTTTGTGGGGAGAAAAAAAAAAAAACTGGGGGTGGGTGGGGGGTGGGCTGAGGTTGTTACACTTTTTGGGATGGGTAAACATAGTCAGAAGTGCATGTTTTCTGCCTAGAAGGCAACTTTTTCATTTCATTTTTAGTTTTCTTGAGTGAAATATGCTTAATCCTGCAATTTGTATGTCGAGCTCGGGCAGACAGGCAGCATTGGCAATGCATTAAGCATGCTACTGATTAGAAACCAACTTCAGGACAAATGTACGTGATCAAGCTGTTTATTGGAAGCAAGATTCCCACTTATCTTCTCTAGATGCCATCCCAGGATGTCTCATCTGGTTAGGCACTAGCAATAATCACAATGTTTACCTTTGTTTGCCTGTATGAATGCCAACTTCAGGGCCATGAGCATTAGAAGGGGAAAGCTTGGATAATGTGAGATCCCAGCTCTTGTCTGAAGAGGTGCAATGCACTGAGTGTTTAGAGACAACCATTGTTGGAAAAGTTTGTAATTCCAGCTGAAGGGCAGTCTTTATGTAATCCTGTTGCTGTTAAACTTTGTTTGTTCCCAAGTTTCATACTTTCACTCTGTACAGCTCTATTTTTCTCTGCTGTGTTGAGCAGTTTAGGCTCCTTAATTCTCTGGCATGACTCAAAGTAGAACTTGAAAACTTTTTATTTTGGTTTTTTCCTAGTTTTAGTTTCTGATTTCCAATTGTTCTTTTTGGGCCATTTTTCTGTACTTTTGCACAGTCATGCTAGGTCATTGCTGCACTCCAGTTCATCTTGGTGTGGATTAATGGCCTAGAAATTGCTGCTGTGCTTACTTTAGAGGAGGAACACTTTAGATTTGCATCAGCTGAAATGCAAGACAAAATTGCCTACAAAGAATTTGATTTTTTTTTCCCCACTAATTAGGGAGCCATGCAGTGATTTGGTGACAAAACACTGTGGGCATGGGCTTCACTTACTTTTCAGGGGTTAGGGAGGTAGTTCCTGACCCAAGAGCAAATTGAGTTTTACATGAGCAAAATGTGGAATGGGTTCCTTCAGTTTGGAATCAAATGCTCTGTCTAGGAAACGCCACCATAAAATATTTAATGTTTCTTTTTGTAACCCAGTGTAGTTTTGGGGTTTTTAGAGATGACTCGACACAGTTCAAAAGAAAATCAGCCACAGAGGCTAGAACAGCATGGTAATCTTGTTCCAGTAGCTTCCTGTCAGTTATATTAAAAAAAAATAATTTTCATTGATTTTTTTTCCAAATTTTAATTTGGTGATTGGGAGAAATTTTGCTCCCACCTTAAAAGATGAATTTCCAGCTCTGCTAGAAATAAGCCCTGCATGCTTATGAAAGTAAACTTTAAGGTGACTAAATGCCTTCTACCTCTTCCTTACTGAAGATTTACTTTTTCTAAATGTCTTATGGGGGAAGGGCAGTTTGTGGAACCAAAGGCTGCTTTTGTAAGCAAAAACTTGAATTTCCTTTTTGAATAGAGCCAAATGTCACCATTGCTATCCCTGGTTAAGGCAGTGCCATTTTGGAGCGGCTCACAGTTGAAAATTACCTTGTCCCATCTATCAAATTTTCTCCTTGGTAAAAAAAAAATAAAAATACTACTACTGTAAAAAATCAAAATATTGCTCAAAAAATAAAAAAAAAAAGATGGCAAGATAGAGTTTTTTTGCAAAGTCCAGTGCTTGGTGGAAGAAGGATGGCATTTGGCTACCCTGTTCTTTCTCGAACGCCTCGGTGTTGCCTGTCTGCGCCGGCCAATGTTGCAATGTAAGCAAGACTGTTTGATGCACTGCCACCCTCTATTGTTTGTTCAGTGTTTAGAATCTCCAGTGGGGAAGAGGAAAAGAAGCATGACTGTTAGTACTTCTCAGGACCCATCTTTCTCAGGATTAAACCAGGTCTGAACTGTCTCCTATTCCAACCTCAACCCCAAATTCATGTGCTTTATTTTTTGTTTTGGTTATTTTATTTTTTTTTTTCGTTTGGTTTGGTTTCTTTTTTTTGTTTTTTTTTAATTTTGTTTTTCTGGAGAATGTAGACCTTGCAAAAGCACCTCTTATGTTGGCATTATTCAGACATACTTGGCAAACATGTAACATTACTAAGATGTTTCCCTGTGGCGCTTGTTTAAATTGTGGAATTATTTCTAAACTTTGGTAGGGCTAAATGTACGTGCTTGATTTCAGGTGCAGGTTTTGTTTGTGGTCTTTCCAACTCAAAAGGCAATCTCCTAAAAAATGTGGTGAAGGATAGACATGAAATATCAGGGCTCCTGCTTACCTTGCTGAAGGTTTCCTGCAGTTCCTGTGGATGCACGTGGAGAAATTCTGTTATCACTTCATCCAGACTCCTCCCCGAGCACTTCTTGTTCCAAATCACCCCAAATTTGTAATGAAGACTTAATATTTTCATCCATTGTGCTTAAAAACTGAAATTATTCCAGCAAGCTGTGTCTTGGAGAAGCAGGAGCTTATCTTGTAGTGTCTCATGTTGTATTTCTGGCTCTTGAAGAGAAGATGAATTGCAGAGAGAGGAAGACATTTGCCAGTTGGTAGCAGGACAGCTGGAAATTGCTGACTATGAATCACAGCTCAGGAGCTTGGCCATTGGTGCACAGCTTTGCACAGAAATCTCCCTGGATTAAATCCCAGGCGGGTTCCTGCTGTACACAAGCTGCCAGGCTGCTGTTGTCTGCTTCTGAAACTTTCTTATCAGAGGCACAAACTTTGATCTACTTCTCTAGCTGCTCTTGGCAAAAATCGTGCCCTACTTCTCCAGTTTCCTGCTGATAGTGCAACAAACAGAGTGGAGGTGCTGG
Source organism: Catharus ustulatus (assembly GCF_009819885.2). Taxonomy (NCBI): domain Eukaryota; kingdom Metazoa; phylum Chordata; class Aves; order Passeriformes; family Turdidae; genus Catharus; species Catharus ustulatus. The sequence goes on along the minus strand of NC_046235.1, from coordinate 17,772,225 downwards.
GAGGTTATCTGGGAACTGGCACTGGGACATTCTGTGCTCATCCACATTGGGCTGTGTCTCCCAGCTTCCTTCTTTCCAGGAGGGATTCACTCCTTTGCCTTCAGCCCATCCACAGGGAATTACAGACTGATCCTGAGCTAGGGAACAGAGCAAACTTCCCCAGGGAAGCTGCTGCTGTACAATAATACCCAGTTACAGGTCTGTGCTGTGGACCAAATCACAAAATGAGGGATTGCATTCCAGCTCAGGCTTTGCTTCTAGGAAAGTTGCAGCACAGCAGTCACGTAAACTTTATCCTGTCTGCTTTGGGATTCAGTATCAAATATTTCCTGGCATATCAGATGATTTCCTGGTAGCTAGGGAATGTGTCCATGCTCACTGAGTAGCTGCCTGTAGTGGATACAGCACACAAGACCCACATCTTGCTGAGCTGTCTGAGCAGTGGAGTTGATTGAAAAATTTGGATTTATGTCCCTTGCTCCAGGCATTCTGGGCTTTCAGGGTGACTTTCACCTGAACACTGCCTTGTGTTTGCACATAAATCATGGCAAGGCTTCAACCCCAGGTTTTTCTGCTCTGACACCAGTAGTTTAAGAGGATTTTAGCTTTGCTTTTTCCTGTCTAGGCTGCTGTAGTTGGTAAATCTTCTTCAATCAGAATTCTGAACCACAGCTACTCTGCAATTCAGAAACTTTGAGTATCTTGGATACTTCATGTAGAGTTGAACTTCCTAGTGCACAGGACTTCATTGTGCCAGTGACCCCCATTTCACCCTTGGGTGTGTTTTAGTCTCCAGTCTGCTTTTAAAGATGTATCTTCAGTTCTGGAATCAACTTCAAGGTGATACTGAGTTGGTTTTTACTGAGACTTTATCAAACTTTAAATGTCTTCTTTCCATTCTGCCCCCACCCAAGTTACTTTTGGAGCACTGATCAGTCTGTAGGGATTGCAGTCCTTGATCCTGTAGCATTAATCCAGTGTTGGAATCAGGATTTTGTAGCTTGAAGTCTGAGTGCTAGAATTTAAAAGATTCCTTAAGTACTTCTTTCTGCCTCAGCTTATTTTGCCTAGTCCTGAAATCTTGCCCAAGAAGGTACAGCCTGCATGACCCTTTGTAGGTGGGCTGGCTGGCAGCACACTGATTACCACACACTAATTACCACACACTCAGGTTGCTAAATACCAAATCATTGGGCAAGCTTGGTTATTAGAAACCCAAATTGGATCCATTCCTTGGCTCCAGCTTCTGGCTGTGCTCAACCCAGCCAGCTTGCCCTGCTGCTGTGGCAGTATTCTGGGAGCCTTCAGATGAGCCAAGAACAAGCTGTCTTGTTTGCTGGGGAAGGTTTTGGCCTTGTGCTCTGCAGAATGGCCACTGTTCTTTGAGACAGGACGTGTTCAGGGTGTGCCTCGTGCATGAGCTCCGTGTGTGTGACCTGCTCCGGTGCCAGTGAGGTTTGGGATGTGCTTTCACACACCTCCCTCCCTCAGCTGTGCACTGCAGTCAGAAAATAGTGCTAGAACTAAGCTCCAGAGGCTGAGCAGCACCATCTAATCCATTCCAGGGGATTGAGAAAAGGCTTGAACTAATTCACCATCGAGTTTTTAACTTGCTAGTTAAAGCTGGTTGCGCCTCTGCACTGTTACTTTGCTTCTTTTAACTGTAGGCTGTTACATTGTCTGGGTGTCTTAAAACATAGCTAATGCCTAGTGAAAGAAGTTGGGAATTTGGGGAATTGGATAGGAATCTAACCTATTTTCATTTTTTCTTGAAGTTATTCCTTATTGACTTTGGTTTGGCCAAAAAGTACCGGGACAACAGGACAAGGCAACACATACCTTACAGAGAAGACAAAAATCTCACTGGCACAGCTCGGTATGCCAGCATCAATGCACACCTTGGCATTGAGCAGAGGTGAGTGCAACCTTCTTTGGGAACTTCTGAAGAGTCTGAGCTTGTTTTGTATAAAAAATGGATCCATCCCTTTGCAAGTGTTCCTCCTTTTGGCTGCCTGTGCAAGGATAGGGGGAAAATCCAAGCAGCTAATTTGCTTGTTGAAGAGACTCTGTGTTTTGCAGACATCACATGGGTGTTCTGCATATTATTCTGGCTTTTTAAAGGCTAAGCCATGCTTTGATGTGGATCTCTGAGCCCTTCACACATAAAATGGTGCTCTTTGCTGATGTGTTGGTACCTGCTGAGTGGCTTGAGAGGCCTTTCTGTAAGCAGAAAGGTGTTCCAGTGCTGGTGTCTGGCCTGATTTCTCACTCTCCAAATTATTAACCATTATTTCTCCTTTTGCCTGCAAGCAAGACTTAAATACCTTCAGTCCCACTGTAGTTTAGTTTCTGGTGTAGTTGTGTCTGTAGGTATGTACACATATGTGTGGATATTTTTGTATATTTGAGTTTTGCTTAATCAGCAAACACATTTTTATCTTCTGGATCAAAGGTGTTTTGTTGCTACAGAATTCTAGCATTTTCCAGTGGAGAGAGCACTTCAGGTTGTTTGGAAGTGTTAGGTACTCCTGGGATATCAAGGGATGCCTCTCTTCTTTATATCTGTGCCTAAATATTCTCATGGATGACTGAAGAGTGTGGTTTTACTCCTCCTGGATGGTTAAAGCTTCCAGGAATGTCTGTGCCTCTGACCTTTGTGTTAACCAAGATGGGAATGACAGAATTTCTCGTGGCCAACTTCAACAGAACATGGAACCCACAAATGGTGCTTTAAAATGCTCCATGTTTCCTTTTTTTACTTTAATTTCCTTAAGGTTCCTTCAGGGTATTTAATTATCTGTCAGTGTCATTATTTAAGCCAGCTTGGTATGTGGCTCAGGGAGGTAAATGACAGATGTCACTTCTGGAATAAATGCATTTCACAGATCCCAAGCAGTTCTGGTAAGGGAATATCTGTGCTTGTACCTGAGAGTGAAGGAGGGATCTGCAAAGCATGTTGCTTTTGAATTTAGTTGGACACCAAAAATTGAATTTAGTTGGATTTTACACCATATCTGCTGGTAATGGGGATTCTGTTATAATTAGAAATGTAGGTTGGTGCTTGCTAAAAGCTGCTAAACTGTCTAGGTCAAGCCAGCAGTGAGGCAAAGAAGTAATGCATTCCTGTAATCAAGAGAAACCAGTTCTGGAGCTCATGACAGAATAGTTCAACCTCTAGTCCTGTACTTTTAACTGTTCCAGAACATGTTTTCCTACAGATAATGACAGCTGTGCTCAAGGAGCTGTTTGCAATGTTATTTATTTTAATAATGGAGAGGATTGTCCTATTTTCCAAATCCTGAAAGCTGCTCCTATCAATATATTATCAAATGTAATGTAAATTACAGTTTTACAGAACTAAATGTTTCCTACTACGAGATCATGACATTAAGCATTAAAACAATGAGCTGGATGGGGGGTGGATACTCTTAATCCCTTTATTGCTTCTGAATTTATCACTGCCTCCTCAGAAAACATAATTTCATGTCATGGCCCTGTGCAGGTTCACTGAATGCTGTTGGTGATTAAAATCTGCAGTTGTAATAGAATTAGCAAGTTTTGCAGGCTGGAATTTGTGGGCTCAGTATCATTTTTCAGCCCTTTGTCTGTGGTTTCATGTTGCAGCTGAGATGATCTCAGAGGTAGCTGCTGCTGAGGGGAGGGAACCAATCCTCTGCTCCCTGGGCACAGCAGAGCTTTTCTGGCCTGGTGCTAAAAGCTGATTTTCCCCTGGGATAGCTTTTCCTTTGTCCCCCAGAGGGTCACAGAGCTGGCCCAGGGGTGCCAGGCTGTTCTGGTTCTGTTGGCTGGGCTGGAGCACAAAACATCCCCAACTTCTTTCTTCTCACAGCAAGATGTGCAGATAGATGAGCCTGGAGTCTGTTCCCACTTCTGGGGAGTTGTTTTCCCCTTCCCTTTGTGTGCAGTCCTGTTTGCAATGCCACTGTCAGCCTTTTGATCCCTGGTTGGGGTAGGAGGTGTAGAGCCTGTCCTGCCAGCCTTTAAATCCTTCTCTGGGTGGCAGAGCAGCAGCAAAACCCACCAGGTTGTGCCCAGAAGGGAGCAGGGAGGAGAAAAAGAAGTTATTTTTTTGCCTCACACTAAATAGATGTCAGCTGCAGAGGGGCAGTCATAGTAAAAATCCGATTTTACCACAGCTGGGAAAAGGCAACTTTGCCAAGAGGAAAAAAAAATTGTGGAGTGTGTTTTCCACTCCAGTGAACTGTGCTGGTCTTGGTGCTCAGGAAAGCTGTGAGCAAACACAGTGGTGTTCATGTGGGCAGAGTGGGGGTGTGGAACATGTGCAGGGCAGGAAGGATGTGAAGCCTTTTCCATGAGAGTTTGTGCAAGCTCCCAGGGAAGTCCTAGGCTGGATCACTTGGAGTTCTCCAGCTGCCTTGGAACAGAGTTTTGTGGGAAGAAGGCAGAGCACCTCTCAGATTGATTCCTGCACCTTTATAAATATTGCTGCCTGTTAAAACCAGAGACACTCAGGGGTTTTTGACAGAAGGGAGGGAAGAAAGGAGCAATGTCCTTTAGGGACCAGGTGGTCAGGATTGATCCCAGGCTGAGCCAACATTCAGGGAACAATTTTACTGACATGATGTTACAGCCTTATTGACCTCATTAACCTCATTCTCTTTTACAATGCATTCCATGGTTCCCACAGGAAAATCTTCAGTTTCTACCCAAGCTGCTTAAGAAGGCAGGAAAGACATTTAATGTTGTTTTTTTTAATTCATTTTCCAAAGTTTTTGTTTCTCAAATCAGTGTAGCTGCAGATTAAAACACATAATACCTACAGAATATTTCTTGCTTAAAAAACAAGCAATCTTACTATCTTAGGGTTTATTCCTGATTTATTTTTTTTAATTTAAATTTTTGAGTACTAGCACTGTGGAATAAAGTAAGAAGTGGCAGAATTTGTAATTGCTGATGTTTTTCCTCCTGCAGTCGTCGGGATGACATGGAGTCTCTAGGCTATGTATTGATGTACTTTAACAGAACCAGTCTGCCTTGGCAAGGATTAAAGGTAGGTTGTGATGCTTTTATTTCCCTCCCCCACCCTTCTAGTATTTTTTTTTTTTTTCATGTTTGGGTATCATGCTTCTGCCTGTCAGGTGGGTTTATATAATGTTTAGCCTCAGTTGTACAAAGCAGCTTTTCCCAAAGCTTGGTATTTATAGACTGTGGATTCTGCCTCTTACGCAGCAGGCGAAATGTGCATTGTTGGACTGTCTTAAAATTGATGCCAAACAATAGCTGACATCATCTTTGCCAGTTATTGTCCTGTTGCAGGCTGAGGCCCCTTTGGGAAATAGAAAATAACATTGTTAGTGGCTTTTTGAATTGCTGGAGAGAGCATGGAAATAATCTCCTGCCTGGCAAGTCGAGCCTCAGTGGTATCTTCAGTCCAGGTTATGGCACAACTGAATAATTATTAACTGCAGCAGGCTTGTTCAGGATTTCCATGTATGGGAGCCAGCTACAAATGTGGCAGACATTTATTTCATTTATTTAGACTCCAGTGATGGATTTTCATGTTTTAATTGTTTTTCTTCCTCCATGTGAGAGTTGTGTCATTCCAACGGTGTTGCAGCTGCACAATTTCTAAAAAGGCAGCAGCTTGTGGGCCACTGCAACTCTTGTAAAGGGTGCTGAAGCACCAGGCAACCCTGAATGGGGCACTGAGTGGGAATTAATACAACTTTGGCAAATGGAGCTGCAAGTCTGCAGTGGTTAATGGACAAAAGCAGCAGCTAGAACTACACGAGCTGTGCCATGTGATGGAAGCATTAGACTGCGACAAATGGAATTAAACTGTGGCCAAATCTTAATACCAGATTGACCTTCATTCTCTTTGCAATAAGTGTGTGGGACTTGGAGATTTCACATAAAATACTTATGGTTGACCAAAGGATTTTTGTCATCTTTTTCTTTTTTTTTTGCTGCTGTCCTTGTTAATCCAGTGTTGCACAATATCTCTTATATTGTGACCTACATGTTCCACAGGCTGCAACAAAGAAGCAAAAGTATGAAAAGATTAGTGAAAAGAAAATGTCCACTCCTGTTGAGGTTTTGTGTAAGGTAAGAGTTTCCAAATGATGTCATACTGTGAAATGGAAATTCTTTTCTTCTTTGGTTTGTTGTTTGTTGTTGTTTTTTGTTTTTTTTCCCTAAACTTGAGCCAGTATATTAAACAGCCTCACATGGCATTTGCTGAATAATGCTGCTTTGGCAGGCACTGGGTGCCTTGGGTTTGGCCACCCAGCAAGACTGGGAATGTGTGTCCAGGGCAGCATTTGCTGCTGTTCCTTGGCAAAGTTCATGGCACCATCATTCAGGTCTTGCTGACTGTTGGCTGTGCAAGCTCCCAGCTCTCTCACATGTGGTTTGTTCAGTTCTTCAAGGTTTACAGTGCAAGTTTGACATCAGAAGTAAATAAGTAACCAAGGTGGAGCTGTCTGCTTTGCCACATCCATTTTCTGCCTCTGCAGGAGGGTTCATATTGTCTGCCCTAACTCAAGTAGTGCCTGCAGTGGAATTGGATGCAAGTGCTCTTTGTTTTTCCAAGGTTTTCCTTTGAGTCTTAGGATTCCTTTAACAAAGATCCTTGCAGGGTTTGTGCACCTCAGACACCAAGGATTGCACTTTCTAGTCCTGCACATCTCTATCCCCAGAGTCTGAGCTGTGGAACTGTTCATGGAGTGGTTTGGGTTGGAAGGGACCTTAAAAATCATCCAGTTCCAACCCCCTGCTGGGGACAGGGACACCTTCCACTAGTCCGGGTTCCTCAGAGCTCCAGCCAGTGTGGCCTTGAACTTCCAGGGATGTTACACCTTGTGATTTTTTACAGCACTGTTCTGTGTGCTATTACCTATTACAGATAATTTCATACAGTATGAAATGTTTAAAAATGTAAAGCAGAAAATCTTTGAAAGAGGTTTTCATAATTCAAGTTTTCACACTTGATGCTTGTTAACTGACCTTGTCTCTACTATGCTCAAAGAAACAAAAGTGAATTTCTTGCCAGATAATTGTCATTATTTTAGAGACTTAGTTAATAAGAACAAGGTTTAATTAAGATGAAACATATGCTTTATAAATAAGTTGAATGTTGAAGGTTCTGGTAGCAGAGAGCTTATGACTGCAAACCATGCATGAGGTAACAGTTCAGGGGAAGGAATCTGTACCTGAGCAAACCCACATGCTGAAATACAGAATAAATTAACAACTAGGGGCAAAGTGCCATTAATTCCTACATCTCCAACCACTTTTCCTCTGCTGTTTGAGAGACACATGCCCATCTTTTTGCCTTTGTTAGAAGGATTTTGCTGCAAGGCATGGCTTGATAAACACTGTTGATTTCCAGGGGTTCCCTGCAGAATTTGCCATGTACCTGAACTACTGTCGTGGCCTGCGCTTTGAGGAGGCACCAGATTACATGTACCTGAGGCAATTATTCCGTATTCTTTTCAGGTCAGTCTCCACGTGGAAAAGTACAGAAACTTCTCAGGGGTGCAGCTGGGAACTGCTCTGTGGGACTGGCACTGCAGAGAGCAGCTCCTGTGTGTGTGGTGTAGGGAGTTCTTCTGGGACTTCCTTTCATGTCAGTGCTTCAAAAGCTGTTTAAAGGAGCTGAAAATGATTGTTCCATGTTAAACATAAAGGGAAAAGATTCTCTTGTTTTTGCACTGTGTGATGTGACCACAGGGCTGAGCCCATGCTTCAGGTTCTGTTGCAAGTACCTTAAGAAATTGACCCCTTGGTAGAAGCCTTTGAAGCTTTTTATGTTTGGAAATCAGTGCTGGGCCCAGCAGTGGTTCCCAGGAGAGAAATTTCAGTGGAGGAGAAGAGTGCAGCTTCATTGAGCTCGTTAGAGCAACTGGAACATAAATCCCACCTTGTGCAGTGAGCAGCACCTGTCAAAAGAAGGGCTGGTACTGATCTCTGTAGTCTGCCCCAGGTTTGCAAAGAATCCCTATTCAGTGGTGTACAATACTACAGTCTCTCCTTGAAATTATATTTAAAAAAAAAACCTCAGAAGCTCAGTGCAGCCAGTGGGTGAGCTGGGCTGGGAGGGAGGGAGTGCTGCTTCCACAAGTGCAGCGAGTAAATGCTGCTGGCTGCCATTTGGGCTTGCTGCAAGAATCCCTTTAAGTTAGTAACACTTAACATTTCTATACCATTCATAATCTCTAAAGCAGCTTAGAGACAGAGCTATCCCCTAGTTGTGGGATTTCAGGCAGGGCTTGGTGTGAGCTCTGACGTGTCACAGCACAACATTTCCCTCTTTTGCAGGACCTTGAACCACCAGTATGACTACACATTCGACTGGACAATGTTAAAGCAGAAAGCAGCACAGCAGGCAGCCTCTTCCAGTGGGCAGGGGCAGCAGGCCCAAACCCCCACAGGCAAGCAAACTGACAAATCCAAGAGTAACATGAAAGGTTAGTAGCCAAGAACCAAGTGACGTTACAGGAAAAACAAAAATTCCACGAATTTGGACAACGGCGGCAATTCCAAGTGTTAGATCAAGGAGGTGGTTTCAAATCTACATTCGGCTCTTAAATTCAAAAGCAAAACCAAAAGACGTCCTTGGAGAATTTGACTACTAACTTTATACCAAAATGTCCTTGTTATTCATATCATTTCTTCTGGGGATGTTGGGTCATTTTTAACCACTGCATCTCTTGCTCCTGCATTAACCACTTTCCAAAAACAAGAAACTGACTTGGTGTTGGGAATGTGACATTTTTATTTCTTTTGATTTATATATATACATATATATGTCCTTATATATGTATAAATATATAATGCAATCCAAAATCCTAGACCTAACACTTCTTAAGGGGTAATTCTCATTGACTAGGCAAGGATCTAGAGACTTTGGGTTCTGCTCTGTGGCAGCTGGTACAGTGCTGTGGGTTTGCTTTGTTCTGTATGCCTCAAACACTGGGAACAGAAAATTGTGACTGCTCTGGCTTCCTCCAGTGGGTTTACATTGAGACAGCTGGTCCAGAGTTCAGGGAAGGGACCAGTGAGCTCAAAATGCCTTGTGGAAATCAAGCAGTAACCCCAAACTGCTGTGGATTGCCAACTCACAATTTTCTGAAGTATCTGGGTGCTCTGGGGTGGGGCTTCAGGTTTTCTGATGATTTTTTTGATGTTTCTAGGTTATGGTTTCAAAGGGAAATGTTGTGACATGTTCAAATGTAATTGTGTAATAACTGAAAACTAAGTTCTGGAAAGACAAATCAATTTTTTCCCACATGGTCTAGAAGCTTTTAAAATACTTTTTGTGTGTGTGTGTGTGATGTAAATGTGCTGGTGTGAGTCTGGTAAGTCCCTAGGATGAAACTGCCACATCTGTGCATTTCTGAGCCAGTTGTGCCATGAAACCAATTCCTTCAGCTGAGCTGTGGATAAAATTGAAACGAATGAGATTGTGTGACTGAGAATAGAGAAGCAAGGTTTAAATTCTGTTCTGAGCCATTGCTGCTCTTCAGCACTCTTGTCTGTCATTCTTCTGTGTATAAAATGATGTACTTGGCTAACATGACAATCCTGGAATTCAAGGAAATGCAGGAGTGTTTACAACAAACTAAAACATTGTTCTTCACATACTGTGGCAGCATTCAAACCTTACCAGGTGTCTTTAGTCAAAATAACTATCAGAAAACCACATTTCATCCAGAATAAATGAAGTAATAAAATACCTGCTGCTCTTCCCAAGATTGAAGTGGTTCTTGAAAAAAACTAATTTAACAGATGCCATTAAATGTCAGATTTTTTGCATAAAGAGTGGCTGGATGATGTGACAGAGGCTGGAAACCAGTTCTTCAGCTACACCACCAGTACAGACTGGGTGATTCAGCACCTGGGCTTGGATTGCTTCCTGAAATAGAGAACCTGTGACTGAAGTTCAGAACCCAGCCCAATTTGGGGTGTGGAGAGGTTGGCTGTTGGAGCAGGAGAAGATAATTTGAGCAGAAATGCACATTCCTCACAACAGCTCATGCTCAGAGTGAAGGCTTTGCAGGAGGTGATGATGTGTAAGTGGAACCTGCCCTGAAAATCAAGGTGTGAGCTGGTGAAACAGAGTTTTGCTGAAGTGTTCTGAGGTTTAATGTGCTGCCCTGCTGGCTCAGTCTGTGCCCAGGTGCTGTGTGTGAAGGAAGAAAAGTGATGGAAGGATTATCTGCACCTTGAAGTGATGCTGCAGTGCCAGAGAGCAGAGCTGAGCTCACTGCCAGGCACCAGGGAAGCTTTGCCATGGAGCCTTAGACCATTTCTGTTCTCTGATTTACATTCCTGATCACACTGTCCTTTGGTAGAGACCCAGTGCTACAGCTAAGAAGAAATTGCTGAGGTTTGAGCACAATCTCATTGGGTTTTTTGGGGAATGACTCTCCTCTTCCCATCACTAAGAAAGGTTTGTGACCTTTGGGTCAATCAACATGTGATGTCAGCAGAGCATTAAAGCTGTGCTTGGCAAACATCTGAAGACTTCAGAGGCTTCATCTCTTCATCAAAGTAAAGATTTCCTGGTTCCTAAAATTCTACATATCTTTTGTAGATATATAGGGAATTCTGCCTATTAATGGAGATTTTTTTGAACCCAGCTAAGGTGAAGGAGTAGGCCTGGATGCCCTGACAGGTTGGAGAGGATGAAATACCTGGTTATTTTTTTCTGGAGTTCAGTTAAATTCTTTTGTAGTTGCTGTAGTAAAGCCTGTGTGGAAGTGGCTTAAAAGGCTCCCTGGTATCAAATCTGGTAACCACATCCATTGAACAGAGTCCTGCAAATAGCAATGTACAGGTGCAGTTATTTATAAAGTGCTGTTGGAGATGGGCAGGCTGGGCCAGAGAAGTGCAGGCTCAGATTGTCTGTGCAGTGTCTTCATTTCCAGATATTCCTGACTTCCTTAGATCCATGTTAAACCATCAATGAATCCTGGATTGTTCACTCTGCTCATTTCCAGATATTCCTGACTTCCTTAGCTCAGATCCATGTTAATTCATCAATGAATCCTGGATTGTTCACTCTGCTCATTTAGATATTCCTGACTTCCTTAGATCCATGTTAAACCCTCAATGAATCCTGGATTGTTCACTGTGCTCATTTAGATATTCCTGACTTCCTTAGATCCGTGTTAAACCATCAATGAATCCTAGAGTTTATCCAAGCTAAACATTCTGCTTGGTTCCAGAATCACCTGTTCTGTCCATGACCTTTTTTTCCCTTCAGTTTATTTTTCCCCTGCCCCTCTCTGGAACTCTGTGCAGTGTCTTTTGTAACAGCCAGATCAGCTGCTTTGGAACTTGGGAGAGGTGAACTGTTCCAGCAGACAGAGCTCTGCTGACTCGGGAAGTTGGGCTGGCTCTCTTTTGCCAGTGCAGCAGTTGTTCAGGTGTGATTTGTGACTGTGCTTACACTCAGCTTCCCTCAGTCATAAAAGTGACTCAGGCAGTCAATCTGCAGGATAAAGTCTCCCAGTTCCATTTGGGAGAGGTGTTTTTCATTTCTGGCACTGGAGATTCTGTGAGGCTGTCAGCAGGTCCATTAATATTTGCTGGATGCCTGTGGTGGTGGCAGGATTGCTCAGAACAGTCTGAGGCTTCTCTGCTTGACAATTACAATTATTGACAACTGAATACTTCCCACTTGCTTGTCTGGAGAAATGGAGAGTACACAAAGTTTGGGCATTTCAAATCTAGGAGGTTTTTAGGGAATTACACTGCATTTGCTGCTCCCTTGTCAGTCAGATCTTCAGCCAGGGTAATAATAAAGCAATTTGAAGATCCTTCATGTAGCACAGAGATTTGGGTAACACCTCAGAGGGACAAGGAGTGATGATTTGGCCCTGGATGGAGTGAAGATCTGTGGAGGAGATCTTCAGCAAGTTGCTCGTGGCAGCAGTGCTCTGAGTGTCTCACCTGACAGCTGTGGTTGGGCTGTGCCCTAACAGGACTTTCAGGGGACATTTGGAGTTGAATCCAGTTCCCTGTTGTCTCTGTAGCTGGACATTCTCCTGCCCATATTACCTCGGGTTTGAGGAGTTCTGATAGCAGCAGATCATTTGCTAGGATGCTCTTTGTGCCCAGGTTTCTTGTGAAACGTTCAGACTTCTGAAGCAATGAGCTGATCTGTTTCTTTCCACACTCTTCCTTTGTTGACTTTGTTTTGGCTGCTTTGATGGAGAAAGTGGTTCAAAAGATGAATCAGTGCTCTCTGCTGAACACACTAAATGGAAAAACAGGATAATTTCTGGTTGTGTGCATCAAGAAGGGATTAGGGAGCTCAGGAGTCTCTGTTCTGTGGGAATTTGCACTCAAGTGGGAATGGCTGTCTTGATTCTGGCACAGGATTTTAAAAATTTTTTTTTTATATGACCAGTGCTGGGTAAAGAGAATTGTCCTTCAGTTCATTAACACTGGGTCTGAAAAAAGTTCTTGAACCTCTTTGAAATGACCTGCAGGCAGTTCTGGAAGAGTTAAAGCCATTTTCTGGGTGCTCTCCAGATACATTTTGGACAGAATGTCAGACTAGTAAGACTTGTTTGCACTTGCTTCTCTCTGGATGACAGCACAAGCTCTAGCTGAGGTCAGCTCTGTCTGTATTTCACTGAGAAGAGATTTCTGTTGCAAAAACTCAGAGCTGTTGCTGTGATGAACTCACCCATGGCCAGAGCCATCCTGTCTGGAGGGCAGCCAGAACGGAAACTCGCTTGGCAAAGCCATCTCTGGTTGAGGCTCCTGTTCCCTCTGAGGCACAGCCCTGCCACCTGAGCCACCAGAAAGCAGCACAGAGGGAGGACTGGCTTAGCCTGCAGTAACTGGTTCTTGGAGATGTGTGTGTGTGTGTTCCTGTCCCCTCCCAATCCCCCAACATCACTGGCAGTGCTGACCATGAAAAGAATTGCTGTGCGTGCAGCAGCTCCCTGTCATGTGAGTCAGCTTGTCCTTCCAAACACTGAGGTGTGCTGCCTCCCCCAGTGCTGGCACAGTTGTGCCTGCTGCTGTGGCTTTGTGGTGGCAGCAGGTACAGTGAGGTGAGGTGTCCCCTGTGCGTGTGACACTGGCTGCGTGTGACACCGCGGCTCTGCAGAGCACCCTGCAGTCAGATGACAGCTTGACATTCAGGGATATAAACATGAGCCACTGCAGACAAGTAGAAAACAATCCTATGAAATTACATCCTGTTTCCTAGTGGCAATAACACAGCTTGTTTTCAAACTGCTGGGCTGAATTGCTGCTGGAGGAATGTGGCATCCAGCTGGTGCATCCAGAGCAGCAGTGGGAGCTGTGGCAAACGCTGTTACCTCTGCAGATGGACACCAGGAGCTCTGCAGTTCCCAGCTGGAGCAGCATTTTCCCCTTTGAATGACCATAACTGCTGTTTAATTCTCCTCCTGTGAAGGCTGTTTCTCATTTCCATCCTGTATCAGTAAGTTTCCCCTTGTGTTTATCTTGCAGGTTTCTGAGCATGACGAGGATGGGACAAAGCAGAGCAGATCGGAGCAGGACTTGTCACTCCCCAAATCCTAGAAATTTTAGTTCATACACTTGCCAGTGGCTGTGGGCAACCATTTCCTTGGTGTAAAGAACTTAATATCAATATAAACTGGCTCTGGGCAGTGTCAGTGATGCTGCACTTTGAGTTGTAGCAGCTGTAATTGTGAATATTACTGAGATAGTGAAACATGGTGTCCAGTTTTCTATTGCATTTTTTTCAAGTGGAAAAGTTAACTAATGGTTGACACACAAGTGGAGAAAATTGTGCATATGCCAATTTTTGTTACCTTTTTACTTTGAACTACACTGCTTATGAGATCTCATTGTTTTGGAAGAATGGCATGAACAGTCTTCGGCAACAGTTGTGATAATTGTAAATGCTCACAATTGTGCACTCTTTTCTGGTTATTCCTCCCTGGGTTTTGAAAGTTGTACACTTAAAACATTCTTAAAGTTGTTGGCTTCTATGTGCAACATACCAAGCCAGCTGACATGGTAGTAACCAAAGATTCCAGTTTTTAAGCATATGAAAGACTCTGCCTGCTTACCTGTGCTAGAAATAACAGCATCTAAAGTGAAGACTTAAGAGAAACTTAGCGACTACTAGATAATCTTTAGGACTCTGCATTAACTCTATAATGTTCTTGGTATAAAAGGAAAAAAAACAGCATATTTGTCACGAAATTTAGTTAACATCTTACAACTGAACCTGTATGTAAGTTGCTTAGATAAATGTAATCACTGTAAACATCTATATGATCTGGGATTTTGTTTTTATTTTGAAGCGGGAGCTTTTTTGTTTACAAGTTCATTAAAAACTAAAAACTGTTTCTGTAAGGAAATGAGATTTTTTTTTTTTAATTTGCCTTGTTAATTCAGTTTAAGAAATTTACATTACCCTGTTTTTAAAGCAAGTTTTAAGGCCATTTGTTAAGCAAAAGAAGTCATATTTCTTTCTAAATCATTTTAGATTTAGTGTTGTAACTCTTCCTCATTTTGTTTTTAAATAAATTTTGTATTTTTTCCTTGAGGGGAAAGGGGCAGTCTTGCATTTTTATAACCTGTTGTTTGAGACCAGCCCTCTATAATAAGATTGGAATTTTAAAAAAATGAAATGGCATCTTTTGCAGACCCGGGATTGGCAGCACTGCTGAGTCCTGCCTCAGCTGGACTGGCTTGTGATTGCTGCTGTGGAGCAAAAATTGGAATGGTTTGGAAAAAAAACAATTTGGATGGTTTTTGAAACCAAGGCATTTTCTTTCAAGTTCTTGTGAAGTGGATATGACCAGATTTCCTCTTGTTCTTGGGGGCAGCCTCGCACCATGCAGAGTTCACATTGGTTACTGCCCCAGGCTGTCTTCCTTCTCACTCCTACTCTAGCCCAGCTGAAAGAAAGAAATACTTTTATTGCTGGTAATTCTTTAACAGTGTAATTTATTCCTTTATAGCATGTCAGAATAAATTAAAAAAATGTCTGAAAATGCTGCCAGATGCCTATTGTGTAAATGTTGTCTGTATGTTTGCTTTTTAGACAGTTTTCGTGCATGGGGCAGAGTTCCTGCTCACAATTCATCTTTTTTGCTGTTGGAAAATATCTTTATTTTTGAAAACCATTTCTTCAGGCTCACAGTGCACTCCTGGAATGGTGATGGTGTGGATCAAGGCTCCCCTGTACTCTGTCCAACAAGGATCTGCCCTGAGATGTTAAAGTTTAGGTGGAGAACTCTGTGTGCTCGTAATAATAAATAATAAACCCTGGGCTGGATAATCTGGGAGGACAGGGAGGCAGAGAGGCTGCTGGGCTTCAGAGATAGCAGAGCACTCTGGGGAGCTCCTGAGGCACAGCAGGCTCTGCTGCCTGCCAGCTGCAAGAAATGGAACTTGTTTGGTTTTCCAAACTCCTGAGTATTGCCCCATCCAAATAAGGGTGGTTTTCAAGCAGTGCCTGCTATGAAAACCAGTCTGTTTGTGAGAACTGGTATCTGGAGCACTGGGAGATGTCCTTATCCATGATTCCTGCTGCCTAGGCAACGTGTGTGACAACACATATTGGCAGGAGGGGAAGAGGCATCAATGAAATGCCTTCTTGGCAGCTGTTCTTGGAGAGGCTGCTCGGAATTGTGGCATCGCTTTTCATGCTCTGACATGAGATACTCGCTGAAAAGTTGGAGAAAATAATTTGGTTTGAGGAGAATAAATTATTTTCTCTGTTAAATTTGCTCATGACTTTGAGGGGGGGTTTTTTTAGAGGCAAAGCTGCTCTTGATGAGCTCTGTAAAGGACAGAAAATACATTTAGAGTGTCAAAATGCATTGGTGTGTAGTTTGGGGAGAGCTGCAAGTGCTGTGGAGGAGCCTGGAGCTCAGTCAGCCTTGCACATTTGTGGGAACAGAATTTATTTGTGCACAGGAGTGTGGGCCAAGTGTTCTGCATCAAGAGCCTGTGCCAGAGGTGCTGGCACACAGGAGCTGCCCACCTTAACCAGGCACCAAACACCCTTTTGCTGTGTGTTCTTGGTTGGTAACAAAGACTTCATCCTGAAGGATTAAATCCCTGTGGATCCTGACTCCTGCCTGCACCTCTGCAAACGTTTGGTGTTGAGAGAGATTCACCTGCAAGGTCACAACTCCTGCAAGCAGCCCCAGCCCCTGACAAGGAATCATCATTTGGACAAGAGGCTGTAAAGCTCAAGGTCTGCAGCCTCGTGCTCCCTGGAAAGTGCCAGAATTCGGGTAATGACATTAGGCTGTGACAACAGCTCCTTAGTCACTGCACTAAGCTGTGTCCAGGGTTCCAAAGCAATTTATTAACCTCCTTAGAGCCACTCTGAGAGGCTTCCTAAGGCCACCTTCTAAAGGATTGCTTAATTGGGAGCACTGAGTGCTCATGTGCAGAGCACTGCTTCATTATTTTTAACCTATTTAAGCCATTCCTTGTTAGAATAGTTGAGAGCCTTTTTCTCTTCTCCCATAAAGGCTCTGAGCAGAGGCAGCTCTGGCTCCCAGTTCTGCTTGGCTGCTGCTCCGTGTGGTGTTGGTAACAAGTGACAAACACAACCCCTGGCTGTGTTAAAAACACTTGATGTGTCTGCTAGGCCTGGAGCCTGTCCAGCATGTACCACACACTTTTTTTTTTTTTTTTTTTCCTGATTTCTATGCAATTCTGTCTCTCTGGGGGTTATTTTTCAATCTCAAGCGTCTGCTGTGGCAGTGTTGTGCCTGTTCTCTCTTGGCTTTTCCAGGTGATTTTTTTTTGGGAACCTGTCCCTGCTTTGTGCTGGGGTTTTCCTGAACTGAGGTGCTTCAGTGCAGTCCCAAAGCTCTGACAGGAGCTGCCTCCCTGCCTCCCTGCAGTCCCTCCCATGTTGAATTTTTCTGCCATCCCAACTTGGCTTTTTTTTTACACAAGGCTTTAATTTCTCTTGACAGCATTCTCCAATTTAGAAGATTTGTTGCTTAGCCAGTTCCATCTGCTCCTGCCTTAATTGCAGTGAAATCATGATGATTTCATATCAGCTTGATGTCATAACACACGTCTGTGAGCACGGCAGGCTGCAGAGAGGAGAGGTGGGCTGGGAGGAAGAGGATGACACAGGGCAAGTGCCCACCCTGCTAACAGTGCCTGGCTGCAAGGACTGCATCCCTGCTGTGGTGTGGAAATGGCTCTTTAATGTGATCCTTGTTAGCCAGGGCTGTGTGTGAGGAGCTGGGCTGTGCTGGGGCACAGCTGCATTAATGAACCCTCCAAGCACACCCAGCTCTGTCCCTCTGTCATTGCACCACAGTGAGCTCAGCTGCTCTGCAAAGCTCACTGCTAAAGGTGTAAAATCCATTACTTTGGGATGCTGAAGTGACTTTGTGCATGAGATGTTCTGTGATGTGGCTGTGGGCTGGGTTTTGGTAGCTGGAAATCAGGAGGAGCAGGGGAATAATCTCACACCAGACTCGAGTTGTATTTCAGGTATTTGTGTTCATAAATAACTGAGCTCTTTTCTCAGGGCCAAGCTTGGTGTTTTGGTGTTTACTCGTGGCAGTACCTGAGCCTGCTCAGCCTTCCCTCCCCACAAACCTTTTGTTCCTGTTGATAACATGGGTTGTTTTTTGTAAACACAGCTGATGAACTGCATTTCTTTCCCCCTGTGAATCTCGGATGGCACTGATGTTCTGGCTGGAGGAGAAGCTCTCCCAGAGCTGTGTGTGCACCACTCACACCCCAAGAGCTCCAGGGCTCCCGGTGCTGCTCCCTGCCCCCACCCTTGGAATCACAGCGAGCCTGGAGCTGGTTTGCAGGTGGCAGACTTTGAACTCCTTTTGAATGGAAGCAATTTGAGCTGGCTGAAGGAGTGTACATGTTGTCCTACAGGGTGGACTGGCTTGTGAGGTTCCCTGCTGCTCTCAGAGCCTCTGCATGCATGATAAATGCAGGCTCCTTCACTTTACAGCCCTGTAAATGCCCAGGGCAGGAGCCTGACTCGGCACAATCCTGTGCCTGGCAGAGGTGGGGCAGGAACCTGGTGTGACTCAGCTCTGTGGGGCTTCATGAGCCACCAGAGCAGGACCAAACCCTCCCTGGCCCTTCCTCATACCTGGGCTGAGTCCCTGGTGCTGCTGTGGCCCAAGCAGTGCTCTGGGACTTTTCCAAGTGGAACCATCAAGTGTTTAAGTGGGAATCTCCAGGGCTGGGCCCTGATGTGTCTGGTTCTTCTGAGCTGCTGCATTTCCTTCTCGTGTGTTTTTAACTGCTGCTCAGCACTGGGGGTGAATTAAACATTCTTGAGCTTGTCTCTGGTGACTGCAAGGATTTCACAAATCCAGGTGGGCACAGTGGGGACCAGGAGCAGCCTGGCTCTGGTGTTGAGCAGCCTCTGCTGATGGCATTGCCACATCCCCATCGGTGAGAGACATGGGCAGGACTTTGCCCAGATGGAGAGAGAGGAGCAGGGAGCATTTTCCTGCCTGGGCAGCTACACACAGGCAGTGGGGGAGGAGAGCAGAGAGGTAAAGGCAGAAACTGGTGCAAGTCCTTGGAGCTGAGAAAAAACCACTTAGGCAGCAAATGGAATCATCCTCATGTGCTGACAGCTCCCCTCCAGCACAGCCCAGCCTTGTGCTGAGCTCTGGGTTCCTCCTCCTCCTCTCCAGCTGGAGTTGGGCCAGGGCTGTTTGTGCCACTGGGTCGGGTCACCTGCAGGGTGGGCACGGTGGGTGGGGGTCAATGCCCCTCCAGGGCTGGCATTCACGGGGCACTGAGCCCTCGGGGAGCTCCTGCTCCATGGAGCAGCAGGCAGAGCCAGAAATCCCTGCTGCCACACCCTGGGAGTGCCTGCCTGCCTTCCCAGGCCCCCTCTCTCTGGGCAGGAAAGCTGAGGAACAGGCTGTGGCCATTCCCGTGGGCTGCCCAGGAGGTGTTTTCTGCTCTTTTACTCGATGGGTTTGTGCTGTTTGTGCCCAGGGAGCTGGGGAGGGCTGATAACCCTGCCAGAGTGGCACCCCTGGGAAGGTGGAGCTGTGCTGACGCCGTTCCCAGCCAGCCTGAAGCTGCTCACAAATCCCATAAACTGCTTATGGGTGTTAAGTCCCTGCTCAGTGACCTTTCTCCCTCTCACTGACAGCTTTTAACATCGTGCCCCTCCCCGAGGTGCTGCCGGGGGGTTTGGGGACACCAAGGTGGGTGTGGGGCGGGTGCCAGCACTTCAGGAGGTGCAGCACAGCCTCGCCAGCTTGATGCTGATTGGAACTGGCTTGTTTTTAATTCTCAGCATGCAAACAGCTCCTGGGCTCCGAGCTGGCTGTGCCCAGCCTTCCCCAGTGCAAAGCTGCTGGCAGGGGTGGCTGTCCCCGCTCCTGGGGTGTCTCCAAATCCCAGCCCCTGGCAGGGCAGGGTCCCCTGGTGCTGGGGACAGGGGATGGTGGCACTGCCAGCCTGGCTCAGCTGTGCCTGGCAGCTCTGCCCGGGCTGGCTGCTCCTGGGGGAGCTGATCCTGCGTGACAGGGAGCACCTGGGGCATGGGGTGTGTGAACATGTGTGTGAACATGCATTTCCATGTGTTTCCATCCATTTCCATGTGTGTTTCCATGTATTTCCATGTGTGTCTGTGTGTGTCCATGTATTTCCATGTGTTTCCATGCATTTCCATGTGTGTCTGTGTGTGTCCATGTATTTCCATGTGTTTCCATGCATTTCCATGTGTGTCTGTGTGTGTCCATGTATTTCCATGTGTTTCCATGCATTTCCATGTATGTCCATGAGTTTCCATGTGTTCCCATGTGTTTCCATGTATGTCCATGCATTTCCATGTGTTTCCATGTATGTCCATGAGTTTCCATGTGTTTCCATGTATGTCCATGTGTTTCCATGCATTTCCATGTGTATCCATGTGTTTCCATGCATTTCCATGTGTGTGTCCATGTGTTTCCACGTGTGTCCATGAGTTTCCATGTGTTTCCATGTATGTCCATGCATTTCCATGTGTGTGTCCATGTGTTTCCATGTGTATCCATGTATGTCCATGTGTTTCCATGTGTATCCATGTATGTCCATGAGTTTCCATGTGTTTCCATGTATGTCCATGAGTTTCCATGCATTTCCATGTGTATCCATGTGTTTCCATGCATTTCCATGAATGTCCATGTGTGTCCATGTGTTTCCATGCATTTCCATGTGTTTCCATGTGTGTTTCCATGTGTTTATGTCCTTCCCAGGGTGGGAAGCAGGAGCAGGAAGCAGCTGTGCTCCCACACAAGCCCCATCCCAGTGCCAAGACCGTGCCTGTCCCTGCTGTCCCTCCTTCCTGCTTTGTGTCCCCCTTGGGCAGTGCCAGGAGCTGCCTTGTCCCTGTCCCCTGGTGAGGGGAGCTCCTGGGTCCAGGCTGTGAAAGCAGAGCCAGCACCGTGCTCCTGTCCCTCTCCTCTCCTCTCCTCAGCAGGTTGCTGGGTGACTGATAAACACAGCAAAGGGGGGCTGGCTGCCCTTCAGCCCTGCCTGGAACCAGGGCACAGCTGTGGCACCGAGGGACCTGCCTGTGTTTGGGACACGCTGGTGACCCTCTGTGTGCTCCTTGCCCAGCCCAGGGGGCTCTGGTGGATGGAGGTGGATTCTTTCTGAGCCCAGCCTTCATTTGGGGCATCTGCTGAGGCTCCCTGGGGCTGGCCAGAGCGTCCCAGAGCTGCAGCATCCCTGTGGCCACGCTGCCTCTCCAACACCCTGCTCCTGCAGCTTCCTCCTGACCGCTAGGAAGAAGTGTAAATTCAGGATAATTGAGCAAGAAGGGCACAAAAATCCTGTCTGGCTGTTCCAAGCCTCCTCCCAGGCTTGCCTGAGGAGTGGCAGGGAGTCTGTGAGGATCTGCTGTGTGTGGGGCTGGGTTATGGGACAGGAAAGCAGTGCTGGGAGCAATCCTGCTGCCCTAAATAACTTCCCAGCTGCTGATGTTTGTTACCGTGGCCCGGCCGAGGTCCTGCAGGAATGTGAGGTACTCCCGGATCGGTGTCGCAAGGGGAGCTCTGTGGGATGGGAAGGAATCCCAAATGCCAGGATACACTTTCCAGGAAAGAAGTGTTTATGCCCAAATCCCACGTCTGGAAGGTCAGGGCAGCCTCCTCTGTGGCTCGATGGCTGCTTTTATTTTTGCTGTGGTAACAGCTGGGGTTGGAGTCCTGCTCTGAGCCAGCTCCACACCAGCTCTCCCACAGCTCTCAGCTGCCCTGGGGCTCCCTGCTGGTCCCTGCAGCTTCTGCCCTGCTCTGGAGTGGGTTCAGAGGTGCTGGCAAAGCCCTGAGCTCTGTGCCCCCTGCACCCTCAGCTCCCTCTGCCCCACCTGGGTCCTCACCTGTGGATGATCTCAGGTGAGCACAAAGCACCTTGAGGTCACCCCAGGCCTGTGACAGCCCCTGGAGTGTCCCCAAGCGGGACAGCTGCTGAGGAACCTGGCAGATCTTTTTTTCTCCCTGTGACAAAGGTTCTCTGCAGGGGTTTGAGCACAGAGGGGGTTTGGAGGGGCAGCTGTGCCAGGCTGGAGCCGCTGGGGTGACTCAGGGACGGGCAGAGTGTGGCAGGTCAGGGTTTGCATCCCCTTGGATGCTGAGCTGAGGGCCTGCCTGCATGAGCTGTGCCTGCAATTTGGGGTGCAGGCAGAGCCTGTGCTGCTCTGCACATCAATTCTCAGCGAAATAATGCAAGTGTTTCACATCTGCTGGATAGCACAGCTCAGCTTGGCCGCTCTCTCCCACCCACCCACCCCGTTCCTGGGTCCCCACCACCCATCTCCAGAAATAACAGCGCTTTCCTTCCAGCTGGGGAGGGAATAAACTGCTCCTTCCTCCAGCTCCCATCAGGAGGAGCGTGATAAACCCACAGCGTCTCGTCTGGCTCTGCTGATAGCTGGAGCAGGAGGTGCTGCTGATGGGAAGCTGAGCGTGGGGTGGGGAGAAGCTTTTGGCTGGCACGGTGTGAGCTGCCAGCGCTGCCCCTGCTGCAGAGCTCTCCAGGTGCAGCGTCAGCTCCTGGGGTTGGGCCGGGACAGGCGGCGTTCCCAGGCTGGGCAGCAGGCTGGGAGCTGCCAGGCAGAGCTCTGCAGGCTCTGATCCGCCTCTGACTCGCACGTCCTGGCAGATAAGAGCTTCTCCTGTCAGCCTGCTCCCCAGGCACTGCCAACGCCTCTCTGCAGAGCTGCCAGGGGCTCGGGCACCGCTCCTGCCACCAGCAGGGTTTCGTGTTCTGGCTCTTCACCCCGGGGTGGTGATGCTTGGGTTTAGTTTTTGTGGTTTTCAGAATTTCTGCTGCTTAGTGTGTAACTCTGAAACTTCATATTAGGTGTTGGTGAGTTTTCTGCACACAATTCCTTCTTAGCTAGAGAATCAAGGACAACTGGTATCCAAAAAGCAGAAATAAGGGTGAGGGAAAGGGGGCAAAGCCAGGGGGCTGAGACTTCATAGCTGATAATTGACCCCAAGATCTAGATGAACCAAAACTTATAAAAGTGTAAAGCTCGTGCCCAGGATCCATCTGGGATTTGATTTGGATGTAGCCCTGGCCGGGCTCTTGCACTGCCCAAGGTGAATCCTTTCAATAAATACCTTTTTTATTCCTTTTGCTCTGTCTGGTCTCTGTTCCAGCTCAGCCTTCCCACGCAGCAGGGGAAGGTCTCCTCCTGCACTGCTGCCACCTGAGAGCCCTGGAGGGAGCAGGGCTACAAGTCCCCAGCCACTGCTGGCCCAGCCTGTGCCTCTGTCCTGGTCCCTGCACCTTGCCCAGGGCTGGCTGGAAATGTTCCCTGGCTGGAAATGTTCCCTGCCTGGTGGGCTCAGGAAGGAATGTGAGGTTCTTTCCAGCCTGGGCTTCTCTTCCCCAGCTATAAAAACTTTTAGGGCAGTTTTTAAAATGCTCTGCACTGTTTTCTCTGTCCCGAGTGACTCTGGAGCTCAGCCTGTTTTGTGCCACCCCCAAGCAGCCGCTTCCAGCTCCTTCATCCCACTTAGCCCAGATTTTCTTCTAAATAGGTCACTCACTAATTGAGGGCAAGTACAAAGTTGCTGTGTTTCTCCTTGTTCTCCGAGGCTGGTCAGACCCACTTCAGGAGCTGCCAGACCTGGGGCAAGGCTGGGTGGTGAAATCCTCGTGGGCTGCGGCAGCTCTGCTGGATTTGGCAGCTGCAGGACTGGGAGCTGGAGCGTGGAGCTGTGCAGGGCAGGTTGGGGCTGACTCTCCCTCCAAGGCCGTGTGAAAGCCCAGCCCTGGCTTGCTGGCAGGAGGAGAGGCCACTAAAATCTGGCTTGTGGCTGCTGGGAGGGAGGGAGGGAGGGCACAGTCCTGGTCTGGCAGGATGGGGGGAACAAGCCCTGAGTGTGTTCCTGCCCTGGTGGGGAGGTGACACCGAGGTGCAGACCCCAGCGAGGGCTCAGTGCTGGGGACAGGGGACAGACTGAGCTTTGCTGTCCCCGCATCTCTGGGCCCATCCCAGCAGCTCCTTGCTCCTGCTCTGCTCCCCGCTCTGGGGCTGGGCGTGTTTTTCTTGCCCTGCTTGTTTCCATGCAGTGTGGATGGAGGGAGGCAGCTGCAGCCTCTGGTTCCCAGCAGCACGGAGCAAAGTCCAGGCACAGCCAGCTCGTGTCTTTCTGCTGCCCAGGAGGAGCTGGGGCAGCAGGACAGGGCATGGCACTGGGTGCCACCACCTTGGGTGGCACTGCCCTGCTCTGGACGGTGCTGTGCTGGTTCACCCTGCACAGGGTGGGGTTGGTGCAGCCTCAGGACCCGCTGGAAGGACTTGTGCTGCTCCCCCAGGGCAGGAGGAGAGAGATAACACCGAGCCAGGCCCATGGCGCCGAGGTGGAGCTGTGCCCTGAGTCAATATTGGCTGGTGACAGCCCGTGGGCACTGGTGACAGGGCTGCAGAGCCACCAGCTGTGCCCCTCCCAAGGCAGGGCCAGCCCCAGCAGGATCCAAACCCGTCCTCATCCCTGCCCAGGGCTCAGGGAAGGAGGGGAAGGGGCTGGGAAGTGCCCTGTGCCCCCCTGGGCAGCTCCTGCTCCCACGGCTGCGGGAGGGAGAGGGGCTGGACCGGGAGATTTGGGGTTGGAGATGCTGAGGGAGATTTTGGGGGGTTGGAGATGCTGAGGGAGATTTGGGGTTGGAGATGCTGAGGGAGATTTTGGGAGCGGGGTGAGCGGTCAGGGCTGTGCCTGCCCTGGGATAGGCTGGGCACAGCTCTGGGCCTGGCTTTGGGCCCGGCTTTGGGCACAGCTTTGAGCCCGGCTCTGGGCACAGCTCTGGGCATGTCTTTGGGCCCGGCTTTAGGCTTGGCTTTGTGCCTGGCTTTGGGTATAGCTCTGGGCACAGCTCTGGGCCTGGCTTTGGGCATGGCTTTGGGCCTGGCTTTGGAGAGCAGGGAGGAGCCCTGGGGATGAGGCTGGGCCCTGGTGTGTGTGTGGTTTTTTTTGTGTGTGTCTCTGTGTTTGTGTGTGTTTGTCTATCTGTGTGTCTGTCTGTCTGTGTGTGTGTGTCTCTGTGTGTCTGTCTGTGCACGCTCTGCTCCCAGCCTGCTGAGCAAAGCTGCATTTTCCTCATCCAGGCACCTTTCCCCAGCCCAGGGGTGCTAAACCAGGGTGCTCCAAACCACCCTGGGGCCCAGCACGGTGACACCCCCGGTGCTGAGCGTGCTGGGCACTCAGGGCTGGCACCTGGGCACGGCCACAGCATCCCTGGAGCTGGGACAAAGGGAACGAGCTGCCCTGCTGGGCTGGCAGGGACAGACACGCGGGTGCCAGTGCCACCAAGGGCTGCCACACACACCAGGCTGGCTGAAAATGCCTGGTGAACCATGGCAGGGGACACTGCCAGTGCCACCAAGGGCTGCCACACACACCAGGCTGGCTGAAAATGCCCGGTGAGCCCTGGCAGGGGTCAGTGCCAGTGCCACCAAGGGCTGCCACACACACCAGGCTGGCTCAAAGTGCCCAGTGAGCCCTGGTAGGGGTCAGTGCCAGCCCCCCTGGGAGCCCGGGGCCAGCGCAGGACACGCTCAGGGATTATTTTTAAGCCGATTGCTGCCCATTGACGAAGTGCTGAGGTGCTCTGGGCTGTGGCCATGGGCTGGCACTGCCCCCCCTGGGGCAGGGGGAGGTTTTGTCCCTTCCCCAATCCCTTTGGGTTTGCCAAACACCGCCCTGAGGTGTGAGGGGAAGCATCTCTGCCCTGACACCCATCTGCACCTGGGCACCACAGGGACAAACCTCCGTCCTGGCACTGGGGTGGCTGTGGGCTCTCAGAGATGTTTTTTCTAAGAGATAAAATTTTGGAGGGCACACAGGAGTTGGAGAGAAGGCAGAGAACACAAGCAGGCAGTGCTGGGGACAGAGAGGGATTTATGACCACCCAATTTCTACAAAATTGGGAGTGACTTGAGAGCACCAAAGGCTTTCAGACACGTGGGTGCCACACCAGCACCCACCACCCCTTCATTAAAACCCCAATGTTTCCCTGCAGAGTCTGTATTGCCAGGAGAGCCCTGAGCTCTTGGAAAGGGAAAAAACTGCCCAAAAAAAGGGAGAGTGGGAGCTTGGTGGTGCTTTGCAGAGAGCAGGGAACGTGTGGAGCTCATCCTGGTGGGAGCAGGGAGGTGAAGAAGGAGCAGGGGAAGCGAAGAAGGAGCAGGGGAAGCAAAGAAGGAGCAAGGGAAGCAAAGAAGGAGCAGGGAAAGCAAAGAAGGAGCAGGGGAAGCTCTGCCCTTGCTGCCACCTCCCTCCTGCGTGCCCAGGGCGGTGCTGCTGCTCCCAGGTGCTGCCGGTTCTGCCGGCTGAGTCAGGACAACTCCCTGCCCTTCCCAGCAAGGCAAGCCCTGCCTGGGCAGCCCCTGGCACGGGCTGGCAGCTCCTGGGCCAGCTGGGCTGGCAGGCTCAGCATTCCCCAGGGAGGCTGGATGGTGGAACCCCAGAACCTGAGAGTTTGGAATTTTCTGTAATTTCTAATGCTAACCCCACAAATAACACTGCTTTTGACTTGAGGCCTTGGAGAGGGGTTCCAAAAATTGAGTGATGGAGTTAAAATCATTGATATGCAGTTTAAGTGTGTAATATCACATGGCGAAAAATGTGGAGTTTGAAGTTTTGAGACAGCAGCTCTTTCTTCTTCTTTTTCCTTCTTCTTCTGGGTTTTAAGCAATATTTTTTGGTTAAATAGAAGATGCCGCACTGCAAGTCACCAGTATTTAATTATTAAGACAAAAGTATAAATAATATAGCTGTTATTTTTTAATTAAACAGTTGGACCTTAAAAGACCTTGTAAGGAACAAAATGCAACTCAATTTTTTCCCTTTTAGCTTGTAAACTAAAAATACTGTAAAACTCAGTGTACTAGAAATAAAAATTAATAAACAGCTAAGTCCAAACACAAAATTTTGCCTCTCATATATCCAATCCCAACTCTAACTAAAATTAAAAAAAAATGTTAAAATCCTGATATTTTATTATAATATTTAATATAAAATATTACTGATGTTATTAAATCTCTCTCAGGGACAGGGTAACTTTAATGAAATTTGTGGCTGAAAAAAAACAAGGCAGGAAAAGAAAGAAGGAAACAATCAAAGCTCTCTGAGCTGGCATTTCCTGAACTAAGTGCCTCACTTTTTTAATTTGGGTGTGTGAGAGCCACGGCTTTCCCTCCTGCCCTGGCATGTCCTGTGAGCCCCTAACAACCAAAATCCAAACAACTGCTTGGAAAGTGTTGAAACAGAGTGGTTGGAGCCCTGACTTGGATTTCAGCTTCCCATTTCCAGAGAGCTTTTGTGATTTCCACATGTGGGGCAGGAAGGACTTTCCCCATCGCTGCCTTCCCTTGGGTTGGGGTGTTCTCCTGGGGTTCTCTTTGCCCAAACCCCACTGTGCCCATTCCATGTCCCCAGATGAGTTTCCAGGTCCTGTGTGGGGGTGGCCTGGGGACAGGGGGACAGTTCTGCTGCTGCCAGGGAGGGGGAGAATCTGTGGGGTGGCCTGGGGGGCTCCGTGCTGGGAACTGGGGAGTGTGGGATGGGATGGGATGGGATGGGATGGGATGGGATGGGATGGGATGGGATGGGATGGGATGGGATGGGATGGGGTGGGTTAATGGGATGGGATGGGATGGGTTAATGGGATGGGATGGGTTAATGGGAAGGGGTGGGATGGGTTAATGGGATGGGATGGGATGGGATGGGATGGGATGGGGTGGGATGGGATGGGTTAATGGGATGGGGTGGGGTGGGATGGGTTAATGGGATGGGGCGGGGTGGGATGGGTTAATGGGATGGGATGGGATGGGATGGGATGGGATGGGGTGGGATGGGATGGGATGGGGTGGGATGGGATGGGTTAATGGGATGGGATGGGATGAGATGGGTTAATGGGATGGGGTGGGATGGGTTAATGGGATGGGGTGGGGTGGGATGGGTTATAGGGATGGGGTGGGACGCTCCCATCGGGACAGCAGTGCCACCTGCCGGCCTGCCCAGCCTGGCCTGCACCTGCCTGTACCTGCACCTCCTGCAGGGCAGGCTCAGGGTGGACACAGCAGGAATTTCTCCATGGAAAGGGTGCTCAGGGATTGGAACTGCCCAGGGAGGGCTGGATCCCCATCCCTGGAGGTGGCACTCAGTGCTCTGGGCTGGGGATGGGGCACAGCTGGAACTGGGAGGGTTTTCCCAAGCTAAATGGTTCTGGCATTTTTCTGTCTCTGCAGTGCCTGCCCACCCCCCTGGTGCAGGCAGGGATCAATGCAGGGTGCCCGGGGGGCTGCAGGGAGAGCCCCCAGCCCATCCCCAGGCAGCTGCAGCCCCCAGGTGATTCCTGTCCCTCCTTTCTGCCCCACACTGTGCTGTCACCACCCCTGGGCTCCCACCCTGCTCCCAGCCCCAAAGGACCAGCCAGGACAGAGTCACTCAGGAGTGGAGACCTTTATTGACCCTGGGTGGCCCGGGCAGGGCAGGAGTGTGCCCATGATCCACATCCCCTGGCAGTGATTGGTGACCCCCAGGGACATCCATCACCCTGCTTTGGGATCTCCAGGGGCTCCCCCTCCCATCCCAGCCCTCCCCACGGCCCTGTACCTCCATTCCTGGCTCCTCTGCAGGCTGTGGCTCCCTCGGGATGGGCTGCCGAGCCGTGGCCCCAAGAACAGTATTTCCAGGAATCCCCAACCTAGTGCCTAAGGGATTCCTGGGAAAACTGGACCCTGAGGACACGGCAACCCGGGCTCTGAGCCAGTCCTTGCTGCTGTCCAGGCTCCGTGTGTGGCTCATGGGGGCGGCCACCACCGTGTCCCTGCTGTGCCCCCACCCCTCCCATCTCTGTGGGACCCTTCCCACTGGGCTGGGGGTCCTGAGCAGACACAGGGGTCCCTCTGCTGCAAGGCAAAACCTTCCCCCCTCCTACCCCTCCTGGATCTCTGCTGGGAGCTTTGGGATGAGCCCTTTTCCCGCAGCCAGGGCTGATCTCTCCTTGTGTCACTTGTCCCAGCAGCTGGGGGTCCCCAGGGTGAGCAGCTCCTCCCTTCCCGAGCTACAGTGCTTCATCTCAGACTCCCAATTGACCAGAGATGCAGCACTGCACCTTGGGCTGGGAGACATGGACGTGTCCTGGTCCCTCCTCGCTGCGTGGCCACGGTGGGAACACGGCCAGGCTGTGTCTGGGTGCAGGCAAAGAGGGGTCCCCAGCCCCAGAGCTGTGTCCCCATGTCCCCAGAGCTGTGTCCGTGTCCCCAGAGCTGTGTGTCAGTGTCCCCAGAGCTGTGTCTGTGTCCCCAGAGCTGTGTGCCCATGTCCCCAGAGCTGTGTCTGTGTCCCCAGTCCCCAGAGCTGTGTGCCCGTGTCCTCAGAGCTGTGTGCCCATGTCCCCAGAGCTGTGTCAGTGTCCCCAGAGCTGTGTCTGTGTCCCCAGAGCTGTGTGCCCATGTCCCCAGAGCTGTGTGTCAGTGTCCCCAGAGCTGTGTGCCCATGTCCCCAGAGCTGTGTCCGTGTCCCCAGAGCTGTGTCTGTGTCCCCAGCATGCTGGAAGGACAGGCCTGGGCTGGGTAGCTCAGCCTGGCTCCAGCTCTGCAGGGACAGACAGGGATAGGGACAGGGATGGGTTAGTGGTGGGGCTGCCTCTAAATCCCAAATGTATCTCCCCAGAGAGCTGGTGCAGAGCTGGGCAGGAGGGTGAGGGTGATGGGGGGTGAACAGGAGGGTGTGGGGCTGTGGGTGCCACACAGCACATCCCTCCCTGCCCCCTGCCCACCCTGGGGATGAGGAGTGTGAAAGCTCCTGCTGTCCCTCCCCACCCTTGTCCTTGTCCCCATCCCCTGCAGCTGGCCAGCACCTCGGCTTCCCAAGCTCAGACCTTGGCCTGATCCATTCCCAGGCTGGCAGAGCCCAGCCCAGCCCTCCCCACGGGCAGGAACCAGGGGCTGTGGGACAGAAGCTCCCTGGATCTCCTCCCTTGGGTCTGGACAGGCTTCAGCCCACCTGGCCTGGAGAACGAAGATCCGGGGGGAAGCAGGAGGCGAGGGAGGATGGAGGGAGTGGCCAAGCCCAAAAATATCTTTCTCAGGCGAACACTAACATCCTGAGCAGGGCTGAAGCTGATAAACAGACCATCTATCACAGCCCCAGCAGCCCCAGCAGCCTGATGAGAAGCAGATGCTGCATCTCTGCTGTGAGCCCCTGCATCCGGCCCAGCCCCCCTGGCCACGAGCACCCAGCTGGGACTGGGGCAGGAACCACCCCGAGCACTGGGCTGGGCTCCCCCCTTGTTCTTTGGGGGGAAAGAGTGGGGGAAAGAGCCCCGTGGAGCCCCAGGATTGCAGCATCCATTGCTCAGGAATGAGGGTTGGGAGCAGCACGGGGTTGTCTCTGTACCAGCCATGGCCAGGCCAGCCCTGAGCCCTGGCCAAGTGTGACAACAGCCACAGGGACCCAGAGGCAGGGGAGGTGCTGCAGGGACCCTCCTGCCTTTGCAGAGCCTGTCTGGCCCCTCCACATCCCCAGGAAGGGGCTGCTGTGCATTCTGCAGGAGCGATGTGTGTGCCCTGGGATCCATCCTCTGGGATCCAATCCCTGGGATCCAGCCCCTGGGATCCCTGTATTAGGATCCATCCTCTGGATCCATCCTCTGGGATCCCTGAACTGAGATCCAGCCCCTGGGATTCAGCCCCCTTTGCAGGACTGGGCAGGATCAGAAAATCAGCCCCCAGCCTGTCCCTGCCTGTGCCCGTGGTGGTGCCTGTGGTGGCACATCAGCTCTGCCATCTCTCTTGGTGGCCATCTCCAGGGCTGGTACCATCCTCTCGTGTGTTCAGCAGCTTCAAAAGCCCAGGGACAGCCACAGCTGAGCCTGTAAAACACAGAGGGTGGGGGTCAGCAGAGAGGTGAAGAGCTGAGTGTGGAGCCACAATCTCCACAAGCTCTTGGGTCCTGTCCTGGGCAGCTGCTGTGGGGCCCCTTTGGGTGCTCAGAACCCCCTGGGCCCGAGGACAGCAATGCCAACAGCTCTGTGCACACAGCAAACCCTACAGCAGTCACTCAAAATCCTCCCTTTGTTGCTCAAAGCCCCGTGTGCCCAAAGCCCACAGGCGTGGGACACGTCTCCTCTCCTGGCAGTGACTTCCAGCTCCCCCAGGTGTGTGGGGATGGCCCTGTCCTCCCCTGCCACCATCCCCTGGTGGGAAAAGCCAGGACAGAGCCTTGTCTGTCCCGTGTGCAGGGCTGGGAGAGCTCAGCTGCCGTCCCCAGGGAGGTGCTGGCGGGGGAAGAAATGCTGAGAAAGTCTGGAGGAATGCGCCGGGCTGCGCATCCCGCCGGGATGGAGGCACAACATCTGCACAGCTCAGCCAGGCTGCCCCACAGAGGGTGGCAGGGCAGACAGGCACCCCAATCCTCCCTTCAGTGTCCCCAAAACGGGGACCATTGCTCAGTGTCCTCAAAATGGGGACCCACAAAAGCCCAGCACTCAGGGCCTGCCCTGTGCCCCTTGATTCCACTCTCGGTTTTCTCCCAAATTCCCAAGGAAAGACGATGGCCACAAGCACGCCACTGGTGGCCACACTCCCATTGCTGCTGGGCCACCTCTGTGTGGGGGACACCAGTGTCCCCTGAGCCAGGACAGCCCCAGTGCTCATCTCGTTTGAGCGTGGCACATGGACTCGGAATGATCCGGAATGACAAATGGCTGGATCACGGTCCTGCCAACTCTGGGGATCCTCCAGCCACCGCCACATCCCCACGTCCAGGTGTCCAGAGCGTGCCCAGGGCATGACAGATGAGATCCTCTGCTCCCCTGGCACTTCCATGGCCACAGCAGCTCTGCTGGCATTGCCCATGCCCCGACCCAAGCTCACCTCCAGCCTTGCCTGTCCCCAGCCGTGTCCCCTGTGTGTCCCCTGTGTGTCCCCTGCTGCTGCTGCTGATGCCAGAGGAGGAGTGGGCGAGTGCTCCGAGAGCTCCGTGGCCACCCCGAGCTGCTCCCAGCAGCGCTGGGCTGAGTCAGAGCTCGGCCCTCCCCGTGGTTACAACACTGTGCCCTTTCCCCTCTCCAGGCAGGCCTCCGCTGCAGGAAATGTCCTTTTTTAATAGCACTTGGGATTTGTTCCTCCTTGAAATTCCCCAGCCCTGCGAGGCCAGCCTGGGGCTCCTCAGGGATGCCTGAGCCCCCTGGCCAGGAGGGTTCTGCTCTGAGCAGCTCTCTGAAGGGTGGAAGGCACTGGGTGATGCTCCATCTCATGCAAACACCCTTTCCCCTCCTCCTGGCCCCCAAAATCCTGATCTCCACCAGCCATCAGAACCCCATCCCTGTCCCAGACAAGCTTTAACCCAGCAGCTTTCCAAACAGCCCTGGTGCCACCACCAAGGCAGCACCAGGCAAGGTAAATTTTGCTCAAGAACCCTCTCAGATGCCCTTCCTGGGTACTGAGGAGTGGGATCATGTAGGAGACCATGCCCTTGCTGGAAGGACTCACTCAACCCCAGAAATGCAAGGGCCTGACCCCAGGGCAGGTTGGGTCTGTGC
Source organism: Catharus ustulatus (assembly GCF_009819885.2). Lineage (NCBI taxonomy): Eukaryota > Metazoa > Chordata > Aves > Passeriformes > Turdidae > Catharus > Catharus ustulatus. The sequence goes on along the minus strand of NC_046235.1, from coordinate 17,740,197 downwards.
AGGCAGGGATGCTCACACAGGGATGCTGCTCCCTGGCACTCTGCAGTATGAGCTGGTGGCAGGACAGCCCCAGTGCTCCTTCCCACTGGGCCCTTCCAGCTCTCCCAGCATCTCCATCCCGTCCCCCACAGACCACAGAGGAGAGGAGCCTCCTCTCTCCCTTCCTCCCTCCCTCCCTCGCCAGCACTGGTATTAAATCAAAGGTTTATGAGAAAATGGAGGGGCCAGGGGAGATCCTAATCTGGTCACAGGCTGATTAACCCCGAGTTCAGGCTGAGGTCCTGATGCTCAGCTATAAATAGCTCTGCCTTCCCTTTCCCATCCTCCTGCCGGGGCTGCGTGCCTGGCCTTTTATGGTCAAAAAGGAGAATTTGGAGCCCGAGCGGCCCCCATCTCCCCCCATCTCCCTTGCTGGGGACGAGCCAAGGGGGCCCAGGGGGATGCTGCTCTCGCTCGCTGGGCTTTGCTGGGATGAATTATAATGCCAAGAACAAAGGAGCAGGTTTGGGGGGGCTGCGAGCAGGGGATGGGTGCAGAGCGGGGAGAGCATCTGGTTTGTGGGGCCAGAGCGAGGGAGAAATCCCCTCATTTGGTGTCTGTGCAGAGCTGGGATCCTGCACACTCTGCTCTGCTGGTGGTGCCATGGCATGGCACGGCATGGCACAGCATGGCACGGCATGGATGGAGCCCAGGGGCAAACGAGGCCTCTGCCACCTCCTGTTTGTCACCCCAGGGAAGGAAGGGCACTGACCCCAGCGCTGTGGTGAGAAGCTGAGACCCTCCAGCCACAGATCCTGGGTGTGAGGAGTCTCCAGGTGGGGAGGAGCAGCAGAGCAGGGGTTGGTGGCTGCAAGAAGGCACACAGGAGCCTGGTCACTGCCATTCCCACAGCCTCAGCTCTTCCCCTGCCAGCCCTTGGGTCACCCTGTCCCCATCCCTGGCTGCTCCCCATCCCAGCTCCGTGCCCACTCCCCAGCCCAGCCCTGGGAGGTGTTTTGGGGCACAGGGATGCCCCTGGGGCCAGGGCTGGCCCTGGGGCACACGGAGCGTGGGAGCCCAGCCCGGCACCAGCCTTCCCACTTTGTTTACACGTCACATTCCCGGCCTGCAGGAAGTGGTGCAGGGGTGAAGTCCCAGAGGGGACAGGCCAGCACGTCACCAGCCTCCAGCTCGCTCTGGGAAGGGCTGGTGGGAACCCAGAGCTCCCCATGGATGCTGTTCCCAAGCAGCATCCTTCTCACTCTGGGGCTCTGCTCCTCACCCCTCTTGCAGGGCTCCTGAGGGGGCTGCTGAGGGCACAGCTGGCATGGTGAGCATGCAGGAGCTTCCCAGAGCTTGGAGCTGGAGCAGAGGCACAGCCATGGTGTGCTCCTTGAGCTGTCACAGCTTTGGCTGCTTCTCTGAGTTCTATCCCCTTATCTCTGCAGGTTGTAATTCACATCTCCTCCATAGGCTCACAGCTTTCCCAGCCCTGCTTGCTGCCCAGACATCTAAACAATAAAAGACAATAAAATAAAATGCCCTAAATGGCAGATGTTCTCAGCACTCAGGAGATGAGATATGGAAAAACAGGGAGAACAAAATTTGTACCAGGACTCCCCTGGAGAGCCTCCGGCAGGAATTGTGGGGCTGGAGGTGGGGAAGAATCAAAATGAAATTTAAAAAATAAGGTTGTAAAGGGAGAAGGAAAAAATGAAAGACAAATCGGCAGTGAAGGATCCCAGTTAAAAATGCCAAGCTGGGAGAGAGACACTGTCCTAAATACCAGTGGCCACCAAGCTGGTCCCACATCCAGAGCAGGGTGACCCTTGGCCACCACGGAGCCTCTGCCCCACATCAGACCCCACAGCCCCATCCATCCCCAGGCCCTGGCTGCTGCCACCTCTTGTGCAAGGGGAGCTGCTCATCCTGGCAGAACTCAGCCCAGGGAGAGGCAGTGCCCATGGCCCTGTGCTGCCACCAAGGCAGGGGTGTCCCTGCAGAGTGGGACAGCACCAGCCCCCACAGATGCTGCTGGCCCAGGGTGGGAAACCTCCAGCACTGCCAGCACATCCCAGTCCCTGCCACCACACCCTGGCACTGTCACACCCCATCCAACACAGTCCCAGGCAGGGCCAGGCCCTCTGAGATCCCCTGGGGCAGGTGGCACTGGTGTCCTGCAGGGCTGGCAGAGCCCTGGGCAGTGTCCCCAGACCTCCTGGCCCTTGGCCATCCCCTGTAGCTCCAGCACTGCACACAGCAGCTCTCAGTGCCCGTGGGACAGGGAAGATGCTGCTGCTCAGAAGTTCCTGCCTGGATGTGTCACCTCAAGCAGAGCCTGGGCAGGGTGACCACACACACCTGTGTCACCTCCCCAGCTGATAGCCATGCCTGGTGTGCACCTGGTGGGGGCACAGGGCTGCCCATGGGCCTGCCAGCCCTCCAGAGCTCCCTCCCCAGCAGACAGGGCTGACATGATCACACACAGACCCGGGCAGGAGCAGGGGTTTGGGATTCAGGAGCACCCCCAGCACACAGTGGCCTTCATGAGCTGGGTTTCACTCGCCCCAGCTGGAGCCCTCCCCTGTGCAGGATCTGCTCCCCTCTCCTCCTGTGCGCTCCCAGCCAAGGTCAGGGCATGGTGAAACAGCCCCAGAGCTCAGATTTCAGCCTCTTGCCTCATTGCTGAGCTGCCACTGCCTCTGCCTCGCACAAGCTCAGGTGCTGGGGCTGTCCTGGGGACAACCTGGCACTGCCCCTGCTCCTGTGTGTGCCACACCAGGGCCAGCAGCCTGCCATGGCATGGCACAGCACCTGCCACTGCCAGGGCTCTCACTGACCAGCGATGCCATGGCTGGAATTGTCACTGACCAGGAGGCAGCAGTGCCATGGCCAGAGCTGTCACAGCTCTCACTGACCAGGAGGCAGCAATGCCATGGGCTGAGGGACCAGCTCATCCCAGCCCTGCTCTCCAGGAGCAGGGTGATCCACCAGGCACCGAGCACTTCCCACTGAACCCCAGGAGAGGAGCAGGATGCCAGGGATGAGCAGAGGCAGGTTACCCTGGCACTGCAGAGGAATGAGCCTCAGAAAAGCCTGATCAGGGACAAGCGTAATTCTTGGACAGAAAAGGAGACCAAGGGAAAAAAAGACTCTTAATCATCTGCAGACTCTCTTTTGACAAGTGTGGAGGGAAATGCCACACTATCCAGCAGCCACCCAGAGCTGCAGCCTGTCTAGACACAGCCTTTCCCGAATTCCTGCTGATAACTGCTTGGGAAATCTTTGGCGGAGGCGTCTGCCTGTGTTTGTTGGAAGCTGACTTGTCTCCCACCAGCTGTTGGTGGGGAGGTGATTCTGTTGTCCTTTGGTGCACGGGGTCTGGGGAGCCAGGCTGGGATCAGCAGGATAGCTCTGTGCAGGGACATTGCCACTGGGATGGGGACACAGCTCATGTCCCACCAGTGGCTCTCCAGTCCCATGTGCACCATCCCAGAGCTGGGACGCTGCAACTCCCCCAGGAGCAGCCAGCAGCAGAGGGAAGCCCTTGAGGGACAGCAGAGTGGGGACAATGGTGGCCATGGCTGCCCTGAGGCTGCAGTGCCCTGGTCACTGTCACTGTGCCATTGCAGAGGGACACAGAGCCCACACAGGACCTGTACCCCCGGGGATGGCACCTGGGGATGTCCTGAGTAACACCTGGCAGCTGTCCCTGCACAGGAAGGAGGCAGGAGGACATGGCACCCCACAGTGTCCCCAGGTGACCCACTGGGAGGGGACAGCCACTGCCGGAGCTTTGGGAGCAGAGCAAGAGCACAGAGCCAGCCACAAACCCCACAAAGGCAGCCCTGAGGGATGAGGCACCACCCGGGGAGCCTTTACAAGGCCATCAGCCCTGCTGGCCACCACCTGCTGCCCTCGCTGTGCCCTCCCCTGCAGCCAGGACAGCGCTCAGCTGCTGACCCCCACAGGGTCTCACACTCTGCAGCCACCACTGCAGCTCCAGGGCTTTGAGGATGCAGCCTCAAACCATTCCCCAGGAGAGCGATGGAGCTGGGGAATTCTCCATCCAGTTGAAGGACAGGGAGAGGCAGGGCACAGGCTGGGTGGCCCTGGGTTCCCAAAAGCAGCGGGCAGCAGGATGCTCCCAGCTCCCAACACTGAGTCCTGCTCCCATTCCCTTCTCAGCTCGTTTTCCCAAAAAGTGGCAGCAGCACAGAGGAGCCAAGCAGGGGTTCCCTGTCCCGCTGTGTGAGGAGCCCACCTGCCTGGGCTCACCTCCACCTTCCCAGTTTATCCCTCCCAGACACCCACAGAGCAAACAACAATTCCTCCTCCATCCCATCTGAAAAGCTGGGTGATCCCCACCAACCCAGCACCAGGACGGAGCAATCGGAACATATTTTTGGGGAACCCCTTTGCCCAGCATCCCCTAACCCTGAGGAGGCTTTGATTGCTCCTCTCACCTCTGGGGTGCAGCCTGGCTGAGCTGAGCATCCCAGGCTGGGCTGAGCATCCCAGGCTGGGCTGGCACAGGGGGGATGCTGCAGGAATTGTATTTTCCAAGCGCAGAGCCACCAGAGATCCATGGCACCAGCCTCCCCATCCCCATTGCCCCACACACCCACCCGTGCCCCCTCCCTCTCCCTCCATCCTCAGCCACCTACCTGCGACCCCACAGCTGCCCGGTGGCACCGTGGGGACACGGCCACGTGCCTGCCACCTCCTCCTGGCACATCCCAACCCGCCACTGCCGCCGCGCCGGTGCCGCCCGGGCCTTTTTGAAGCGGCCGGCATGGGAGCCCTGGGTGCAAAACTCCTCGCAGGCTCCTCAGAAGCTGGAAAAACCTTTTTGTTTTTACCTTATATGAGCTGGCGGGGGAGGCCAGGCCGCGGCGGGCAGCGCTGTCAGGGGCGCCGTGGGGATCCATTGGCTGGGGGGCCATCACGTGAGGCCTGCGCCGCCGCCGCCGCCGCCAGGCCCTGTGTTGCTTTTACCCCCTAAGGAAGGGCCGCTTGACAATTTTCATATTTCTTCTAAATTTGGAGATTTCAGACAATGCTGGGAGGCTTGGCTCGAGCTGCCAGAGGCCCATGTGGAAGTCATTAAGGCGGAGAGGGGGAGCGGAGGGAAGGAGGGTTGGGGGAAGCGAGGGGGAGGAGAGCAGGCCAGGGCTGGGAACCCAGGGCCATCCCGGCCGGAGAAAGTTGTTTGGAATAACTCACTTCCTCCCAGCATCGTGCACGGGGGGGACACACATCCCACTGCCCGTGGGGAGGGGGTCCAGTGGGGCTGGAACCGGCCGGCAGAGGAGCTGGAGATGCTCCCTGGCCTGGCTGGAGGGGTCCTGTGACTGTCATGGCTTTGAAAAGCTCCATCTGGCCTGGGAAAAAAAGGCATTGCAGCAGCCTTGGGGCTCTGCTGGGAGTCCAGGGTGAGGTCCTGGAGTGTCCCCAGGGGTGGGACCACACTGAGTGTCCCCCTGAATGGGATCCCTTGAGTGTCCCCAGAGATGGGACCCCACTGAATGTCACCCAGAATGGGACCACACTGAGTGTCCCCAGGGATGGGAACCCACTGAATGTCCCACAGGGATGGGACCCCACTGAGTGTCCCCAGGATGGGACCCCACTGAATGTCCCACAGGGATGGGACCCCACTGAGTGTCCCCCAGAATGGGATCCCACTGAGTGTCTCCAGGATGGGACCCTCTGAGTGTCCCTAGAATGGGACCCCACTGAGTGTCCCCCAGGGATGGCACTCCACTGAGTATCCCCAGGGATGGGAACCCACTGAGCGTCCCCAGGATGGGACCCCACTGAGTGTCCCCAGGGATGTGACCCCCACTGAATGTCCCCAGGGATGGGACCCTCTGAGTGTCCCTAGAATGGGACCCCACTGAATGTCCCCAGGGATGGGACCCCACTGAGTGTCCCCAGGATGGGGCCCCCTGAATGTCCCCAGGATGTGACCCCCATGGGGTGATGCTGGCGAGGCTGGGGCTGCAGGGCTGGTTCCATGTGGGCCTTTCCCGGGTTCCAGGGGCACAGGGAGCCAGTGTGGGAGCTCTGTCACCGAGCCCAGCCCCTCCTGGCCCCTGAGTCCATGTATGGCCTCCAGCCGGCACTGGGGCCCTGGGGAGGGGAACACCCAGCACTGAGCACCTTCATCCTCTGCTCCATCAGCCCCTGGCGTGGCAAGGAAGGAGTTTGTCCCTGCTCTGACACTGCTGCTCTGCCTGGGTGACACAGGGCTGTGAATCCAGCATGGAGCTCAGCTCTGCAGCTGCTGCATGAAATAACTGAGGGAGAGCACAGGGAGACAGCTTCAACTCAGGCTTTCCAAGGTGGTGATGTTCCCTGAGGGGAGCACAGAGATGGGTTCTGGGTTCTGGTCCATCAGAGGGTGCTGGTTTTTGGGAAGGAGGCTGATCCATGCACAGGCACAGTGGTTGCTATCACCTCAGTGGGGACAAATGCTGAGTTAGAGTCTGGCAGGGCAGGACTTCCACCAGAAACACATCCCAGAGAGGGGTCCTACCATCCCCTGAGCCTGTGGGGACAGCCCCAAAGCCAGGGCCAGGGCCTCTCTGCCATCATGCCAGGCTTTGCACAGGGGTGGTGTGGAGTGCTTGGCACCCCTGAGGCTCCCCTGGACTCAGGCACCACCTCAGCACCAGAGCCACTGCTGCAGGAGCTGAGCATCCCCTCAGCACTTGTGTGTGCATCCTGGAGATATCCCTCATCCCCGTGGGAGCTGCAGGAAAGGAGAAGAAGCAGGGAACCAGCCTCTGCTGGATGAGGCACTGGGAAGCTGCCAGGAGAGCAGGGATGGAGCAGCAGTGCCTGGATCTGCCAGCAGCATGCCCAGATCTGCCAGCAGCATGCCCAGACCTGGCAGGGAGAGGCATCTGGTGGCCTCTCAGGAGCCAGAGCCACCAGCAAGGTACCTGGCCAGGGCTATGAAGCACTTCCCAGGGACTGCTTGGGAAAAAAATAACCAATCCTTTTTTGAATTGCTGCACACAGGGAGATGCAGTGGCCCTGGCTGCACAAGCCTTGGTTTTGCTGAGCTCCCAGCAGATCTGCCCGCTGTCACCAGGGCAGAGATGAGCCCAGGCTCACAGAACTGTGATGGGAACTGCACAGAGCACAGCCCAGGGCAGGACATCCCCTTCCCCTGCTGCAGACCTTGGTGCACTGAGCTGGGACAGCACCTGTGGGATGTCCCCAGGACACGCTGGGGCTCTCCCTGGGCACAGACCCTCCCTCACGGCTTCCAGTCCCCAAACCCATCGCTGTCCCCAATTTCATCCCCATCCCACACCCTGGGAGCCAGCAGGGAGATCTCCCAGCCCTCTCACTCCCCTCTGCCTCTGCTCTCGGGGGGCTGGCTTTGAGTGAGGCACAACCAAGGGCTGCCATTAAACAAACACTATAATTAGAAACCAGGTTCCCTAAATGAAGTGAAAAATGTAACGTTAGCCTCTGTTTGTTCGCTGGATGCTGCGCTCTTGTTCCATGACCCAGAGGGGTCGTGCCCTGTGGTTTCTGAGAAGCCTTAATAAGGTAATGTTTAGGAGGTTACTATCTTTACAGCTCTTGTCTTATTACAACTCCATAAGAAAAACATTTGGGGCAAAGCAGGATTCCTTGGCGCGGGTTTGTTTTTGTTACTCCTTCACCGAGATGCTGCCCAGCCATCCTTCCTCACCACAGATTCGGTTTCAGTATCTCCACAAAAGTGACATTTTTTCCCACCTCTCACTGACCTCCAGCCTCTCTGCCTGGGTGTAAGGGCAGGGGTCAAGTGGGCAGTGACAGCTCTGTCCCAGGCAGGTGGGGAGGGGAGCACTGGCTGGGGGGTGATGCCACAGGGCAGGGATGGAAAAGGGAGCCCCTGGGCTGCTCCCACCTTCCCTAGAGAGCCTGGGACATGGTAAGAGAAACCCTTCTCCTACAAGCCCTGTGAACGTCCAAACGCACCAAATTTAGAACCTTTTCATCTGCTGCCCAACATCAAAGGGGGCTGCTGGAGGGCAGCAGGGCATTTCTCAGCTCGTATATTATTACAGCCCCTGCCTCCCTCACCCCTTGCAGGGCAGGACAGTGATTAATGGCAGAGCTGGGCTGGAGCAGCTCTGAAGGTGACCTTCAGGACTGGCCAGGGCTGCCCTGTAAATCCCTTCCCTCCCTGGACTGCAGCACACAGGAGCAGGGAATGGGGAGCAGGGCAGGGGATTGTCTGCTCTGATTTCTCACTAGCTCCCACCTGGTGGTGATTCCCGAGCGGTTTGGGGGTCCCTGCATGGGATCCCTTGCCCAGGGACATGGACAGAAGCTTGGCTTGATCACAGCCTTCCAGGACAAACATCAGAGCCACTGCTGAGCTTTCCATTTACCTCCGCCCTCCGCCTTGCCCTGAGAACTGGGAACTTGGACTCCTGCCCACAAGAAAAAGCCACCAAAGCCCTTCAAACAAAAGGCTTTCTCCTCACAGAGCCAGAGGGCACTGCTGCCCTGGCAGCATGTCCCTGGGAGCATCCTCCAGCCCCCAGGCCTGGCAGGGAAGGTGGTGGGGATGGCTCCAGGCTGCTCCATGTGTCCCACACGGGGCTGAAGGACACCCAGGTGCAGAGGGCACCCCGGCAGGACTGCCAATCCTGCACAGAATGAAACCACCCCTCCAAACCCTCACGGGAAGGAAAACTGAATTATTTGGAAAGCCAGCATTGCCCACCCATGCTCTGTGCTGCTGGGCAGGGGGGCACAGCCAGGACAGGCTGAGGCCAGGAGCTCAAAAGGCTGGAAAAGGTCAGAGGGCAAGCACAGGAGGGAGCAGGGCATGTGGCCAGGTACGATGAGGGGACCCATAGCCGGGTAGGGCCTCAATGATCCCTGCAGCCTCCCAGCCTTGAGGAGATTGTGTTTCTGTCCCCCTCTGTCCTATGGGACCTGACTGACCCACAGGGGCTTGCTGGGACCAGGGTGCCCCTCCAGCTGTCCCCCAGTGCCACCAGCAGGGACCAGACACGGGACACCAGCACCGGCCCAGGCAGGGACGGAAGGAAGCGGCTGCTTCCAGAACAGGCTTTTTCCATCAGGTGCTCTGTCTCCAGCAGCAGGAGGCAAAAAGAAAACAAAAGGCACGAGAGGAGCGGGACAGGAGGAACCTGTGTGTCTGGATCGTGTAAGCAGCAGCAGCAGTGCTGTAAACGCCGGGCGGTGATGGATGAGCCGGAGGGGCCGCGCAGGATGTGCCGGACGCGCATCTTCCCCTGCTCCGGTCCCCCCGAGCCTCCTGTCCCCCAGCCTCAGAGGACAGCCCGGCTCAGCTCTGCCTCCCGACGCCAAAATCTGCCCCAAATCTGTTCCAAATCTGTATCTGCCGTGTGCAATGCAGAGGGAGTGATTTACAGCATCGCCCAGCTCCCGCCCGGGGAGGCAGAGGAGCCGCTGGGAGAGCTGGGTTAGGGCTGTGTAAATAAAATTGTGGATTAGGGCTGTGTAAATAAAATTGTGGATTAGGGCTGTGTAAATAAAATTGTGCAGTGATGCAGAGACACCTCGGGCTGCCAGCGTGGTCACCCCTCCTGCCCGCCGCACCCCGGCACCACAGTGGGGCAATGCCCCTTCCATCCCTCGGGAAAAGCCATCCTGCCTGGATGAGGGCTTTGGGGACAATGGGGACACAGAAGAGGATGAGTCCTTGTCCCACAGCACCCATCCTGCTCGGTGCCAGCAACAAATTCCTGACCTCCCCGTCCAGCCGTGCCGTGTCTCTGTGTTTATGCAATGGCAGGAGCCGGCAGAATTAAGCACTTTTTGTTTTTCCCTTTTTTGAGAGTGGGGAGTTTTAATTCCCACCAAACAATGTTCTTTTTCCAGCAAGCTTAAAATAAGCCTTTTTGGCTCGGGTGTCTCTGGAGCCGTTGTGCAAATAAGGATGTGAGCTCCGTGCTGTGGCTGGGCCAGCACTACCTGCCAGGGGGGTTTTGGGGGGACATGGGAGGCCCCCAGGCCTGACCCTCCTCCTGCTGCAGCACAGAGCTGGCTCTGGCCGGGACAGCTCGCTGGAGCTTTCCTTTGATGAGTGGAAAATGTTGCTCACACAGAGATAGGGATGAGGCCGTGCTGGAGCCTCCTGCCAGACCCGCCTGTCTGGCTCGGGCTGGGTGTGTGCTCAGGTGTGCTGGAGCCTCACAAACCCCATGAGGAGCCGGGTTCTGGAGCAGCCTGGTGCCCAGAGAAGTGGCCATGCCCTGCAGAGTGGCACCAGCAGTGATGCTGCCCATTGCCCAGTGCAGAGGGAGGGGACTGCAGACCCCACACCAGCAGCTCCCACCCCTACAGGACATTCCTGCTTGTGGGAAACTGCACCAAGCTGTTTTCTGCCAGCATGGAACTGTGGCCTGACTTCCCCCTGTTCCCTCAGCTGCAGTGCCCGTGGTGTGGCCAGCACATCCCTGCTGCCAAGCACAAGCATGGCATGACACCAATGCCCTGCATCTCCTGGCCTGGGGTAGGTTCTGTGAGGGTTATCTGGTAAATAAGCACCTGGATTTACTCAGGGCAGCTGGAGCTGTTCTTCACAGCCTCTCCTGCCCCATTTGGATCCCTTTCTCCATCTCCAGGCCCTGCTCTCCACCCAAATTTCCCATGGCAGAGTGGCAGCAGCAGAGATGAGCACGTACAAAACCTGAGAGCGCCTCTCCTCTCCCCTCCGGGTAACCCCCACCCAGGAGAGCACCCAGCACTCCAACCCCAGCACTCCCTGCTCGCTCAGGGATGGCACAGCAGCCAGGACAGGCACACAGAGCCCTCCTGGCCATGACCCAGCCTCCCCATCCCAGCCCCTTCCCTCGGGCGAGGCCGGTGGGGAAAATCCTCCCTCACCCACCCCCTCCTCCCCCAGCTTATCAAATTTGGCCATGTCTGAAAAGGCCTGGTTTCCTTTTCACCAAAAAAGATCAAAACTGGGTAATTGGCTGCCGGCACAGATGCCTCTGCGCCTCTCTCATGTGTAAACAGCATTGCCGAGCGCTGACACAACGCAGGCGGCCGCGGCGCTCGCAGGCGCCCCGGGGCTGCCACCAGCCCTTCTGGGGTGCCACAACAGGGGGTGAACTCGCTGGGTGCAGGCAGGGTTGGCTCAGCACCCCAAAATACGCTGGTGGCCAAAGGCTGGGTGCTGCCATACACCTGGAGCACAGGCAGGTGGTTGCAGGGCTCCTCTGGCAGGTCCTGAGGTGACAAACGCGACACTCGGTGCTCAGATCTCAGCCAAGGGGACAGCAAAGGCGCTGAAAGCTGTGCTGGGGCTGTCCTTGGGGATGTCAGCTTGGGCTGGGAGCAGCCAGGCTGTTCCCTGCTGCATCCCAGGGCTGGCAGCAGGAGGGGGACAGCGCGAGTTGGGGCTGCACAGACCTTTATCCTATTTATGGGGTTTTCTAAAGGCACAGCTCACGGACTGGGAAAAGGAGGTGGAAATTTCCCTTTGCCCGACAAGGGCCTTCAAATCCCTGGGGATGCACAGTGAGGCGGGAGGAGAAGGGAAACATCCAGCGCTGCCAGCAAAGGAGCAGGGCAGAGCCTGCTGCCCGGGAGCGTCGGGAACAGCGCCGGGCATCAGCCTGAGGCTGGGGCTGGAGGGGAGGGGAGAGGGATGGAGGGAGGGGATGCAGGGAGGGATGGAGGGGCGGAGGGATGGAGGGGTGGAGAGATGCAGGGAGGGATGGAGGGGCGGAGGGAGGGATGGAGGGAGGGATGGAAGGAGGCATGGAGGGGCGGAGGGATGCAGGCAGGGATGCAGGGAGGGATGGAGGGCGGGATGGAGGGGCGGAGGGATGCACGGAGGGATGGATGCAGGGAGAGATGGAGGGGCGGAGGGATGCACGGAGGGATGGATGCAGGGAGAGATGGAGGGGCGGAGGGATGCACGGAGGGATGGATGCAGGGAGAGATGGAGGGGCGGAGGGATGCAGGGATGGAGGGGCGGAGGGAGGGATGCAGGGGCGGAGGGATGCAGGGAGGGCTGGGACCGGAGGGATGCGCGGAGGGATGGATGGATGGAGAGGAGGAGGGATGCGGATGGGAAGCACGGAGGGCTGGGAGCGGTCGGGTGGCGGACAGCACCATCGCGTGGCGCTTGACCGCAGGGACAGCGACAGCCCAGAGTACGGTGCAGTGCCAGCCCCTGTCCCCTGGACGGGGAATTACAGCCAGCACTGCCGTGCCTCAGTTTCCCTCAGCTCCGGGGGGACAGAGCAGCACCCACCAGCACCCAGCAGAGCCACGGCCAGCTGTGGGCACAGCTGCTGTGTCCCCATGGCAGGAGCTGGAGGACAGCAGCAGGGGAAGGGTTTGGGGACAGACAGACCAGGGGTACAGGGATACCATCACCTCACTGCTGGGCAGAAGGGTCTGGGGGCTCCTGGGGACAGCAGACCTGCTGCTGCTGGTGGCACACAGGTGACAGGGGGCTCTCAGCCCAGGTTACCTGCTCACCTTGCAGGACACAGCCACCCCTGCTCCTCCTGTGAGCCCCTGCTCTGCCAGCCCAGCAGCCGTGTCCTTCCAGCCCTGTCAGGGCTGTGACCGTGCTGGTGACACCAACAGAGCCCAAACCTCCTCCCCAGAGCTGTTATTGCCAAGAGAGCCCCTCAGGGCTGCCTGCTCCAGAGGGGACTCGCCACTGACCACAGTCGCCACCGCCAGCAGAGCCAGCGCCCGGGGCGGCGACGAGTGGCCAAGTCCCAGACCACACTGGCCCCCTGCCCTGTCTGCTCCGAGGCTCCCTGGCACCTTGGGGACCGGACACACCTCTGGGGCACAGCCAGGGGCTGGGGCTTTCCCTTTTTAGCTGCCTGGCTTGCAGGGACGGGCCACACTGCAGGACAGAGGCCGGCACAGCTCCGCGGCCATGGAGAGGGCTCCTAACCTGGTAGGTGCCTCCCCGGCTTGCTCCTCGTTTTCCTTCTCTAATAGAATTATTTGCATGTTGTTTACCTGGGGTTGTTTGCTTTGGAGGTGCCCGCTGTGGCCTGCCAGGGTGAGGATGGGAGCAAAGCCACGCCAGGCCAGCTGGACAGTCCGGCTCCGGCCGGGGAGAACAGCCCTGGACGAGCCCTCCGTGCCCCAGGGCACTGCACACCCACGGGCAGGGGCTGGGGCTGCCTGGGCCACTGCAGGGATGTGAAAAGCAGGGAGCAGGACTACAGAAAGCAACTTTGTTCTCTGCTGGGCAGCATGCCGAGTGGCAGCACAGGGCTGCTCGCCCCGGTGAGGCTGGAGGGAGAAGGGAAGGAAAAAACCATCTTTTCTCTCTGTCCTCAGAGCACAGAGGGAGGGAGAGAAGCGTTTGGATAAAGATCCCATTCTTGACTGTCTCATCTCTGTAAGGCTCCTTTTAAAGCAGAGGCTGCCCAGGTACAGCCCAGCACACAGCTGGGCAGGGAGGGGACCAGGCACAGCTCAGGCAGGGACACTTTGGGCAGCACAAACTGCCAGCTGTGAGCAGGGTGAGGGGCAGAGACACATCAGCTCATCACGACCGTGTGCCCACCCTGCCTGCAAACTGCCTCAGGTGTTTCTCACCTGCAGGCAGCACTGCCTTTGGACACTGAGTGTGCCAGCTCCAACCCAACGTGGTCCTGCCATCACCTGGTGACCCCTGGGAGGACAGAGAGCTCCCCTTCCATGCCAGTCCTGCAGCCACTCACCATCCTCCTTCCTCCTCAGCTCCTCCTCTGCATCTTCACCTTCGCCATGGTCCCGGTTCCCGAGGCCAAGGACCAGAGCAAGGCAGCCAAGGGCAGGAGAAGGGGCCCAGCACGGCCACCCACAGCCCCCCCTGCCCTGGCCTGGGCCCCAGATGACCCCTACAGCAGCATGGCAGAGTTTGAGCACAGCATCCAGGACATGGTGCGCCAGCTGCGGAACGGCTCCGAGCCGGGGGACACCAAGTGCCAGGTGAACCTGAGGCTCTGGAGGTCCAACAGGAGGAGCCTGTCCCCCTGGGCCTACAGGTGAGCCTGGGGCCAGCACAGGGGCTGGAGGTTGTGATGCAGAACCCACCTCCCCCACTGCCCCCACCACCATCCCTCCTCCAGCCTTGTCCTGCTTTCCTTCTCCTCCAGGATAAACCACGATGCCACACGGATCCCAGCAGACCTCCCTGAGGCCCGGTGCCTCTGCACTGGCTGCATCAACCCGTTCACCATGCAGGAGGATCGCACCATGGCCAGCATTCCCATCTACAGCCGCCTGCCCGTGCGCCGCCTGCTCTGCCCGGGCCCGCCCGAGCCGGCCCACAGGCCCTCGGGCAAGAAGAAGTGCCACAAGAAATACCAGATGGTGATGGAGACCATCGCTGTGGGCTGCACCTGCATCTTCTGAGGCTGCCAAGCTACCCCCTGCAGCTCCCTGCGGGCATCTAACCAGCTTGCTCTTGCTTCCCCAGCTCGCCCAGCCCTTTGGGAGAGGCCACCTGGCTGGGCATCAGGGTGAGGGGAGGTCCCTGGGCAAGAACTCCTCAAAATTCCCCTGCAGATCCATCAGCCTCAGCCCCAGCAGCTGCCTTGGGGTCACCCAGTGCCAGATATTGACTGCCCCCAGCCCCCAGGGAGGAGCTCAGCTGTGGGCTGGGGGAGAGGGAGCCAGCTGCCCATGGTGCTTCTGGCTGGGCAGGATGAGGATGAGGATGAGGATGAGGATGAGGATGAGGACCAGCCCTCCTGCCCTTCCCAAAGTCCCCACTTCCCTTTGTTTGCTCCATCGCTGCAACAGCCCCAGCAACACCCAGCCCTCCTGTCCTTCCCAGTCCTTCCCAGTCCTCCCCAGCCCTCCCACAAGTTCCTCTGTGCCAGGCTGGGCAGTCCAAGGAGCGGGGTGAGCTGGTTTGGGCAGCTTCTGAGGTCTCAATAAAGCGCATTGCTGGCCCTGGTCTGAGCTTCCCCTGCCTTGGCCCCTCATGCTGCCCCTCTGCCCTGCCCAGCTTCTCCCACTGAGGCTCTTCTATCCCCCAAACACAAGCCTGGACACCTCCAGAAACACAGAGCAGCTGGCAGGACCTGGGACAGCCCTTCCTGCATCCCTGGGGCACAGGAGCAGGGTTGGGCTCCAGGCACAGGGGAGGCTGTGGGATCTCCAGCCCCACCTGTGAATTCCCCAGGACAAAGCCTGGAGAGACTGGTGGGAACTGGGAAGCTCAGGGGGTCCCATCTGCTGCCAATGCCAGCCAGCCTCACCCCTGCAAGCCCCCCAAGATCCCTCCCAAACACAGTGACCCTTTTTGAGGAGAAGGCACAGGCTCCTTTCCAGTTGAGCCTGGGGTGAGGGAACAGGGAAACTGAGGCACACAGCAGACACAGCAACAGTGGGCAGGAAGCGTATTCCTGAAGGCCTTCAAGTCATGGCACACAGCCTGTCCCTTGTCCCCCAGCCCCCTTGGCCTCCTCAAGGCAATAAATACTCCCCTAGGCTACCCCACACCAAAGCTCCTGGCCCACCACCCCTCACGGGCGTCACAGCTCCGTCTTCACCTTGTGCATCAAGTCCTTCTGGTCGATCTTCTCCAGCTCCTGATGCCAGCGGTTGTAGGCCAGCAGGGCCACATTTTTGGCAGCCACCGCCACCATCTCCATGGAGCTGGCCACCCACTCCACGCCGCTGAGGTAGAAGAGATTCTCGTGGAGCACGATGGGCGGCAGGGCCTTGGCGGCATCGTAGCGGGGGTACGTCTGCCACTCTGCCACCTGCACCGAGTAGTAGGACCTGAAAAGGGTCTTGAGCTGCTGCTTGTCCAGCGGCTGCTGGGACAGGACTCGCCACACCGCCGCCTCCTGCGGCTGCTTGCGCCGGAACGCCGCCGAGATGTTGACGGGGCAGATGTTGTCCATGGCGTGGAAGAAGAGGTCGGGGGTGTCGGTGGTGAGGATGCTGGTGAATGGGAACAGCTTGGGGTCAGGGAAGCCAAAGTAGGAGGAGTTGAGGTAGCCGTGCACCACCGAGGTGACGGAGGGATGGAAGGCTCCGGGGAGGTCGGCGATGGGGGGGTCGAAGTTCTCGAAGGTGAAGTTGCTCCTGCTGGGGTGCAGCGGAGTTGTCACCACCACCAGGTCGTAGAAAGCCGAGCCCTGGCCTTCAGAGCTCTCGTAGTGGACCTGGTACAGGGCTCTCCCCTCTGAAAACAGACAGGGGACAGTGAGGAGCGGCCCTGATCCCAGCTGGTGCTGCCCTGTCCTTCTCTCTTCCAACCTGACCTCCATCCCCTGCTTTTCCAGCACACACCACAGCATCTGATGGTTATGGATGAATTACTGATGCCTTAGGGTGCTAAAAAGGCTTCATTAAGACTCTGGGGAAATGTTTCCAGCCTAGTGGGGGGAAAGAGGACTGGGAGAACACAATCCACATCCCAGGCCCCAGATATTCTTCTGCTATGGTGGAAGGGAGAGCGAGCCTGCAGCAAGGCTGGTGCCACAGGAGAACCTGATGGACCTCAGGAGGGAGGGAGGGCAATCTGGGGGCTGAGGATGATGCTGCAGGGTGCCAGGATTAGCCAAAGGGAGAAGGACAGACCCTCAAGCCCTCCCCTAAATGCCTCACCAGGACCAGGATGCCCTCCAGCCTCAACATTCCCATGCTGGCACCACCAACCTCCCATCCTGGTGCACCCAGAGCCACAGCCGTGCCCAGGCTCACCCGAGCTGTGCAGGGAGATGCCCGTCACCCTGGCTGAGATGACATTGGCTTTGGTGAGCTTCAGCAGACCCGAACACACCAGCTTGTTCCCTCCTTCCACCGCCCAGGTGCTGCCCTGGGCTCCCGCCAGCGACATGGCCCCTGCAGAGAGGAAGATGAGGGTGGCTCCACAGCCTGGCCGCAGAGGGGACACCGAGGAGTGTCCCACAGCAGGAGGAGGTGGCTTCACCTGCAAAGGCGGGCACCAGCACGGACTGGCCGTAGCTGGAGCGCAGCACGGCGGCGATGACGTCGTCCACGAAGCGCTGGGTGACACCGACCTCCAGCAGGGACTCGGCCACCGAGCGCTGGGTCATGTTCACAAAGGCCTCACCCCCCAGCGAGCGCAGCAGCTCCTCCAGGCTGGAGAAGGCGTAGCCGTGTGCCTGGTACTTGTAGATCCTGGAGGGGACAGCGGCAGGTGGCACCAGGTGACACCTCAGTGCCACCCCCCCAGCCCCGAGGGTGCTCCTACCTCATGAACTTCTCCATCACCTCCTCCACCCACATCTGCAGGCGCAGGAAGCTGATGCCATAGTGCCACCAGAGGCGGAAGAGGTTGAGCAGGTACCAGTCGGTCTCCTCCAGGACAAAGTGCTCCCCGCTGAAGATGGCGCTTTTCCCGGCCACCTCCCGCCGGTGCTTGAGGCCTGCAGGAACACAGGCACGTGTGGCTGTCCCTCCTGGGGCTAGCTGGCTACTGGGAAAGGCCAGCACTGGTCATGTCCCAGCAGGAAAATGGGCAAAGATGTTCATGGAGGAGCATGAGGAATGAGAGACCCAAGGCATGGGTTCCCAGCCACACCATGGGTGTCTCATGGAGCTGCTGCTGCTGTCCACTGGGACAGACTGGGAAGAGTTTGTGAACAACCCTCAACATTAATTCCACCAGGACCCCCTGATGGCGACCACCCCATCCCTTTCTCTCTCCAAGGCACAACAGGGCAGGAGTGTAGGGACAACAAGGAGATGACCACATGCCTGGAGTGCCAAGGAGGGCTGGCAGAAACCCTCCCCCACCACCCCAAGCACAGAGCCCGGGGGTGCCCAGTCCCTTGGGACGCCCAGTCTCACCCAGGATCTTGACAAAGTCCTGCATGTGGAGGCTGAGGGCGTGGATGGAGGCTCCCCGGCTCTCATACTGCTGCTTGTTGACAGTGACGGTGGCCAGGCGCCCGCCCACGCTCGCCGCCTCGTACACGTCCAGCTGCACCTGCGGCCCGAAGTGCTGCTGCAGGAAATACGCGGCGGCCGAGCCCCCCAGCCCGGCGCCCACCACGGCTGCGGGCGAGAGCGGCGAGAGGCCGGGTCAGCAGAGCCCGGGAGCCGCCTGCCAGGAGGGATGAGCGGGGATGGGGATGCGGGGATGGGGATGCAGGAATGGGGATGCAGGAATGGGGATGCAGGAATGGGGATGCATTGATGGGATGCGGGGATGGGGATGCGGGGTTGGGGATGCAGGGATGGGATGTGGGGATGGGGATGCGGGGATGGGATGTGGGGATAGGATGTGGGGATGGGGATGCATGAATGGGGATGCAAGGATGGGATGCAGGGATGGGGATGCAGGAATGGGGATGCAGGGATGGGATGTGGGGATGGGGATGTGGGGATGGGGATGCAGGGATGGGGATGCAAGGATGGGATGCAGGGATGGGGATGCAGGAATGGGGATGCAGGGATGGGATGTGGGGATGGGGATGTGGGGATGGGGATGCAGGGATGGGGATGCAGGGATGGGGATGCAGGGATGGGATGCGGGGATGGGATGTGGGGATGGGGATGCAGGAATGGGGATGTGGGGATGGGGATGCGGGGATGGGATGCAGGCATGGGGATGCAGGAATGCAGCCCCTCCGCCGCGCAGGGGTGCGGAACGCTCTGTGCCGGCCCCGGCGGGGCAGACAGGCGGCCCGGTGCTGCCGGCCCTCTCCGCTGGCTCCTGGATGCCCACCCCACTCCGTCCCTCCCGTTCCATCCCCCGCGTACCGATGGAGCGCGGCGCGGCGCGGGCGGCGGGCGCGGCCGGGAGCGCGGCCAGGAGCGCGGCCAGGGCCGGCAGCAGCGGCAGCGGCAGCGGCAGCGGCAGCACCGAGGGCGGCGGGGCCATGGCGAGCAGAGCGGGGCCGGCAGCGCCCGCCCCGGCCCGCCCCTCCCGCAGGCTCGGCCTCCGCGCCCCCCGCCCCGCCCCGAGCCCCGCACGGCCGGGGGAGGAGGAACAGCGGGGCTGGGGATGGAGGAACCCCCGCGATATCAGCGATATCAGCGATATCCTGCCAGCATCCCGCTCACACGATGCAGCCGCAGCTCCCCGGTAGCCCCGCGCTCCCGCTGCCCCAGCGCGTTTTCCGTGCGATGCTCAGAGGAACAGGCTGGGTCCTGCCTGCCTCCTGCAGCAGCAAGCGCGTTTCGAGCTTTCCGTCTCGGACTTTCTGCCCTGGGCAAAACAAGGTGCCTGACAGCGAGAGGTTTGTGCCAAGGGCATCCCACGGGAGCCCGCTGCTGCTCGGGTTACAAAGGCTGAGCAAAAAAATTCTCGAACAGGTTGGACGTGTAATTACAGAGCCGGAGCCTGCTCCAGCGCAGGGCTGGCTCCTTACCAAGGGACGGAATTTTGTTTGAGAATTCACCACTTGAACTTTGTCTCCGGGAAACACAACACAAGCAAGCACAGGCCCCTTCCTTTCCACTCCAGACTTCCTGCACGGCGAGCACGTACAGCCCTGAACCTCAAGTGTGAATATTTGGGGTGGGCACAGACAAAAATTACCCTTGCTCAGCTCCCTCTCACAACGGGTAGGATCCCACCGGGATGGGGATTTGGGGTTTTGATCCCGAGCAGCTCAGAACACAGCACACGAATATCTTTGCAGCTTTTAACAAGCTCTTACTTAACCAGCCTGATTTCCTCAGGGCTGTGGGCGACGAGAAATCTGCTGTGCACACAGCAGGGCTCCCAGGCAGGTCAGCACTGCTCCCAATCCCCACCCAGCTTGCAGAAATTCTGGAATATCATGCCATAAGCAAAATGCTCTGCCCCAAGCTCCGTTTGAGAACTCCCAACTCTCACTTTGTTGCCGCAAAGAAAAACCAGCGGAGCCAGAAATTGCCTAATGCAGCAGCAGGATTTCCTGGGCTGGGGTGGTTACACCAAACAATGCCCCTGCATTTCAGCAGGATGAGGAAAAGTCCCTGCATCACCCCTGCATCGTGGCTGGCTTTGCTGGCAGAGCTTTAGGAAATATTGATCTCACCCTCATAAAGGCTATTTGTGAATGGTCTTTTGCAAATGCTTTTTATTGCAGGGAGAAGTGCCCAGGGGCATCCAGAGCTCTGGGAGAACAAGGCCCACCCACACATGGCAAAAGTAGAAATGGAGGCCCGGCTATTTTTGCAGAGAGTGAAATGTGTTACAAACACACCCTTACAGAGAAAGCCTCATCTATTCTCTCACAAATCCCTGAAATCACAGGCTGCCTGTGAATGCACGCTGTAAATTAACCCACTCCTAACTGCAGTGCTGCACAGCACAAACAGGCAGCAGAATCAAACAAAGATGAACCCAGATATCCACGTTTCAGCTGCTGGCAGAGTTCTGCTGAACCACCCACCACCAGAGGCTGGCAGAAAACATTTCCACAGTCATCCAGGAGCAGACAGAGCAGAAGGTGTGGAAATCCCATGGACTGACACACCTGGGCAGTGATCAGTGCAGGAATCACTGACACCAGCCCTGTGTGTGTGCATTTCCTCCTAAAGCTGGGTTAATAAAATGTTCAGCCAAATGCTGCTGTGGCCTTTTCACAGACAATGGGATCAGGAACAGCAAGAAACCTTCCAATGTGAAGTCCCAGCTGGCTGGAGTTGGAATGAGCAGCAGTTTGGGGCAGGGAAAAAGGCAAAAGAAGTCACTGCAATTCTTCAGTTTTATTAGCAAATGGACAGTATCTGGACATCTAAAGGAAATTTCCAACATCAATTCAAATGTTGTCGTCAATTCCTTGCACTGCTCCCACACATCTCTGTCTTTCATACAGCCAGAGCCTTTGGGTAAACAGAGAGCACAGAAACACACAAAAATTACAATATTTACACATTTCCCCCCCACCTAAATGGCCTCAGATTTATGGAGATTAGCAACACTTTGTTCATTTGACTTTGCAATATCAAAACACCTCGAGTTTTAAAATAAAAAAATACTACAGTATTCACAATATAAAACTTAAATATTTTTTATTTTTTAATTAAGGGACTACTAAGAGCTGTTGAGTGATCACAGCTCTTCCAACAGAAGCTCTGCTGCTGAAGCAGTGGGGAGTGAAGGTTCACAAAGCAACATCCATTTCATTCTGCACTGCTCCTGGTGAGAGTTCAGATCTTGCCACGCTCATGACAGTGCCACTGGAGACTTGTCCAGGTGTGGAAATGGCTAAAAAGTACAAGACACTTCCTCTCCTCTGCCCTGTTCATGGATTTCTGTTTTATTAAACACTCACTGCAGAGAGTGACTGCAGAGGGGTCAGTCCCCTCCCTGCAGGTTTACAGAAACAGGGCAAAAAAGGCAGCAAGAACCAAGGAGAAATTCAACTCATCCTTCTACAATCTCATCCAGGACAAAAAAAAAACCATCATAAAGTGTGCTTGAAAGGCAAGAGAATCAAAATGTACCTGGGAAATCTGGATTCTGTGATGGAATCCAGGTTTGGTTATTTCATTTTCACTTCACCTTTCAGAGGAAGCAGAAACTGGGACAAACAACAGCTACAGGATTTATCTCTTTGGTAACATCTGTGAAAGAGTCTCCCAGCACTGGTTCCATTTCACAGGAATCATTAAATCTGACAGGATCCTGTAGAAATTTTGTAGGTTTGACTGGGAAAAGAACTTGGCCCAAATTAAACAGGGCCTCTGTGAGGGTGGGGAGGACTACACAGGAACTGCATCCCTCAGGTTGCTGCTGCAGCCACACTGCAGAGCTCAGTGAGAGCAGAGCCCAGACACAAAGCTGAAGAAATCACCTCAGTACAGACAGAAGGTCTGGAGTGCATTTCAGGGAATTTCCTTAAGGCAGAAGTGGGTCAGTACTGGTTGAGGAGACAGGCATGGCAAACCCAAGTTGGACTGAGGGGCTCTAACATTTTTTTCACAGTCCAGTGGCTCCATGGGTGAGTTTAATAAAGAGGATTTGGATCCCATCACTCCTGCTCACACCCAGCTGCAGCCTCACTGACTGTTGTGTAAAATACCTGTGCTTCTGTTGGGTTCCTTACAACTAAAGTTCCACTTTCAAAGTTGGTTCCCAGCTCTCCCCTCACACTGCAAGGCTCAGCTGATCCAGCAGGGGCTGAAGAGGCAGCAGGGACCCCACTGCTCCTTCCAGCTGAGGACAGGGTTCCTCACTTTTGAGGAAGAGCAGTCAGATTTGTAGTGCCACATTTCATATTTTAACCATTCTTCTCTGGAGAAACAGCGTACCCTGGTGACCTGCTCAGCACAAATGAATAAAAGTCCTGTTTATCTCTGAGACTTCCAAAAACACAATAATAAAAGACACTGAACAAGAGATTTTCCCATCATCTAAAGCTGCCAGAAGTGCTCTTTCAGGGCTGAAATCTCCAGTACCTCCCACAGAACCTACTGCAGAGGCAGAAACCCACGCTCCAAAAAGGATTACTAGACTCACACCACAGCTGCCACTAAAAAAATTACATGGAGCAGGTTATAAATGTGCAGATTCCTTAAATTTCTGGGATGCCAAGCCACTAACTGTACACAGTCTCCCCACAGGTAATATTAAAGGCTGTGACAATCTTGAAGTCTACCACAAAAGGGTTTTTCAGCTGAAGCCTGCAAAGGAATGGGAGAAGAATAAATTTTCTTCCAAACCAGAGATGGCATCCACTCTAAGTAAAGCATTTTTGGAAGTGCATTTGTCAGGTTCCAGAAAGTAAAAAGGAAGGAATGAACCAATTAGTAAGAAACAACCTGAAAAGCAACCATTCCTGGTTTTGTGGCTGTATCTGTTCTTCTGTCATTGCTGCTCTGCAAAGGGTTAAATTCTGATTCTAAATTCTAAATTCTCCTCAGTGACTGCATCCTTTCAGCTGAGATAAATGAACTCCCAGGCAATAGGGCCAGTGGGAAATACATATGTGCTGTGACAACAACATGCCTCCAACCAGGAGGACAGCTTGAGGTCAGCTTTCACTTCCTCAGCCTTCTGCTTCTCTTGCTTTCTTGTCACTGCTGCTAAAATTGCTTCAAGGGCACTTGAGACTTTGGAGCAGAGATTTTTTTTCTCCTTGCATCAAAACCCAAAAGGTTTAATATTTACCAGGATCTTTGGAAGTAGGATCAGAATGTGTATTGGAAGTTGGTGTAATGTGAGCATCTCTACTGGAGAGCTGAGAAAACAGAACAGTCCAGATTTCCTGCTTAAGGGCACAGCTCCATTTTGCCAGCAGCTGCAATAAAGAGCACACAGTTTATCATGCTTGAAAGCTGCACAAATACCCACCAGGGAAGAGAAATTGCTCTCCTCTAAAACATACATTTAGGCTGGAGATTAAGAGATGTAGGACAGTTTTGTGGCTCCACCACAAATCACCATTCCCTGTTTCTGGGAACCAAGAGTTAAGCTGGAATTTTACCTGGAGAAGGAATATTAACATTAGTGTGACCTAACAACTGAGTTCTTTTTGAAGTCTCATCTCTATTCAACTCTAGTACGACAGAGATTCCATGAATTCCAGATTGTTTTCCTGAAGCAATGTAAGAAAAAGCTGCCCCTAAATGTCATTTCAAGTGATCATCTTCACCCCATCCGAGGGTCTGGGGACAGGGGATGACATCAAATCCAGGTGATAATAATATTCTTCCATCCCTCTGGACTTTTCCCAGTACTTTGCACATGAAAAGCCTCACCACATCCCTGTGAGGTAGGTCAGTGTTATTACAGTCCCTTAATTCAGCCGTGGGAAGTGAGGCAGAGAAGTTCCTGGAGGCCACTGCAGAGTCTCCCTCAGAGATGGAACAGAGAGACAAGAAGAGAATTTCCCTTTCTTTCCTCTCTTCCCCATACAGAGAAATAACATCTTCCCCATGGAGAAATAAGCAGAGAAAGGTGCTACAGCCCCACAAATTTCTGACAGCCAGCAGCACTCCTGCTACTCCTCCACAGCCTCCGTTTAGGATCATTAAACACACAAGTACCTCAGAACGAACGGCGACGCCGAAACCGTCACACCACACGAACCCAGCTCAATAAATAAATAAACACATACAGCTGTGAGTGTCCCCAGCTCAGGAAGGCCCCAGCTGGAGCAGCTGAAGCCACATCACTCCTGTGCCTCCACGGCCACGCCGACCAGCGCGTGCCTGATGGTGCGGCCGTGCAGTTTGTATCCGTCCTGCGTGACCAGCGCCACCGTGCCGGGCTGCATGCCCTCGGCTGGCACGTGGCAGATGATCTCGTGGTCGTAGGGGTCATACCTGCCACCAACAGGGTTCATCTTGTGCAGGCCATGCTTGGCAAAGACGCTCTGCAGCTTGGCCTCGATGAGGGAGAGGCCCTCGTAGATTTTCTTCAGGGTGGGGTTGGGATCGCTGGGCTCCGCCTGGACCGCGGCGCTCTCGGTTGTCTTCTCCAGGATGTCTGCAACCTCCACCAGGTCCCTGCAGAAACTCTGGATCCCTGCAGCAAGGGAAGGAAGGACAGCTTGCAGAACATCCAGAGCTCCAGTAGCAAGGACAAAGTCACAGTGGTTTGAAGGCAGCTTTAAAGCTGCTCATTGATTTGAAGTCAATTTAGCAAGAGCAGGATGATTCCAGGAAACAAAGCTTCAGCATTAAGAGTAATCTAAAGACTCCCCAAACCAAGATATATGCAGGAAATGCACATCCACACCATGAACATATGTATAATTGTCATTCCTGACAAAGCAGGGCATTAATGTCTCACTGCAAGCAGTTTTTTGCAACTCAGATTTGTCATTCAGGACTCTGCTCCACACCCCCTGCTCCCAGTCCCACTGACATAATTTTGTCACACAAATGCCCACTCCACAGGGAACAAACACAATGGGGGGAAGCAAAAACAATGCATGGCTATTCAAAAGTACAAAATCCCCAATTTATTCACAGCTTAAACCATTGTGGAAGGACTGGACCACAGTGGTCCCTGGGTTGGTCATGAAAAGCCAGGCAGGTTTTGTCATTAGAAAAACAGGGTTGGATTGGCTGCATTTCCAGCAGTGCTTTCTTGTACAGGGCAGAAATTCCAGGAAAAGCAGCCTCCCTCAGTTCCATGAATGTCATAACTCCCTGACTGGAATGACACATTAGGGAAACAGAGAAAATGAGGCAATAGTCAGGTGCTGTCTGCAGCTGTACATGCGAACAGGCACAGAACAAAGGCAGAGCAAGGAGATGCAGCAAAGGAGCAGAGAGAAGCTCAGCAATCACCACTCCTTTCACAGAATCAGAATCATTCAGGCTGCTCAAGACCTTTAGATCATCAAGTCAGCACTGCCAAGGCCACCACTAAACTGTGTCACTGAGTCTTCAACACCTCCAGGGATGGTGTCCCCACCTTTTCCCTGTGCCAGTGCTTGGCAACACTCTCAGCGAAGAAATTTCTCCTAAAATCCAATCTAAACCTCCCCTGGCATAACTTGAGGCTGTTTCCTCTTGTCTTACCTCTCATCAGTTGGCAAAAGAGACTAACTTTGCTGTGACCTCCTTTCAGATTTTCCTCTTATCTACAGATCTCCAAGTCTCTGTGAGCGATTTCTAACAAAGAATTTATTTTTTCTTCATGCTACTTATCAAATCCCAAGAGCTCAAAAAACCCTCTCAAAATCAATCATCCTGTTGTTGATTATCCCCAATCTCAGCAGCCATTGGGTGGAAGGTAAGAAAATACAGCAGCTCTAATTTCAAGGCTGCTAGAATTAACTACCAATAAATCTCTTGAGATTCATGCATTAAGGACAAAAACATTTTTTCATTCTCAGAGATGGTTCTGGCACAGTGCAATGCCTGAACAGCATTTTCTTCCCCCTTCACCTGTTTCTGCTGCCAAAGCAACAAATCCAGCTCGTTTCACTGATGGTAAAATATTTCTTTTAGGGGTTTTAAACATCTAATCTAGAGATTGACAACTACTGCCCCAGGCTGCATCTACCTCCAATGAACTGAGGCAGAGGATGCTGTTAATGTAGCAAAGGAGATCACAACCTGATGACACAGCTGAGTATAAAATACACCCTGCCAGAGCCAATCCTCAGCACACAGCACAGCCTGCATTTTCAACCAAGTCAGCAGAACTAAACTCAGCTGCACTGGGACTACTAAAAAAAAAAAAAGTCACAATTCTGTGATTCTGAAAACCTGATAGGAGAGGACACAGCTGGACACAGAGAAAAAATAGTGATTAAGCTCAGATATCAAGAGTCCAGGCCAAACATCATAACAAGCTTTAAAATAAATGAGGCAGGGCAGGACAGGGAGACAGAAAAGCTGCTGGTCAACATTTTCTGCTGAGGCAGGCAGGCCAGTGCAGCAAACACAGCTCTTCTGCTCACCAAAGAGTTTGGCATCTTCCACAAACTTCTGTGTTCTCCTGCGGACGTTCTCGGAATCTGCCAAAGCTTTCCGGTACCGCTCCTGCAAGCACAGAGGGGACTCATCAGAGCAGGAGCAAAATCCCTTTCCTCACACTGCAAACCCCTCAGAAAAGCTTTAAAAAGAGAAGAAGTGCTTGGCTCCTGCATTTTCATACAAAGCCAAGTCCTACTGATGAACCAAAAACTGCAACTCCCTCAGAAGACCCAAGGAAAGCTAAAAATACTCTGGGCACTGAAAAATTCCTGAACAGGCACTGTCAGGCTGCTGCTGAGATCCTCCTTTCTCCAGCAGGCAGCCCTGTGACAGCTGATTTCTCACTCAGTGCAGGATTCTCAGGGTGATTATCTCCAGAACAGCCCCAGTGCTGAGGAATTTAATCCCCACCTCAGTCACGTGTGTTCTTCAACACAGAAGCTGATTTCCAGCACATGGGCACTTCCCTTCTTGGATAATCTGGATGCAGTGTGACATAAAGCCATTTAGGAGTGCCCAAAGGAGGGGCATGAGGATGGTGAAAGGCCTGGAGGAGCAGCTGAGGGCACTGGGATTGTGCAGGGGAGACTCCTTGGGGTCTGCGGCTCCAACCTCTGTGACAGGGACAGGGAAGGGCTGGAGCTGCCAGGGAGGCTCAGGGTGGATTTTGGGAAAGGTTCTTCCCACTGCTCAGGCTCCCCAGGGAATGCCAGAGCTCCAGGAGAGTTTGGACACTGCAGGGATGCCCAGGATGGGATTTTGGGGCTGTGCAGGGCCAGGAGCTGCACTGGATGATGCTGTGGAAATTCAGGATATTCCACAATTCTGTGCCAACATGTGACACTAATCAGCACAAGGCTGTGAGAGAAGTGAGCAGCTCCAGCACACAGCTTTTCCACACAGCCAGGATCACACATCAGTGCCCTGCTGCTGGCACTGCTCTCAGATGGTGTTCTGGGGAAGGCAGGGTGCAATTTCACCCTCTCCCACTCAGGGCACAGCTGCTCTGGAGCTCTGTGTGTGTCACAGGGCTGAAAACCAGACCAAGCCAAGGGGACTGAAGCAAAGGCATCCAGCACACTCACAGTTAAATCTCGGACTTGCTCCTCCAATTTGATGGCTTTGTGCTCCAAGGCACAGTCAGAGAGGGGGTGCTTGGGCTCCTCACTGGGCTCCTCTGGGCCACACTCGTCTCCTGTACTTCTCTGCTGAGCTGCAGTGCTGAAGGCACAGGGGGACCCTCTGAAATGCAAGCTAGGGACAAAGAAACAAAGCTGAGTTAACTTCAGGGTCAATGAGAATTCAAGATTATGTCATTATTAAAAGCAGGCTCTCTTAAAAGGGGAACACAGGATTCTAGACACAGTTTTAGCTCTTTCCAGAAAACATAAGACAATCAGCAAAGAAACACAAAGAGATGGTTTAAAATTATTTTATTTTAGACTGACATGGCACACAGAGACTTTACACCACTTCTTTGGTATACCTTGAAAAGAGTCAGATTTTCACAGAAACACAAATAAATGAGGTTGGAAAATACCTTCAAGACCACCAAGTCCAACCTGTGCCAAATCCCCACCTTGTCACCAGCCCAGAGCCCTGAGTGCCACATCCAGTCATTCCCTGGACACTTCCACCACCTCCCTGCTCTTTTCCAACATAAATAATTCTGTGATGCTCTGATTGTGTTTTATTCTCCCTCCTCCTTGCTTTTACAAACCAACCTAGACAGGGCTCATTCCTGCCAGCCTCAGCTCCACCTCCCTCTCACACCTTACACCAGGAAGAAATCTGCAGAACAAAACAGAATTTACTTCCAAACCAGCTCCATGCAGGAGCCATTTCAGCACACACCTACCAAGGAAGGATGTATTCTCCTTTTTTGGGAATACCTGAGCTCTTACTCTGAGCAAAGCTTTCAACACCCCCTTCATGCAAAGTTTTCCATCCCCTCTGTGCAATAATAATAATAATAATGAGATGTGGGGCAGGGAGGTGTCCCTGGGGTGGTTCAGACTGGCTCAACCCTCAAAGCCCAGCTCAAGACAAAGACCACCAGGCATCTCCTCCCACGCTGTGTTTAGCAGCCCAGATGTTTCCTCATTTAAATTCAGATCCTTAATACCAGGTTGCTAAATGTCCCACAGACTAATGACAAACTTCCTTTCCCCACCTGAGGACATTTGCATGTGCAGTTTTTATTAAGTGGGTACTTAAAACATCATCTGTATGTCAATCACTCCAAATTATGTGCCAAATACAAACCTGAAAGTGCTTTCTCTACTAGGATGTTACTCAGAATAATCTTTAAAGAACCATCTGGGTTCCAGGAATGCCAAAATAGAAAAATAAAGCCCCACATTTCATCCCTGGCTGCTGTTTGGTGCACAAGACCCCATCTTGAATGATTCCTGTCACATTCCTTTTAACAGCACTTTAAAAGTAAATTAAACTAGAGGAGAGGACAGAGCAGGACCCCTTCACCAAGCCTTCAAAAAAAATCAGTGAGGCTTTCTTTGCACATAAAAATGTCCATGGAAAGCACCAGCTCCAAGCTTTATCCTTTATCCTCTCACATTTCATTTCCAAGAGCTGCAGGGAGGGAAATCAGCCATGCCACAGATGAACCAAAGAACCTGAAACGCAGCTGAGAAATCTCAATGGGCCCCTCAGAGGTGAAACTGTTTTAAAAATAGGCTTAGTGAACTCCTCTGCACCCAAGCAGCCAAAGCTGGTGAGGTATTTCCCCCTGCAGTGGTTACAGGGCAGGGATGGGTGTGTTTTGCGTGGGAGAGGGGCATGGAGGAGCCAGCCCCAGCTGCCTACGTGGAGCAGGGAGCTGCCTGCATGGACTCCTCTCTGCAGCCTCTAAACCCAAATCCCAAATCCCAGAGTGCAGGGACATGCCCTGGCTGTCACCTGCTGCCTGGAAAAGTTATGGCCAAGAAATCACAGCCAGACTCCAAAGGGAATTCTTTGCAGGGTTGAAAATGCCGCTCGATTGACTCCTTCCTGCAGGATGAAAGGAATCCTCCCCAGCAAGTGGCAGGAGCTATTTCCAGGCTGGGCTCCATCTTCTGAAGGCTGGTTTGATCACAGCTACCCTAAAAATAGGCATGGATCCCACGGGAGGAAGCTGACACATCCTGAAGTGACAGACACGTGCAAGTCGTGGGGTGTGTGTGAAGGGGTCACACAAGTCGGTGTCACAGAAAGATTTACAAATGTCACAAGAAGCCAAAGGGATAAGGAAGAGCAGAGAAGCTGACTGCAGCCATATGGCTTAAGCCAATTGTCCTTCAAGATTAGTATTTCAGTGGTGAGAGGGGGTTTGTGGTCAGAGGTACAAGGGTATCAGTTCTTTCTGCAGCACCCAAAAAAGTGACAATCAGTTCTAACTGCAGGGGTCCTTCCCCACCCTTCTGGAACAATCCCAAACCAGCAGGACAAAGCACTGGAGTGCTGAGACACAACATCTGCACTGCTCCCAGCTCTGATGAGCCTGCTTTGGGAGGAAATCCAATCACTGCCAATTCCTCCGTGCAGATTCATCAGGGAGTGACTCCGGGGAAAATCCAGTGCAAGGAGGGAATGTCCCACTCTGTTCTGCCTCACCTCGAGTACTGGGGCAGCTCTGGGATGCAAAAATGGTCTAAAGCTCTTCCAGAATATCCAAAGGAGGGACAGGAAGACAGTGAAAGACTCACTGCACCTTTTTTAGGGGAGCAAAGCACACCCACATAATGGGGAGAATTTCCCAACATTTAGTCCCAATCACAGCTGCTTCTATGATGTGCTGCAGATATATTATATTACACTTAAATAATCTTTTGGTGGTGTTTCTCTTTGAGACAAAAAAAAAAAAATTAACAGGCATTTTGGCTTTTTTTCTTTTTACCTGCCCACACTTCACTCAAATAACCAAAGCACCTTCATGGATTTCTCTTCTCTAAGCCATATTCCATGATGTAAAGTGAGTGGACACTGTTCCTCTGTCTAAATATTGACACAATTAAATGGATTCTCTTCCTGCCACCACCCAAAACACACTGATAGCACCTGTGCTGCCTCAGCACCAAAGAAAACCCGAGCAGCACATTAAACCCATAATTAATGAATAAATGGGTGAGACACAGAACCCACCCACAGTGGCAGGAAACCACCTCCCAACGCGACTTATCGAACACGGAAAAGCTTTGCCTTAAAAATGAATATTAGTTTACGCCCCAAAAAAATCAATTTTCTACGAAAAAAAAAGAGCTTTGTTGCCAGGGGTGATTGTGAGGAGCGGAGACGGCAGTGTGGGGTTTTGGGGGAGAGGATGGAGAGTGGTGGGGCTGGGGTCTGGCTGTGGGATTGGGGTCAGGGTCTGGCTGTGGGTTCAGATTTGGGGTCACGGTCTGGCTGTGAGTTCAGATTTGGGTTCAGGGTCTGGCTGTGGGTTCAGATTTGGGTTCAGGGTCTGGCTGTGGGTTCAGATTTGGGTTCAGGGTCTGGCTGTGGGTTCAGATTTGGGGTCTGGCTGTAGGATTGGGGTCAGGGTCTGGCTGTGGGTTCAGATTTGGGGTCTGGCTGTGGGAATGGGGTCTGGATCTGGGTTTAGGGTCTGGATCTGGCTGTGGGTTCAGATTTGGGGTCTGGCTGTGGGTTCAGCTTTGGGGTCTGGCTGTGGGATAGGATTCGGGGTCTGGGTCTGGCTGTAGGTTCAGCTTTGGGGTCTGGCTGTGGGAATGGGGTCTGGATCTGGGTTTAGGGTCTGGATCTGGCTGTGGGTTCAGGATCTGGATCTGGGTTCAGGGTCTGGATCTGGACGTGGGTTTGGGTTGGGGGTCTGGATCTGGGTTCAGGATCTGGGTCTGGCTGTGGGTTCAGGGTCTGGATCTGGATCTGGGTTTGGGTTGGGGGTCTGGATCTGGGTTCAGGATCTGGCTGTGGGTTCAGGTATGGATCTGGCTTTGGTTTCAGGGTCTGGATCTGGCTGTGGATTTAGTTCGGGGTCTGTCTGTGGGTTCGGATTCGGGGTCCAGATCCCAGCCAGGATCGTGGTTGGGGTCCGGCTCTGGCTCTGCATCCGCTCCCAGCGCAGCGCCCGCCCGGGCCCGGCCCCGCGGCGCTGCCACGTCTGTCCCCGACACCCCCGCGGCTCCGGGCCACCCCTGTCCCCCCAGCCCGGCCCGGTCCCACCCACCCACGTACCTGCCTGGGCCCGCTTTACCGGCCGCGGGCAGCAGGGCCCCGAGGCGCCGCAGGGAGCGGGTGGCCATGGCCCCGCGTGGACCGGCCGGGAGCGGCGAGGAGGCGGCGGCAGCGGCGATGAGCCCGCGGCAGCGCGGAACTACAACTCCCACACTGCCCCGCGAGCGGGCTGAGCGCGGGAGGGGACGGCGGCGATGAGCCCGAGTCAGAGCGGAACTACAACTCCCACACTGCCCCGCGAGCGGGCTGAGCGCGGGAGGGGAAGGCGGCGATGAGCCCGAGTCAGAGCGGAACTACAACTCCCACACTGCCCTGCGAGCGGGATGAGGGATGAGGGATGAGGGAGGAGGGATGAGGCGAAGGCGGGCGTGAGGGGGATGCTCTGCCCGCCGCCACACACGCGGCTCCGGGATGTTGGGACTCGGCTCCGGGCATTGGGGTTCGGCTGAGGACACGGCTCCTGTGCCCCGAGTCTCGGGTCTGGACACGAGGCACCGGCCCCTGGGACTGGGAGCCGGACAGTTGGACCAGGGTCAGCCTGAGGGGTCAGTTTAGACAGGGACAGATGTGGGACACCTGGAACACATGGAGGGGACAGGTGGTCGGGACAGACAGGTGTGGCACTTGTATGTCCTCCAAGGTGTCCCCAGGTGTGTCCTTACCCAGGTGTGGTGCTGCTGTCACCACCCAGCACGATGACACCACAACGCCCAGGTGTGTCCCACATCCCTCAGATGTGTCACACGTGTGTCCTAGGACAGAGCTGTGATGGGCCAAGGATCGGACCTGGACACGCAGCACCGATTATCTGACCATGGACACAGCTCTGGTGTTCCATGGATCAGCCCTGGACACAGCTCCAGTGTCCCACAGATCAGCCCTGGACACAGCTCCAGTGTCCCACAGATCAGCCCTGGACACAGCTCTGATGTCCCATGGATCAGCCCTGGACACAGCTTTGGTGTCCCATGGATCAGCACTGGACACAGCTCTGGTGTCCCATGGATCAGCCCTGGACACAGCTCTGGTGTCCCACGGATCAGCACTGGACACAGCTCCAGTGTCCCACGGATCAGCACTGGACACAGCTCCAGTGTCCCACGGATCAGCCCTGGACACAGCTCCGATGTCCCATGGATCAGCCCTGGACACAGCTCTTGTGTCCCACAGATCAGCCCTGGACACAGCTCCGGTGTCCCACAGATCACCCCTGGACACAGCTCCGGTGTCCCACAGATCACCCCTGGACACATTCCCTGGAGCTCAGCCCTGGGCACAGCTCCATCCCTCAGGACTCAGACCTGGCCCCAACTCCTGCCCCAGTGCTGTCCGCACTGGACACCTGGAACACAACTCCGGTCCCCTTGGCTCGGACATGGGCACACGGCTCTGTCCCCTGGTGCTGGAGCTGTCCCCACAGGGCTCAGACCCGGACACAGCTCCTGTTGCTGGCTGGGTGGGTTAAGGGGTGACACAGGAGAGGTTTCACCTCTAGGTCAGGAAAAGACTGGAAGAGACGGTGAATAATCATTAACCAAAGCCTTGGCCACAACTACTCACGGGGAGCCAGCATGAAGGATGAGGGGGAATGGCTTCACACTACCAGACGGCAGCGTTAGATGGGATATTGGCTCGGAATTCTGCCCTGTGATGATGCTGAGGCTCTGGCACAGGATGCCCAGAGAACTCTGATGTGCTTTCAGGGCTGCTTGTCCCAGCAGTTGGGGTGCTGAGCCCACCCCAGCCCCTCTCCCTGTGGCAGTAGCAGCATTCCCACCCTGCTCCCTCAGCCAGAGGAGTGGTCAGCCCAGTGCCAGCGTTTTTATTAAAAGCTGCTTACCTAGGTACTAACACAGGGCTGTGAAGAGCGAGCTGCAGAGGTTAATTGTGGCAGTCCATAGCATGAGAGGGTGATGGTGACTCCTTTGTTCCCAGCACAAAAGCTGGGGTCTTTCCTTTTCATTCCTGTCCCTTGTTTCTGTCTGTGCTGAATGACCTTACTCTATTTCACTTTTCTGCTCCAACAGCCCTGCTGCTTTGGTTTTTTTTCTTAATTTTTAGACTTCCCTTCACTCCATTTTGATCACATGCCTTACCAACCTGTGTCTGAGTGCAGCAGCCAGAGTGTGAATGTGCTGTCCAGCCCTGTCCCCTTCCCTGCTCCCCCCAAAACCAGCATGGGGCCAGGGCAGAAAGCTGGCCTGCCTCCATCCCCAGCCCTCTGCAGCACTTCCAAGCTGTTTAGCAAAGGTAAAAGGTGTCCACTGTTAATTTGCTTTCCAAAGCTGACACTTGAGCTTCCTTCATTCCAAGGGAAGGCAGCATGCCCTCACCCTTGCTGCCTGGAGAACAAGAAAGAAATACTGGACAAAGGCACTTGGTTGAGGCACAGCAAGCTCGAGCCATGAGGCACCCTGAGATGAGACCCTGCAGAGCTGGGAGCAGTGAGCAGGGTGGACAGTCAGCATCTCCAAAGTGGCTGGTCCTGAGCAGCTCCTGAATGCCAATCCTGAGGGGGCCAAAACCCCCAACCAGTCCATGGTTGCTTTGGCAAATGTTAGCCTGGACACATGCTGATCCCACCTGCTGGGCAGTGCCACCTGCCAGCCCCAGGCTGTCCCCTCCTTCCTTCTGACCCAGAGTTTGTCCTGGACTCCTGGCTCTGGGGCAGGCTCTCCCCAGAGCTGGTTTCTCAGCAGTTTGTGACTCCCTTTCCCCACCCGCCTCCCCATCCCCTCCCGCCCCCTTCCCCTGGTTTAAAATGTTGGTGGTGCCGCAGTGGTGGGGACTGGGAGAACGGCTCTTCCCACCACGCCTCCCCAGCACCCTCCAGAGTCTTGGAGAAAGGGGGCTGGCAGCTCCTCCGTGATCCCCAGTGTGTGTTCGGGGCTTGGCAGCCTGACTTAAGTCTGCTTCTTTTCCCATTCCTGCAGAGAAAAGAAGAAAAAAAAAAGGGATGAGGAGACATTGCTGGAAAAGCAACATTTCAAGGCATCCCTCCCTGCTGGGGGCTTTGGACCCAGCATTTCCCAACCATTTTCACTGAATTGTAGGGGTGATGCTTTCCCTCTCCCTCCCACCCTGCACTTCCATGATTTCATGGTTCAACAAGGGGCAGAGACAGATTTCCCATGGGCCAGGGAGGAGAGGGAGAGCTCAGCAGGACCTTGGCTTTCCGCAGCACGCTCCCCGTGTTGGCTGGGACGATGGAGGGGCTTCTCTTCCTCAGCTCTGCTGCACAGTTCACAGGCACCAGGTGCTCAGGGGGGGTCCCGTTTGCCTTGTTTGTAGTTTCCTGTGGAAAAAGGGGGAGCGAGAAAAGCTCAGGAAACCCGAGAAGCATTGATAACCACGTTTAAAGAAAAAAAACTGTGATGAGATAAAAGCTGAGGTGACCAAATTGTCCACAATAGGACAAAGCCACAGGGATGTCCCCTCTCCCCTGTGCTGCTCCCCACAATACCCCAACCAGTTTCTTGCAGAAGCTGGAGCTCTGAGTGAGGAAAAAGGGATGCCTACCCCATTCTCAGCCTTGCTGGTCACAGCCAGCCCCAGGGCCGGCCCTCCTGCCAGCGACTGCTTCAGCTGCTCCTTCACTTCGGTCAGCTTGAGCTCCAGATCCACCCGAGACTCCTCCTTCTGCCGGCAGCGCTCCTCCAGCACCGCCACCCGCTGCTCCAGCTCCTGCAGTCTCGGCCCTGCGTGCACAAACACCAGCTCAGCGCTGGGGCGATCCACCCATCCTCCTGCACAGCGACACTAGATGGGGCTGCCAGCCCGGCAGAGCGCTGCAGCCAGCCCAGCTCCCGGCCACACTGTCCCTGTGGCCAGCCCGGTGTCCCTGTGGCCAGCCCGGTGTCCCTGTGGCCAGCCCATCTCTCTGCCTGAGCATCTCGGGTGACCCCCACCTACCCGTGCTGCCCTTCATGGCTTCCCGCAGCTCCCGCTTCTCCTTCCGCAGCAACATCAGCTCGCTGCGGATCGCTGCCTTCTCCTTCTCCAGCTTCTCCTTCTCCGTCAGGAATCGCCTGGCGTCCTCCTCGGCCCGGTTCTTGCCGTACCTGTACTGGTTGGCACCTGCAGGCACGGGGAGAGCCCGTGAAGTGCCACACCGATGGCACCCGTGGTCCAGCTGAGCCCTGCAGCAGCTGTGGCTGCAATCCCCCTGGGAACAGCCCCCTCCCGCACTGGCCAGGAGCCCTGGGGAGGTTTGTGGCCCGGGGACTCACTGGATGCGTGTCTCTTCACTTTGACTTGTGGGTCCACCCGCCGCGACTTCTCGCTGCAGGACGAGGCGTGGCGCTTCACCTGAGCCCCCCCTGGCCGCCCTGGCTCTTCCTCTGCCTGCTGGGAGGAGAGGGAGTGAGCTGAGGCACCTGCAGGGCCATCCCAGCCTGGCCACATCTCCCTGGGCCACCGTGGTGGGAGAAGATGAGCCATGAAGTCGTGCTCACCTGAACCTTCTCATAGGGGACATCATCGTACACCACCCGAGAGGAGTCTGCTCGGTGATCCTGGGAGGAGCTGGCCCACCTGCACAAGGAGGGGTTGGGTTTTCCTTTCCAGAACATTCTAGCCAGCCCCTCAGGGAGCCCTCCCAGCATCTCATGACCCTACCCTACCACACCCTTCATCAGCACTGATGAAACCCTTTCAGCTTCCCATCCTGCCCAAGGCAACAATCCCTGGGGCACTGACTGTTCCTGAGATCACAGCCCAGCCTGTGCCCATTCTAGGGAATGCCAGGGCCAAGGCCCACCATGCCCAGCCCAGCACTCAGCCCCTGGCACAGCAGGAGCACATCCTCACAGGTAGGAGTGTCTCACGGCCGTCACGATGTTGGCAATGGTCTCCACATCCACGTAGTCGTAGTGCAAGGCCTCTGGCGCTGTCTGGGAGCCTGTTTCCACCAAGAGGAGACCCAGCCAGCGGCCCAGGTCTTCAGAGCAGCTTGCCTGGGGGACAGAGGAAGAGTTGGGGTGCACACCCAGCTCCCGATGCAAAGCCCTGCCGCGCACAAAGTTCCCGTGGGGCTGCCCCAGCTCACTCCGAGCTTTCACGGCGAGGACAAAACAAGGCACTGCTTTCACAGGACACTGCTCACCCCAAAGATCAATCTCCCATCCTGGCCACCCCGTGCTCACCTCGAGCGCCGTCACCTCGTGGCCGTGGCGCAGGATGCGGAAGGCAAAGGGGTGCTTGGGGCCCAGGCCGGGCACCACCTCGCAGCCCCGCAGCACGATGGCGTTGACGTGGGTGCGCAGGTCCGTGCGGTCCTTGTGGAAGTACAGGGTGTTGCCCTTGAGGCGGCACCAGCGCTCCTTCCAGCACTGGTTCACCAGCACGCTGAGGTAGCCTGGGGTGCCAGGGGGAGGGAAGGGCATCACTGCCTGCTGGGCTGGGCCTCGGGCAGGCTTTCACAAGGCAGAGGGGACAGCATGGCTTCCTACTCATCCAGCCCTTCTGTGCCTCAGTTTCCTCCCCACACAACCACACAACTCCCCACACAACTGAGCTGCTGGCTCAGTACCTCACAGCCCCCCAAGGCTGTTTCTGGGGACAGGGGTGACCCCTTGTCGTCACTGGAATTTGCAGAGCCAGGCCTGGGCAGCATTTCCCAGCCTGTGGCAGTGTCACAGCCCCACAGTGAACTTGTCCCCCCATTCTGGGGGAAGGATGTCACTCCCCACTGATCCCACGCCACTCCCAGCCCCACCTCTGCCCCCAGCCCACACAAACCGCAGCAGGGGATGTCCTCCTCAGTGGAGGAGGTCTGGGTGTCTTCAGGGGATGGCTTCTTCTTGGAGAAGCTGATGATCCTGGTGATTTTCTTCCCTGCTGCCCGGCTCATCGATCCCTTCAGGTCAGCCAGGCCGCTCTTTTTGCCTTTCCCTGGAAGGACACAGCTGCTGTGTGACCCTGCTGCGTGTCCTGGCATCCCAGCTGGAGCTGGCTGGGTGGGCAGTGGGCACAGGGACTGTACCGTGCTCGCCGTGCTCCCTGCGGGTGGCCGGGGACCCGGTGTCACCCATGGCCACACTGTCCGAGTCTGAGGTGTGCTTCTCCTGGGACAGCCGCTGTGGGAGAGCAGAATCCCATCAGCAGCATCCCCCAGCCACTGCCAGCCCTTCATCCCCCTCACTGGGCTGGGATATCCAGCTCCTGTTCCCCTTCCCAGCCCTGCAGAGCTGCTGTGAGAACTGCAAGGGCTCCTGGTGCAGGAATTTGGGGTTCTCCAGCCCTGTGCTCCCCAGGTTTGTCCACACAGGACCCTCAGAAACCATCACCTTGTCCAGCTCCATCTTGCACGGCATCACAGGGGAGGTGGGGGCTTCCATCCCGCCTGCTGCTGGGCTGCTGGCTTCCTTTATCACCTGCACAAACAGCCCCAGCTGTCACTTGGGAATGACCCGAGGGCCAGGGCTGCCCTCCCTGGCTCAGCTCCTTCACTACCAGAGCCAGGCTGAACCAGGGGGACAGGTCCTGGTCCCCAGAGCTCAGGGCAGCAAACCCAGATTGGCACTGCTCACACCTTGGCTCCTTCAAAACTTCAGG
This sequence comes from Catharus ustulatus, assembly GCF_009819885.2. Taxonomy (NCBI): domain Eukaryota; kingdom Metazoa; phylum Chordata; class Aves; order Passeriformes; family Turdidae; genus Catharus; species Catharus ustulatus. The sequence goes on along the minus strand of NC_046235.1, from coordinate 17,702,124 downwards.
GATTTTGGACATCTCACAAGGGAGACACTTAGGTGCCAAAGCCACATCATCCTGCCAGCACAGGACACCTTGTGACCCCCTTGTTTTAAGGCGTGCATGTCCTGGCTGTGTAAAACCGCCCCGTTCTCCCACATTTGGGGCAGCAGCTGTGCTGGTGGTGTGCTCAGAGGCTCCTTTCCCACCCACCTTTCCCCCTCCCCGCAGCCCCTGCTTCCCGGCCCCGAACAAAGGCAGGAAAGGGCCCTGGGGCAGAGGAAGGGGAGAGCAAACATCCCCCACAGCCGGGGCTATCAGTGCTGGAGCCGCCCAGGCCCTGGGAAGCGGCCGATAAGAGCCAGGAGCAAATCCCCCTTCCCCTTCCAGCAGGGCAAGGCCATTCCCAGGGCAGCCCCCTGCCCAGCTCAGGCAGGGAGGATGCCAAGGGGATGCTCCTTGGAGGAGCAGTGGTACCTTGAGCCACTCCTCAGCCTGCTCCTTGCTCTGCACTGCCAGCACCAGCGCCTCGGCCCCCGGCAGCGAGAACCGCAGCTCGTGCTTCTTGCGCCGCCCGTCCTTGGGCACATAAATGACGTTGCAGGTGGTCAGGGGCACCTCCACGTGTGGCTGCCGGTCCTTGGAGCTTTTGTAGCACTATGGGAAGCAGAGAGAGCTGCTCAAGGCTCAGCCAAGCCTGCCTGGGGGTCTCCCAGGTGGCACAGGATGTCAGGGTCCCTCGCTGGTGGCACAGGTGGAGGTGGCTCAGGCCATGCAGCAGCCTGAGGGTGCCCTCTCCCTCTGTGGTGTCCCAAAAATAGGGGAGCCCTCTGTTCCTTTGCAGGGTAGCTGCTATTGGGTAGCACCCTTGGGGCAGGGGCTTTGGATGGTGTTTTGTTTTCCTTCAGCTTCCTCCCAACCCCCCAGGGGGTTTCTGTGCCCCCCAGGCCAGGCTCACCAGCAGTTTGCCATCCCTGACGATGGTGAGCTGCTTGGCCCACTGCCCAAAGCGCTTCTTGCGCAACAGGAAGGCGCAGATCCGGCAATCCTTCACCAGGTTCATGGAGGCCTCCTCCGAGGGCCACTGGTGTGTCAGCTGCTGGCCCTTGGCCTCCTCCTCCTCCTCGTCATAGGACTCGTAAGAGCTGCTCATGGCATCCGAGTCATTGTCTGCAAGGAAGCAGGGGAGTCACTCTAAAAGGTGCCACACACCCTGGCAGGGCTCCCCATGCCCAGCAGGCTCCAGACAGAGCTGGGCTGGGTGCCAGGGTAGGTGGATTCTGTGTCATCCTCTGGAAACAGCAGTCATCCTCTGGACCAGCCCTCTCCATTTCCCTTGGAATCCCAGCAGGACACTCAGGCCAAGCGCCAGCCCCAGGTGCATCTATCCAGAGCCCTGAGCTCTGTATTTATTTGCCAGGCTCACACTTTGAAATCCTGATTCTCCAGCCTCAACCCCAGCACCCCCAGCCCACTGCTCAAGCCCCACCTTGGGCTGGACTTTGCCAAAGTCAAGGACACGCAGATACCTACAGGAATGTTTTTGCTCCCCGTTTATCCTGGTGACGGGGTAGTTGCTGTCTGCATCCTCGTAATAGCCGTCCTCGATGGAGTTGGGGGGGCTGGAGCTGTCTGCAGGGGAAGCAGAGGGAGCTGGGGCTGCTGCACCCAGTTTTCCCTCGTGGATGCTCAGTGGGGCACAGCCAAGCACACCCTCCCAGGGCATCCCAGCATTGGTCCTCCCATGGCTCTGATCTCTGCCTCATTCCCAGCCTGGCTGGAGCAAACAACTCCTTGCAGTAACAAGTGGGATGGAAGGGAGTGGGACAGGAATGATGCTGGTGGGAGCAGTGACAATTCCTCCCCCAGGATGAGCAGCCCACTGGGCTCCCCCCACCCTCCTGCTGGCCTGGGTGGAGCAGCACTCACTGCGGGAGGTGATGTACTCAGGGGCCTTCCCAGGGCCCAGGGGCAGCGCTTCCTCGTAGTAATCCTCAGGAGGGGGAGTGGTGGGCAGAGGAGGAGCAGGATCCACAGGAACCTGGAGCAGAAATGAGCCAGCATGAGGCAGGCAGCAGCAGGGACAGGAGCCCCAGCAGGGCACAGGAGAGGTCAGGCACTTACAGGTTTGGCTGGCTGGTTCTGTGCCAGCTCCAAGCCAACGCTGTCACCGGTGTCCCCCTCCTCCTCCTGCATGTCCTGCAGGTCCCGCAGGTCACAGTCTGCACGGGGGAAACAGAGGGTGAAGGGGGCAGGAAAGCAGAGCTGCACATCCCAGCTGTGCCCTGCAGGGATCTCCCTCCTTGGCCCTTCCCTGGGAGGGTGCTGGGAGATGGAACCACATGTGGACACAGCTGGAGTGTGGATCCCCTCATGGCCAGCCCCCAAACAGCTACAAGAGAGCAGGAGCAAGCACCCAGAGCGATGGTGCCCACTGTGGACACAAAGATGTAGCTTCTTCCTTCTTCCAAAGGAGCAGCATGCAGCCAGCATGACCCCAGGGCACCCCCCCAGCTCAGCCACACGTACCAAACTCCTCAAAGAGGGACTCCACGAAGCTGGTGCCATTGCCCAGGGACGCTGTGTTGACGTACATGTAATCCACATCCTTCCCTGCAATTGAGGGGGATGCTCTGAGCCTGGGGCAGGCACTGGCACCTCCTGTCCCCACAAACACCAGCCCAGGGAGGCAGAGCAGGCACTGGGGATGGAGGAACCCCCAGGAGAGCAGGATGGGGAAGGCTGTGAAGCCCCAGGTGCACAGTGCCGGCCTTCCCACGGAAACCCCTGCGCTCAGCACAAACCCAGGGCAGGAAAAGCTCTGGGAAGCAGCGTTTCCGCAGGGAGGGGATCAGCCCTCCTGGATCCAGCCCTGCTCCCGGGGCAGGGAGGAGCTGGGAAGGGAAAGCAGGGAGCAAAGTGCCCCGAGGGGGATGAGCAGGTGCTGGGCTCATCCCTGCCCTGCAGAAGCTTTTCCCTGCACTGCTGAGGACACCACAGGAGAGGGACACAGACCTGCAGGCGGCTGCAGCTTCTGCAGGATGGTGGAGACAGCCAGCTTCTTCTCCTGGGTGGTGGCACTCAGGTACTCATGGTCCAGCAGCTTGAGCAGAACGCTGAGCTCTGGCAGGAGCTGGTCCAGCACTGAGGGGAGCAGGAAAAATCCCGTCAGTGAGGGGGGTGTTGGGATGCTGGGGTTAAAACGAGGCAAAATGGGCTGGAACTCCAGCAAACCTGGAGCTCTGGGCAGAAAGGAAGAGCTTCAGTTCCTCCCAGTGCAGGATCCCTCCTCTCCCAGAACACCCCAAACCTCAGCCCATTGTGTCACCATTATCCCCTACACTCCTAAAACACCCCAAACCCCAGGCTGTGGGGTCACCAGCACCCACACTCCTAAAACACCCCAAACCCAGGTTGTGGGTCACCAACATTCTCATTCCTAAAACACCCCAAACTCTAGGCTGTGGGGCCACCAATATCCCCACTCCTAAAACACCCCAAACTTCAGGCTGTGGGGTCACCAGCATCCCCTACACTCCTTAAACACCCCAAACCCAGGCTGTGGGGTCACCAGCATCCCCACTCCTAAAACACCCCAAACCCCAGGCTGTGGGGTCACCAACATCCCCACCCCCTGCCACATGTAGGACACGTCCCATCACAGCCCCCAGCTCCGTGTCAGGGCTCAGGGCCAGCCAAGGGCAGGAGGTTTCTATTTATAGTGCCAAAGCAGGCAGGGAGGGGGGCCAGGGGACCCTGCTGGGCACCAGAGCTGAGGGTGCCTGATAAGCCAGGGCTGCTGGCAGGGGCTGAGCTCAGCAATGCCCTGAGCTGGGCACACTCAGCACGGACAGAGAGCTCTGAAGGCGCCTTTGTTTCCCCCCAGCTGAGCTGTCCCCTCCATCTCCCTTGTTAAACATCCTCCAAAATACAAGAGGGGGAGGGAGGGGGCAGTCAAAGAGGCCTGTGATCCCAGGAGGGCACGCTGAGCAGAGCCTGGGGGAGAGCAGGGAGGCAAGGAATTAATTTCCTTTGCTCGTTAGGCTTCCAGCCTGAAGGAGCTTAATGGAGGGGCTGCAGGAAGTGAGGGGACATTGCTCCGGGGGCAGCAGGGGTGGTGTCACACCCAAGGTCACCTGGCGAGCAAGGACCAGCACAGACACTTCTGCAAGAGCTGTGGGGGTGAGCACAGACCTGCCGAGCTGGCCCAGGGGACAGGGGACACATCTGCTGTGCTGGGGGTGGGCACTGGTGTCAGCAAAGAGCTCCTGGGGAGGAGGGGTGGCATGTCAGAGTGACAGTGACACAGAAAATGGACCTGTGTCCCTTGCTGTGGGACACCTGCAGAGCTGCTGCTTTCTGCTGGGGCTTCTCCTGCATCCACAGTCTGTGGGATCACCCCACTGCCCTGCATCAGGGGAACACAGACACCCCAGGACAGACAGTGACACCACAAACCCAGCCTGTCTGAGGCAGGAGGGGAGATGTCCATGAGCTCTCTGAGCCTGGGAAGGCCAGGACCTGTGGCAGCAGATGGCTTTAGCATTAACTAACAGGCCTGGATGGGCTGGGGGGGGGACCGAGGGCAGCTCTGCTGGGGGACAGGGTGACCCAGGGGACAGCACAGGACACTGCTGCCATGCAGGACAGCGGGCAGTGCTTCCCCTGCTGCCAAATCCTGCCCTGGCACCAGCACCAAGCACCAAGGAGCTGCATCTCCTGCAGCCCCCCTCTCCACCCTACAGCAGGCCAGCTCTATTTTTAGAGCCCACAAGTGCTCCCCTCCTCAGGGACCCTTTTCCCAGCACTGAGATAAGGTCTGGACACAGCCTGCAGCTGCAGAGCCTCCCTGCCCCTCCCCGGCTCTGCTCCAGCACAGCAGCAAAAATCGGGTCCTGCTCCAGAAACCTGCAGAGAGGGGGAACAGGAGGAAGAGGAGGAAGAGGAGGAAGAGGAGGAAGAGGAGGAAGAGGAGGAAGAGGAGGAAGAGGAAGAGTCTCTGGCCAAGCCAAAGCAGGAGTTTCCTGCTGTAGAGACCCAGCTTTTGCAAGGGGAGAGATAAGACAATCCCAGGGAGTTCTCACTCCAAGAAAAGCCCAGTCTGCAGTTGAGAGCTGCAGGGGAAGGGGAGATGCTGAATCCCTGAAATGCTGAATCACAGCTCTGAAATGCAGTGGGAGGTGCACAGGGACCCCCATCCTGTGCCACAGCTCTCCTGCCTCCGGCCACGCTTCCTCCTGCGCCAGGTGATGCCTGGGGCCGAGGGGGGCCGGGGGAAATCGGATGCTGGGAGTAACAGCCATTGTTTGTAGCTAAAATAAAACCCAGGCACAAATAAATCCTTCCTGTTGGCACGGGCAGGGCTCTTGGCCGCTCTGCCTGCCGGCACAGGGCTCCTTCCAGCTGCCACAGCAGCAAACAAACCTTGAGAGCTCCTGGGATGCCCTGAATAGGTGGGGACAGCAGCCAGTGACACCCCAGCCCCTGGGGGAGCCCTGCACGGAGCTCAGACTGGACAAACAGACCCAGAGGAGCTCTCTGCAGCACACAAACCGTGCTCCACAGGTCCGTGTGGAGCCACCTGCCAGAGCCACACGGCGCTGGGACGTGTCCCCATGGCTCACTGGGATGTCACCAGAGGGGTGAGATGCTGGCAGCCCCCTCCAGCCCAACACTGCTGATCTCTGAGGAAGCCCAGGGTCTCCTGGGCACTTTGCTGAGCCCCCAGGGCAGTTCCTGTTCCCATCCCCATTCCCGCTGGGGAGGAGGAAGTGCCTTGGTGGGGGTGGATTGGAGCTCCCAGAATTGTTCCTTTGTGCAGGGGACAGGAGGACAGAGCTGCCTGCACCCTGCCCACGGCCACTGCTGTGGCACTGCAGAGGGGCAGGAGCCAGCCAGGCTCTGCTCCCATCACTCAGCACCTGCTGGGTATGGGGCAAACTGGGATGGGCTGGAAAAATCCCCCTCCTCTTCCTGCCAGTCTGTACTGCTCCAGGCCAGAGGGGTTTTTTAGGGAAAAGCCAACCATTAATGATCACACTTGAACCCTGGCAACATCCCCTAAGAGTGGAAGATTTGCTGAGGGGCCGCTCGGTGCACATGAATCATCTCCTCCCTGCAAACAAGGGCCCCTTGAGTGGGGCGGATGGGGGGAGCTGTGACTCTGCAGCCAACAATTCCAGCAGGATCTGAGCACTTGGGGCTGGCTCCTGCCTGCCTGGGACCCTGCCACCCTCCCTGAGTTATCACTGGGATAACTCAGCCCTCCTGCTCGCAGTTTGGGTGCTGCAGCATCCCTGGGTGATGAGAACAAGCTGAAATCTCCAATCTCAGCACATCCCCACAGCCCCAAGCAGGAGCAGAGCAGCCATGCACATCATGGGCCCTCATCATCCTGGCCTTGCAGTAACTGATATCCTTAGCTGATAGCCTTGGAAAATCAATCTTGGGAGGTGAATGTGAAACCTGATTGCATGAGGGGGCACAAACCCCCCTGGTTCTGCCCCTCAGAGCAGATTCTCCTCTTACACAAAGAACAGGGCTTGGAGGGCTCCTCCACCCCCAGGAGAGGGGCAGATGAGCCACCAGAAAGGTTAAAAAACACAAAGAACGACCTGGCTGAGCCTCCTCCAGCTGCTTCAGACACCCAGCAGCTCTGGATGTTGGAACCCTGGGAGTTTTGAGCTTTCTGTGCTTTCTGGCACTGACCTCCAGGAGGGCACTGCTTCTGACTTGAGGCCTTGGAGAAGCTTCCAAATTTGAGTGATGGAGTTGGAATCACTGGTGTGCAGTTGGAATAGAAGTGTGTGATTGCACATAGTGAAGAGTTTTACATTTGAGAGTTTTAGAATATAGTATAGCAGTATTTTAGAATATATTGTGAAAATCAAGTTTTAGAATGCAGTATCCCCTTCCCAGCACAGCTCCAGTGGCACCAGCTCAGCCATTCCAGCTGTGCTCACAGAGGGTCCTGGGCCTGTCCCAGTGCCAGCAGAGGCTCCTCTCCCCAGGACAGACACCCCTGCACAAAGCTTTATCTCATGGCTTGCTCCAGCCACTCACCCACCCCAGCAGAGACCAGTCAAACCCAGCCCAGAGCTGCTCCCTCAGCCAGGCTCTTCCCAGTCCCCTGCCTCGCCCTGCACAGAGCAATTCTGAGTCCTCACCCCCTCCCAAAAAGGGGGGAAGAGCACAGGGAGCTGTGGGACACCCCTGGAGCCACAACTCTGCCTGGACAAGGGAATTGGACACCACAAGACTCCAAACATCCCCTCTGAGCACACTCTTTCCTGGAGGAGACGCAGTTTCTCACATCCCCCTCCCTGTCTTAAACGAGGAAACAGGAGTCCTGAATAGAGGGAAGTGTAATTACAGCCTGATAGAGCGTGCAGAGGGCAGAGATTATCACCTGCATTGGTGTCCCTGGCAGCTCACACACTGCAGGAACCATCACTCACTCCCAGAGAAGCCCTGGGTAATTAAATTAAATGGGAACAGGGGGATCCCACCCAGCACAGCCCAGCACAGAGGGACAGAGGTGACATCGCTGCTGGGACAGCCCCTGCTGGGCTGCAGGTAATAATTAACAGGCTGATTAAATCACCCTCAAGCACCTCTGTGTGACCCAGGCTGCCAACGACCCCCGTGCTGTGGCAGGACCCCCTCCCCAGGGGCTGCTCCCCCCTTTCTCTGCCTCCTGCACGAGTTTGTGGCTGTTTGCTTTAGCTCACCCAAAGCAAACTTCATCCCCCTGCCCTGGAGGCTGAGCTACCCCTCACAACTGAGCACAGCAAAGTTTTGAGCAAATAAAATCACCCAGGTGAGAGATCTGTGAGTGACCTTGCTGTGTCCCCAGGGGGGAGCCTCCAAACTCTGCTCTGGGTTTCCAACCCCAGCTCAACACAATCAGCTCTGGAAAATCCCATGGAGCAGGTTCAATACTCCCAGACTGCATTTTAGAACTCGGTGCCAGGCCCAGACTACATTTCAGGACTTGGTGCCAGGCTCATGGCAGGATGCTCCAGCCTGGCAGCAGGGCTCACAGGCTGCTGGCTGGAAAACACATTTAAATAATGAATGAAAAGGAGAGGTTTGAGATGCCCTTTAAAGGAATAGTCAGGCAGGGGCAAGACCTGCTGAGTAATGTATAAAAAACAAGCTTCAGGCAGAGGAGAGATGTTAGGATTACTCAGAACCCAGAATAAACTGTGTTTCCTCCAACCAAAATTTTTGGTGTCGGCCTTTTCCAAACAAACTCCAGCAACAGGTTGGTCTGGGCTCCTCTCCAGCCCTGGGATGGTGCCCACCCCTATGCCCACCCTCCCTGGGTCACACCTTCCTGCCTGTGAGGACCTGGAGCTGTCACCTCCAAAGCTCAGCCTCCAGGAGAGTCAGGATTACAGCTGATTGCAGGAATTCCAGGTAATTGCAGGAATTCCAGCTCATTCCCACCAGTCCACGCCACCACCCAGGGCTGGATCCAGCCTCCACATCCCCAAAAATCTCCTCTGGTGGGGGTGGAAATCTCTCTGCACCCCAAGGGACACTTCTCCATCTCCTGTACATCCCCAGTCCCCAAAGCCAAGTTCCAAAATGCCTTGGATGCAATTCCCAGCCTGCAGGAGTGACACATGGGGAGGCCACCAGAGCTGGGACATCTTCCTGGGGACAAAAGTCACACAGGGAGTTGTGACAGGATCCTGAGAGGGAGAGGAGGATCCAAACCCTCACCTGGCAGGGTATGGGCAGGGATTTGCAGGAAGGAGCTGGATCAGCTTTCCCAAATCCCACTGCACATCGCCTTCAGCAGCAGGATGTGGATCCTCCTCCACAGAGCAGAAACCACAGATCCCAGTGGGGGAAACATCCCTGTGGAGCTGGGCAGGGAGAGGTGCCCAAATCCCCACCCTGGCATCCCTGCCCTGACCCCAACCAGGAATTCAGAGCTGTGCTGGACACGAGTCCCCCTGCCCATTGAGGGGGGGGTCGGGACCCTCTCAGTGCCACCTCAGCGCTGTCCCCATGTCCCCAGGGTGTCTGTGTGTGGGGGCTGGGGCCGGGCTGCCCCGGAGGACACTCGGCACAGAGCAGGATAAGAGTTATTTTCTCAGCCCTTCCCTTTCCTTCCCTTGCCAAGCTCCGCCGGGAGCATCAGGTGCAGCGGCAAGGCCACCAATGCGACAGCGTTTCCGACCCCATTAACCCCTGCAGGGCAGGGCTGGAGGGGCAGCAACACCGGGATGTCCCAGCGGGGAAGGTGACAAGGTGTGACCGACTGCTCTGCTCACTCCCAGTGCCGGGACTGCTTCTGCTTTTAACCCGAACCAGCTCCCAAACCTGCTGTTACTTAAGTTCTATTCCTTGTTCTGTCCTTCACAAATTTCCCAAATTTTGGACACATAAACTGAGCATCACAAACTTGGGTGGGTTTAATTCTCATAAAAAACCTCCGGAGAAAGCCAAAGCCATTCTTCAAAGCGCTCCTTACACATCTCCTGCTAATTGCCAGCAATCAGAGCATACCAGCGTCTCCCCGAGCTCCCTCTTATCACTCCCAGGATCAAATGCACATGAAAACCACTTCAAAAAAAAAAAAAAATTATTTTGAGCATGGAAACCCCTTGCAGCAAAGCTGTTTTTGTTCCAAACTGTTACGAAATGTCAGTGTTTTCCTCGCCTGCCAAAGAGCCGGCTTTGATGCCATGGGAGGTTTTATCAGGAGCAGGAAAGGAAGGGGCTGCAGCAGCCGTGCCCCGGAGGGGAGGCTCACAGAGGTTATTTCATCCTTTTATTTTCTCCTTCCCCACTGCAGATTGTCAGCCCGGAATCCACAGAGGGAGCTGAGCTCCCCAAATTCCGCTGCTCGCCGCGCCTCGGGGTGATGACAGGAGGCTGCTGCCTGCCAGGGTGCCCTCCCTGCTCTGTCACCTCCTGGGTGCCAGCCCTTGCTTCTGAAAGGTTTCCATCCCCGTTTCCAGCCTGGGACAGCGATATTTAATAGATATTGTTCAGGACAGAGAGTTGTGTTATTCATTTTTAAGGGTCCTTGTATGCAGGAGGAGATGTGCTCCTCAGGAGGGAGTTTGAGCTGTGCCAGACTAGATAATAGGGAAGGGTTAAAGGGTTAGGACACAAGTCTGGGATGCCAGAAACCACTTCAAGCCTCCACTCTGCTCCACTGTTATCTCCTATCCCCAGCAAGTGATTTGGCTGCTGCACAACAGGCAGAGCTCAGGTCGAGCCCAGCGCTCTCCTCTGAAAAGGCTTCCCACTGCTTGGGATGAGACAACTGCTTCAAAGCCTTAAACAAAGTTTTCCTGGGCAGGGATAGGAACCTCCTGCAGGCCCAGGAGCTCAGGCACTGCTCCACGGCAAAGGGCACGGCAGCCTCGCAGCTCAGCACGTTTGCACAGGAAAAGAGCATTTCCAGGTCAGCAGTGGGAAGGAGGCAGCTTTTCCAGGCAGTGCAGGCAGGCAGGACGGTCCCCAGGGCTCCTGGCTGGGGGACACAATCCCACAGTGTCCTCCCCCTCTCCAGCAGCCCCTCCGTGCCCCTCCAGAGCTGCCAGGAGGTTTCACACAGCCCCAGGCCTTCCCTGCACGCAGCAGGATGGAAAAACCCAGAGGGGCAAACAACTCCAGCCCTTCATCATCATCAGCAGCAGCATCCCCAGGGCCACCCTCCCACCCTGTGTCACCCACCCAGGAGGGCTCAGCCCCCAGCCCTTCATCATCATCAGCATCCCCAGGGCTGCCCTCCCACCCTGTGTCACCCACCCAGGGGTCTCAGCCCCCAGCCCTTCATCAGCATCCCCAGGGCTGCCCTCCCACCCTTTATCACCCACCCAGAGGGGCTCAGCCCCAGCCCTTCATCATCATCAGCATCCCCAGGGCCACCCTCCCACCCTGTGTCACCCACCTAGGAGGGCTCAGCCCCCAACCCTTCATCATCAGCAGCATCCCCAGGGTCACCCTCCCACCCTGTGTCACCCACCCGGGGGGGCTCAGCCCCTTCCCCACCGCCCCCGGGCTGCACGCAGGCGGTGCCCGAGTTTCCAGCGGAAGGAATGGCTGCAATGCGGAGCAGAGCCCGGTGCTAACAGCTGGCCCGGGCTGTGCTCACCAGCCCAGAGCCTCCCTTGCACCGGCAGGATTCCTGCTGCCAGCTCGCAGGCGGCGGGGCAGGAATGATCCCGGCTCCCTCCCGCCCATCCTGCAGCCTCCCCATTCCTGCGGGCGGGCTGGAGCCAAGTTTATCCCTGACACATCTCCGCCGGCTTTGCTGGATTTAGAGCCCAGATAAGTTTGGGGCAGGAGCTAAATTCTGGTGGCTCAAAAGGTCAGGGAAGAGACTCTAATGAGGGAGGAGAAGCCATGTGTGAGCACAGGCGTGTTTGAGCAAAGGACTGCCTCCCAAATCACACATTGGGAGCTGGGTTCTCTATCAGCACAACCTGAAAGAACTCTGCCAACAGCACCATTCCCCCCAGTTAGCCACTGGTGTGGAGCTGGGCAGCAAGAAAAAACCGGCAGAGGATAAAATCAAGATACAGCAGAGCTCTGAGTGAAGAAAGGGGCTGGCAGAGAGCAGAGACTGGGAATGGGCACGGAGCTCCTGCCTAGGGCCAGACCTTTCACTGGGGCAGGGAACCTTCCCTCCAGCAGCCACAGCCCCCCGAGGGATCCAGCAGCTCTGGCTGACGAGCAGAGGGGCTGGGGGAGGTTTACATTAGCAAAGAGCCGTGCAGGTGCCAACAGCAATTCATCACGAGCGCTCAAAACAAAGCAGGCAGGCGCTGCCATGGCAGGCACCATAAAACAGCTCTTCCCTGGCAGGGTCAACCTGTGCAGAGGCCAAACCGTGCCCAGACACGGCTCCCTCAGCTGGGCATCCCCTCCTTCCCTGCCATCAGTCCTAGGTTTGATTTTTGGGGTGGGCTGGGGTGCAAACAGAGCATCTCCCATCACTCACACAGCAGAATGGGGATGCTCTGCTCCCCCCTGTCCCCAGCAGTGGTGTCCTCAAGGACAGCATCAAGTGTCACTTGACAACAGTCCCCCATCCTGCCACAGCTCCCTCCTTCAGAGCTGGCTGAACAGAGCCACAGGGGCTGGCTGTCCCTGTCCCCATCCCTGTCACCGTCCCTGTCCCCTCCCGGGCTGCAGGCACTGGCACTGCTCCCCAAGCCCTGACACCGTGCCTGTGCTTCCAGCAGTCCCAAACTCCTCAGAGCTGTTTCCACAGCGGAAACGCCACCCCATCCTTTTACATCGGCAAGGGGAACTCTTGACCCCTGGGTGTTTGTGGTGCTGACCCAGGGCTGCAGACACAGCACTCCTGAGCTGCCCTGGCACTTCAGCACGGTCCAGCCCCTGCAGCCAGAGAGGCCCCTGGCCGCTCTCTTATCGTTTTTGGCCGGTGTTTCTGCAGCACCTCCAAGGCCAGGTCAAGGGCCAGGACCCCCGTGCTCCATCGTGTCACCACCTGCTCCTCCTGTGCAATCCCAGGCGAGGAGAACCCCCCTGCAAACCTCCCTGTGCTCCCTGCAGGGACCTGGCAGCCCCAGCAGAAAGCCAGGACCTTCTCTGCAGAGCTGGCCCAAAGCCCTGGCAGGTTTATACAGATCCCAGATCAAAGCCCAGGAGCTCCAGGAATCGCACACGTGTGGGAAGGCAGCTGCTGTGCCCCAGCAGGGTGGGGATCAGCCCCTCCGTGGCTTCACCAGACTCCGGCGTCCTCCCCACACAGGGAAACCCTCCGAGCCCCATCAGCTCCATCGGGGAACGTCACCTCCCTTTCCACCACCACAATTTCCCCTAACAAGTGCTTACACCCCACAGCCTCCCTCGCAGGCTCCTGGTGTTTTACCCATCCCGCCAGCAAAGAGAAACTGGTTCCAGTTCGTGCCCCAGCAAAGAGAAACTGGTTCCAGTTCGTGCCCCAGCAAAGAGAAACTGGTTCCAGTTCGTGCCCCAGCCGGCCCTGCCGGACAGCAAAGACACGCTGGGATCACGGGCGCACACGGAGCCGCTGGGATGGGATTTGGGATTTGGGATGGGATGGGATTTGGGATGCGCGACCCGCGATTCCTGCGCCTGGCACGGGCATCCCCTGCGCCCTCCGAGATGCGCTCCGGGAGGGATGCGCGTCCCGTTCTGTCCCGGCCCGTCCTGTCCCATCTCATCTCATCCCGTCCCGTCCCATCCCATCCCGGCCCGTTCTGTCCCATCTCATCCCATCTCATCCCGTCCCGTCCCTACCGCTGAGCCGGTCCATGGTCCGGAGCCGCGGCCGCCCCGGGAGCTGCGGGCGGGCGAATGTCCCGGGCAGCGGCCGCCCGGCGGGGCCGGCTCTCGCTCGGGGTGGCCAATCCCTTCATCCGCCCCTCCCTCCCTCCCTCGCTCGGCAGCGCCGAGCACCGGCTCGGCACGGCTCGGCACGGCACGGCACGGCTCGGCAGCGGGGACAGCCCGCGGGGACAGCCCGGGGGTCCCCGGCCACCTCCGCAGCTCCATCGGCACCCAGGGACCCCCCTGGGAAGGGTTGGGGGGTTTTGAGTGCGCCTCCTCCACCTGCCCGGCTTGGGCAAGTTCGGTTTAGGGGAAAAAATCCCCCTGAGCCTCCCTCCTTGTTTCCCCCTCCCCAAAATCCCCTCTGTATCTGCTCCCTCCTGTGCTCAGCATCTCCCTGGCCGTGCCACTGTCACTGTCCCTCCCCAGCACAGGGACACCTGGCCTTGGGACACTCGTGGGACGTGTGACACACGTGTGACAGCGTGGCAGCAAGGACAGAGGCTCCTGGCACTGCCAGGACACTCCGAGCTGAGCCCTGTGGGGACAGCAGGAATGGGATGAGGTTCCACACATACCCCATCATTATCACTTGGGAAAGAAAAAACTGAAATATCAGATGTGAATTAGCAACTGGCCTGGAGAAATTCCCCTTTTTGGGTAATTTCAGCCCAGGATCACTCGGCCCCTTTCACCCCCCATGCCCAGCTGGGAAGCAGCTCCTGCATGGATGGTGTTTGATGGATTGAGCCCCAGTTTTCTTCCACAACCTTTGGGGCTGCTTTGGGAATTGCAGAGCAGCCAGGGACAGCTTCCAGGGCAGGGGGTGGCACCTGGGGTGTCCCCAGGGCAATGGGACCCTTGGAGTGTCTGCTGCCCCAGAATGGAGCTGGAGAGGCTGCCCTGGCTCTGAGAGAAAATAAAAACAAAACCCAAGCCTTGCCTCAGTTTCCTCAACTCTGCCTTGTGGAGGAGAGTTACTGTCCATAAAATGCTTTGGAAATGAAAAGATCCTGCTGTTACTGTGTTATTACTGTTATTAATAACACCCCCCAGGCTTTCTCACTGGAGCTGCTGCTGGAGAGGGAGGATTCCTCCAGCCACAAACAGTTGAGTTTGATTTAGAGAGCCCTATTTTGTAGGAGTGAAATAATTATAAATAAACTCAGCTCATTTACTGCTGCACTAAAGCAGATGAGCAATCAATTCCCAGGGCAATGTTGTCACCTTCTCCTCAATCCCCAGCCCTTTCCTTGGCATAAAGCTCCAGAGCTGGAGCTGCTGCTGGAGGGAAAACTCCTGCCCTGAGCCCCTTGAACTCTGGGGAGCCTGCTGGTGGATTTTTGGGCAGCAAACTGGGCAGATTTGGATGGCAGAGAGGGCATTGAATCCACTCAGTGGGGCCACCAGGACAGGAGGGGACCAGAATGGCACAGGGAAGGTAAAACCTGTGCAGGAGCTCACAGGAACTCTGCTGCCCCAGCTCCTGCTGCCACCCCACAGCTCCCTGACGTGTTTTTGGGACTGTTCAATCCTGCTCTATGCCTGAAAATCCTGCAGGATGAACAGGAAAGCAGAGCACCACAGACACCAGGGAAGAGGTTTGTGTGGAAACAACCTTATTTGTTTTATGAAAAAAAATAAGCAAAAAAAAAAAAAAAAAGTTATCCCATAGAGTTTGGGATACAAACACGTCGAGTTTGCATGGAGGGAATTGCCTTCATTCCCAGAGGGATTCATCAGGGACTCAGGCAGCTGTGATGGGGAATTCAGGGCAGCCCAGGAGGGGTCCAGCAGGCAGTGGGACCTGCATTTCCCACTCCTCTCCTCTGGCTTTCCCCCAGCTCCCAGGTGGAATATCCTGGAATGCTCAGCCCTGGCCAAACCTGAAGAGCAGCAAGAAGCTGCACAAGGCAGGAGGTGGCTTTGGCTGTTCCACTTAAGCAGGGCTGGGTTTGGGGATGGAAAGTGGCTGTTCTGGCACCCTGGGAGGATAAACTGGCTTTGCAGGGAAAGCCACCAGCCCAGGAGGGATTGGGACTCAGGGCCACACCTTGGGGTCCAACCACTTCTATCCCCTGCCCCAAACTCTGCATTTCAGATCCTGAAGCGCCCCCAGTCCTGGACATGTAGAGTCAGGGACTTTGAGGAGCCTGGAGTGAGATCCCACTTTGCTGCATTGTGCCTTTTCCACCCCTACTCCACAGCCCAGCTGAGCAGAAGGGGATGGGACACCCCCATCCCAAAATCCTGCTCTCTGCCAGACCCACGAAAATCCTCCCCTCCCTCGTGTCCCTGTGGGGCAGCAGTGACAGCCCCCAAGTCTGGACACAGATATAGAAACCAGGCAGGAAAAGGAAAGGAAACACAGAGCACCAAACGATCTGCAAGACTCCAATTCACTCTCAGGGGGGCAGAGAGGGCCCCTGCGCCCTGTACAGCCCCGAGAATCATACAGAGCTGCCATATAGAGATCTCTCTATGTATATATTTATAGGTATGTATATATTTATAGTGCACTGCATTTAAAACAGCCGGGCCTGCTTCTTCAGCTCGTTCCTCTTCCACAGCGCCAGGCGGTCGAACTCGGCGATGGTCATCCCGAAGATCTGGTAGAATTCCTCCTGGGACAGGTGTCTCTGGGGACAAAGGGGAGGCTGGGCCAGAGCTGGGGTCTGAGGGCACAGGGGACAGCTGTGCCCAGCCAGGGGAGCAGCAGTGACAGTGCCCTGACACTCCTCAGTGTGCTCAGGAGTGTGGAGATGCTCCTCACACGGCCACCAGCCACACACCCTGCGTGCCAGGGCCACCCCTGGGCTCAGGGCCCTCTGTGCCTTGAGTGACCCCAGTGGAAAAGGCTCCTCTCACCTCTAACCGAGTCCTGTCCACATCTTTGGGCAGCTGGTTCCTCCCCCTCGTCTTCACCAGGAGCAGCTCGTAGGGGTAAATCTGCACAGGGACAGGGATGGGAACAGGAATGGGGACAGGGAGAGGGACAGGCACAGGGATGGGGACAGGGAGAGGGAGAGGGACAGGGAGAGGGATGGGGACAGGGATGGGAACAGGAATGGGGACAGGGACAGGGACAGGGATGGGGACAGGGATGGGGACAGGGACAGGGACAGGGATGGGGACAGGGACAGGGACAGGGATGGGGACAGGGACAGGGACAGGGATGGGGACAGGGATGGGGACAGGGACAGGGACAGGGATGGGGACAGGGACAGGGAGATGGACAGGGAGAGGGACAGGGACAGGGACAGGCACAGGGATGGGGACAGGGATGGGGACAGGGACAGGGATAGGGACAGGGATGGGGACAGGGACAGGGACAGGGATGGGGACAGGGACAGGGACAGGGATGGGGACAGGGACAGGGAGATGGACAGGGAGAAGGACAGGCACAGGGACAGGGACACACAGGGACAGGCACAGGCACAGGGACAGGGACAGGCACAGGGAGAGGGACAGGGACAGGGACAGGGACAGGAGCAGGGACAGGGATAGGGACAGGGACAGGAGCAGGGACAGGCACACACAGGCATAGGCACAGGGACAGGCACAGGGACAGGAACAGGGCAGGGACAGTGACAGGCACAGGGACAGGGACACACAGGGACAGCCATGAGACACCTGGGGCACACTTGGGGATCAGGGCAAATATTTATCAGGGTTTGGGTGGCACTGCAGGGCTGGGATGGGACAAGCAGAGCTGGGCATGGCTCTCAGGGTGACTCTGATCCACCCTGCATCCCCGTGGGGGCTCTGGAATAAGCTGCTCACTCTGCAGAACCAGCAGTGACCCAGCCACGAGAGTGAGCACCATTTCTCCCCAGGGCTGCATGTGAAACTGCAAATTGCTTTTTTCCATCCCTGGTGTCACTGCCAGCCTTTGCTCCATCCCTCACAACAGGGACATGGTCCAAAGTCACACCTGTCCCCTCTGAACCCACCCTGCACCAGCACAACCCCCCTGCTCTGTTCCTCACCCAGGGACAATTCTCAGCCAAGCCCCTGGGACCTGGCAGGAGGGGAAGGATTCTGCTCTGAGCCCACAGTCCTGGGCTCAGCTCGAGGATGGAGGTGAACAAAAAGGGCAAAACTTCCCTCTGGGGCCACATGGACACACCCCTGGGACTCCCAGCTCTGGCTGGTGGCCACTCCTCGCTGCAGGGTCTTACCTTGTACTCTGTGGGGAGAGAAAAAAGCAAGATGTGAGCCACAGGGACCCCTCTGCTGCCACCACCCTCCCCTGGAGGCTGCGGGGACCTCACCCGTGTCCCCCCATTGTCCCTGCAGCCCCCTCCCCTTTGCAGAGCATCCCCAGCCCCCGTACCTCGCATCCCCCAGTTGACGGCGTTGGTGCTGTCGTAGTGGAAGAGCTCGGCGCTGGGAGGCTGCGAGGGGGGAGAGGGGACAGTGAGGGGAGGCTGCTCCAGACAGTCCTGGTGGGATCTGCCACGTCCCCAGGGGTGACACTGAGATCCCCACCCACCAGCAGGGAAACTGAGGCACGGGAGGTGAAGCGACATGGCCAGGTCACAGAAATCACAGAAATGACAGAATTCACACAATTCACAGAACTCACAGAATTTACAGAATTCACACAATTAACAGAACTCACACAATTCACACAACTCACAGAACTCACAAAATTCACAGAATACACAGAACTCAAAGAATTCGCAAAATTCACACAACTCATAGAATTCACACAATTCACAGAATTCACAGAATTCACACAATTCACAGAACACACACAATTCACACAATTCACACAGTTCACACAATTCACAGAACTCACAAAAATCATAGAATTCACACAATTCACAGAACTCACAGAATTCACAGAACTCACAGAATTCTCACAATTCACAGAACTCACACAATTCACAGAACTCACATAATTCATAGAATTCACACTAATCACACAATTCACCCAATTCCCAGAATTCACAGAACTCACAGAACTCACCCAATTCACAGAACTCACACAATTCATAGAATTCACACTAATCACACAATTCACACAATTAACAGAACTCACACAATTCACACAATTCACACAATTCACAGAACTCACACAGTTCACACAATTCACTGAATCACTCAGTTGGAAGATCAAGTCCAACCCAGCCCTAACACCTCACCCAGACCATGCCACATCCAGTCTGTTTTTAACCACATCCAGGGATGGTGACTCCACCACCTCCCTGGCCAGACCATCCCAGTGCTTTATTATTCTTTCAGTGAATAACTTTTTTCTAATATCCAACCCAATTTTCCTTTGACCCAGCTTGAGACTGAGTCCTCTCCATGCCCATCACCTCTCATCAGCCCTTTCTCCCTGAGGGCTGGGGCTGTGCTGGGTGGGACAGAGTCTCAAAAAGCCAGGAGCAGAATTCCTGATCCCAAGCAATCCTGAGCCCAGGATATAAAGCAAAGCTCTTCTTCTAGAAAGCAACACTCTGGAAATTGCCCTGTGGGAGTTTCAGGGCAGACACTGCCCGGACAGGACACCAGTGAGGGTCATTCTGGATTGGCACAGGGCAGCAGGGACAGCAGGGATGCAGAGAAGGCACAAACAGGACATGCCAGACATGGAAAGGGAGCACTGGAGGAGCCTGGGACAGCAAGGAATGCCTGGCAGGATGGGGAATGCACTTACCCTGTGCAGCCCGTTCCTCCTGTAGGCAGGAAGGGAGGCTGACTTCGAAATGAGGGGATCTGCAAGGAAACCACCAAGGGGCATCAGGGAAAGAGCAGGGATGAGCCTCACACCCCCAGCTCTGCCTCGGTGCTCCCAGCTCTGTCTCCTTCCAGCTCCAGCTCATTTCCAGCCTGGCTTCCTCCCGTGCTGATCTTCCTCACCCAAAAATCCCATTTTTGTGGCTGCCCTCCCACCTCACCCTTCAGACCAACACATTCTCCTCTCTCAGCTTCCCTGACTCATCCCTGCTTCTGCTCTACCCTAACCCAGGCTTTCAAGGGCTCCTTCTTTGCTTCCCTTCTCCTTTTCTGGTCCAGCCCCTCCTGCAGCTCGGGCTGGGGGAGCAGCTCAGGTCGGGCACTCACCGCTGTCAGCCAGGTAGTGGGTTCGGGGAGCTGCAAGGAGAGCAGAGCTGCTGTCAGGGAGGGCCAAGCACCCCATGCCCTGCAGAACTGCCCATTCCCAGCCCCACAGACCCTCCTTGGGCTCCCAGGAGCCTGCAGGCTGCTCCCTGAGCATCCCCAAACAGCTCAGTGAGGGCACATGTGCCATGGGGAAGGAGAGCATGGAATGGACAGGGCTGGCTGTGCTGCCAGGCTCTGAAGGGACCCCACAGTTCTCCCGTGGCCCCAAGGGCAGGGCTGGGTGCCCTGGGGGCTCTGGAGAAGAGCAGGGTAAGCCAGGCAGCCCTGGGGTGCCACGAGGTGCCAGCCCAAAACAGGTCACAGCAGCCCCACAGGTCACAGATCCCCAAGGGATCCTTCAGCCATTCCAGGAGGCACCTCCAGGCAGTGCCCCCATCCCAGCTGGGGCACAGGGAATGGATGGAGCCCTCCAGAGAGGAAAAGCCTCTCCATGGGACAGCCCAGCACCTCTCCTCAGCCCTTTTCTCATCCCGTGTTTCCCTCTCCACCCTGCAGACCTCCCGAGGGGCTGGGATGGGACAGAGGGACAGAGGGGACAGCCTTACAGCCATTGAGGGAGCCCTCGTAGCCCAGGGTGTGCAGGGCCTCCCTGCTGCTGGCCGAGCTGCGGGGCGGGGTCCAGGGGTCTGCGTAGGAGTTGGAGCGAGCCTTCATCTCCTCCCTCAGGATCAGCCTCCCGATGCCACTCTGGATCTGCCAGGGGGGGACAAGCCACCTTGCACTCCTCCTGTGCCTGCCCAGCCCTCTCTGGCACACCACAGCATCCCCTGGCACGGGCTTGGCATCTCCTGGGGATGAGGTGCTGGGGTGGGGATGCTGTCCCCATCCTGGCCAGGAGGGGACAGATGGCTGAGGGCAGCAGGGAGGGGTGGTGGCACCTCCTCGGGTGGCTGAGCCTTCTCCCCAGAGCCAGCTGGGGCCAGTGTGGTGCTGGCTCTGTGCCCAGCTGGGTGGCACTCACCTTGTGCATGCCCCGGTCGTAGCCGTCCTCCTCGCCACCCGACGAGAACCTGCGGGCCCTGGGAGCTGCAGGGACACACGGGAGGGGTCAGATGGGGACAGGCAGGGAGGGGACAGTCCCCAGCTGCACGGGGACAGCTGGCTCCCACACACTGCTCAGGTTTGGCGGTCACCTTGGCAGGTATCTCAGCCTAACCTCACTTTTGTGTCCAGACCCAACTCAAAACGGGATTTTTTCCTCCCAGAAAATGCAGAGGCAGGAATTAATTTTCCTTTCTCCCAGCCCAGGGGGAATGTGTTACCTTTGGGTGAGCCTTGGAAGGACCAGTATTCCGACTCAGAGTGGTAGTAGGGGTCTGGGGAGTAGGCAGGGCTGTACTTGGATGACTGAGAGATGTCCTCGCTGGTTTTGCTTTTCGTGGCTGCAGAGGGGTTGTCTGCAAAAGGAGAGGGCAGGGCCAAGGTGAGATCTGCACAGAGCCACCCCAAACCAGGGCAAATCCTCTTCCCTCCCCAGTGACCACCGGGGATTTGTGTGTGGGGCAGCACGGAGCAGAGCTGGCAATAATCAGGGGACAATAACCAGGGGACAGTGACAAGCAGGGATGTCACTGTCGTGGCTGGGAAGGGACCCCAGTGGCTGAGAGCCCACAGGTGCTGGCTCCTGCTCTGTGCTCATCCCGGTGCCACCAGTGCCACCAGTGCTGTCCTGTCCCAGGAGGGGAGAGAGGGGAGGGAGGAAGGCTCAGACCCAGCAGGGACGGGGCTCTGGGGGTTCTGCCAGGGAAAGAAGGCAGCAGGAGGGGAGCAGAGGGGCTCTGGCAGGGCTTGGGACCTCATGGCAGGGACACAGAGTGCTCAGGCTGGGGACAGGGGGGAGCCCAGGGGGGAGCCCAGCAGGGACAGGAGGTGGCAGAGCCATCCCAGCAGCTCCAGCAGGCACAGGGGACCCGGCAGGTACTTACAGCAGCAGGAGCAGCCAGCAGGGAATGGGCAGGAGGGAGGGGAGAGCCCGGGGAGAGAGAGGAGACACAGAGACACAGTTACTGCTCAGGGGGAGCTGCTGGCCCTCTGTGACACCAGCAAGGGGGGACAGTGCAAGCCAGCCCCGCTGAGAGCCACCCAACAGCAGGGACACCCAACAGCAGGGCCACCAAACACCAGAGCCACCCAACAGCAGGGCCACCAAACATCAGGGGCACCAAAAACCAGGGCCACCAAACACTGAGAGCCACCCAACACCAGGGCCACCAAACATCAGGGCCACCAAAAACCAGGGCCACCAAACACTGAGAGCCACCAAACACCAGGGCCACCCAACACCAGGGCCACCAAACACTGACAGCCACCAAACACCAAGGCCACCAAACACCCAAGGCCACCAAACATCAGGGGCACCAAAAACCAGGGCCACCAAACACCCAGGGCCACCCAACACCAGGGCCACCAAACACCCTCCCCAAGCTGCAACACCCCCAGGCCCATTTCATACTGGAACAGCCTGTGGTTTCTCCCCAGTGCTGTATGTGAAACTGCAAATTGCTTTTTTTCATCCCTTTTCTGAGGCTGTTCTGACTCCTTTATCCCCTCTGCCACTCCACAAGGCCCTGCTGTCCCTCCCAAAGCTGTCCCTGGTGTCACTGCCAGCCTTTGCTCCATCCCTTATGACAGGGACATGGTCCAAAGTCACACCTGTCCCCTCTGAGCCCACCCTGCTGCCCTGGAGCATCCCACCACAGCCCAGCACCCAAACCTTGGTGCCTGCCCCACCTCCCACCCAGAACACTCCAGTCCCCTCCCCGGTGACATGGGGACAGGGACACAGCAGCCAGACCTACCGTGGCGCTTGTAGATCGGGGGCTTCCTGTAGATGTTACTCTCTCCAGCAGCTGGTGGGAGAAGAGAGAGAAAGGGAAGGAAGAAAAGGGGAAAAGGGAGATCAGAGTGGGCATGCTGACAGCACACAGGACACGGGTCCTGCACAGCCACCACCCCCACGTCACATCTCCATCACACACCGACCTCCGAGCCAGGAGCGGCCCGGGAGGGCTCCGAGCATGCTCTGGCCGTGACAGGACATGCAGTGACAGCCCAGGCACAGCATGCACCGGGGCACACAGGGCACAGCCTGCCAGCCGGGCGCGTTCTCGGGGTGCCAGCACCTGCAAGAACCGCCTGCCAGCTACCTGGGACAGCCAGCAGCAGCCAAAGCCTCTTTCCGCAGCAGAGACAGAAAGAAAAGAGCGAGTGGGGAGGGAAAAGCGAGCTGGATGGAGCCTGGTGCTGCAGCAGGGGCCATCCATAAACCAGGGTGGGGATGGGAGCCGAGCTGGGGTGAACTCAGGGGTGCCACGCTTTTTGGGGCATGGGGAGATGAGCTGGATGGATGGTGTGGGGGGTTTGGGGTTCTGAGCAGCTCTGCCTGCTTCCCAACCCATCTTTCCCTTGCTGCCCGCTCTGTCCCCGTCCCTGTGGGCTTGGTGGCCCTTACCTGGTGGCCCCCTGCAATCCCTGCAGAAGGGGAGCAGGCATCTGGCAAGCCCAGGAGACACTGGGGGGAGGGAGCGGCGGGCCCTAGGGGGAGTATAAAATAATTCATCTGTAGGATGGGTGTGGAACCGCCTCTGGCAGACACGCTCCGGCTTGGTGACCCTGGGGGGAAGGCAGGGCAGGGGGACAGGCTGTCACCAGGACACTCATCTTGGTGTGGGGAGTGGAGGGAGGGCAGGGAAGAGGAAGGATCAAGCAGAGACTCCGGGCGGCTCCGAGTGGTGACAGGGGGGCAGGAGGAGGAAGGTTCAAGCCGCAGCTCCTGTTTATGGATGGCCTCTACCAGGGGTAGATCCTGCTGCCAGCTGGCTCTAGGCAGGCGGAGCTAGGCATGCGACACAGCGGGGACAGCACATGCGGGCATGCCACGGACACGGCGCTCCTGGGGCAGAGGGGGCTCCGGAGCCTACCTGGGATGTGGAAATGCTTGGGCGCTTGGTATGAGGTTGGAGTGGAGGACCTCACATCTAACTGGCTATAGTAGGGCGAGCTGCGCCCGCTCTCGGTGCCTACGCGGGGCCGGGCAGAAGCAGCCGTGAGTGACCCGTGAGAGAGAGAACAAGAGGCACAAGAAAATGGGTGTTAAATGCAGCGGTGTTAGAAGAGCGGGGGTGGCCCGGGGATGTGCGCTCCGGGATGGCAGTGATGGAGAGGCAGGAGAGTTGAGGTTTCCCGCATCTCCGCAGCGGATGGGATGCGGGAGGAAAATCCGAGCGTGCTGCAGAGGCAGGCGGTGATGAGCCCTGGCCAGGACAGCGAGGCTCTCAGTGACCTCAGGGTGTTCCAGTCCGTCCTGCACAGCTCCAGAGGACAGGAGACACGGCCCAGGCGCGCTCTGCTCCCCTGCCATGCTCCAGGGCTGTGTGCAAGGAGCTCCCTGGGCAAAGCGCTGTCCTGCACAGCCCTCCCAGAGCCACCAACGAGCTCAGGGCTTGTCACCAGAGCTGGAGGTCACCTGCCACCCCATCCTCCACGAGCTGAGCCCCAAATTCCCCTTGGGCTCTCCTTGCTGCCCGCAGGAGTTTGGAGGAGCAGAGGATGGACACTGCTCCCACCCCAGGCCTCCTGCTGCTTGCCAGGTGAGAAACCACAGAAACCCAAAGGTATTTTTGTGATCCTCTCTTCACGTGGTGCTGTGAGCTCAGCTCAGCCTGGGGTTGTGGCCAAACTCCTCACCTGAGCGGTAGAAATGGTGTGGGGACCTGGGGATGGTGGGGGACATGCCCTGGCGGCTGTAGGTGGGCGAGTCGATGTAGCCAGGGCTGGAGGCTCGTCTCTGCCGCGTGTCAAAGCTCTCATAGATGTCCTGGGGGTGGGAGAGGTGTGGGGACAGCGGGGTTAGAGCTGGCAGGAGGTGTGCCACGGATGGGGACAGCTCTGTGTGTGACACTGGGCTGTGGCTGTGTCCCCCCAGCCTGCCCTGCCTCCCCCTGCCAAGCACAGCCCAGCCTTTGGGACCAGGCGACAGTGTCCAGCCAAAGGTTCTGTGCCTGGACATTGTCCCCTTCCCTTGAACTTGTTCCCAGTTTTTGGTGTCTCCCTCCACGGCACCCTGGAGCCATTCTGCTCTCCTTGGAGCCTGAAGGACAGGACAGTCCCCCCCATCTCCCCCCAGCAGCCCAGAGGGACAATCAGCAGAGCCTCTGGGACATCCAGCAGGTGACAGACCCCCAGTGCCCACAGGGGCATTACCTGTGAGTATGGGGAGAGGGTCCCCAGGGACTGGAGGCAGCAGGAGGAAAAGTGAGGAGGAAAAAAGAGAGAGAGAGAAAGAGAGAGACAGCACATGGTTAAGAGGAGCAGTGACAGACTGGGGTCCCACAGCAGCTCCTTTTCCCGAGTGACTGGGCAGTGAGTGGCACTGGTGTACAGTCAGAGCTGGACTGGGACAGAACACTGGGAAGGAGAGGAATGGCAGGAGAATCAGCAGCTGTCACCTCCCAGAGACCTCTGTGGACAGGGGGAGGCACAGAGGGCCATCCTAGCTGGGCTGCAGGACACCAGGCTTGGGACAAAACCTTGGGGATGGAAGGGATGCTGCTGCCAAATCCTCTTCCAGGTGCTCTGCCTGTGTGAGCTGCTCACACCCTCCTCTCCCATGGGCTCCCTGAACTCAGCCAGCAGCTCCAGCTGGGCAGGCAGGACAGTGCTGTGCCTGAGCATCCCCTCAGCACTGCCCCAGGGCAGCCCTGCTCCAGAGGTGCTGTGCTGGCTGGGCTGCAGGATGACCTACCAGGGGCCAGGCTCAGGGCTGAGAGGGGTGAATTCCCTGCCCATCACTCCTCTCACACAGCACTGTCCCTCCCTGCACACGTCCTAAGGTCGCTGATCCCTTTCTGACTCTACAGCATCACTTCACCTCCATCACAAACCTCCCCAAAGCTCGGGGAGAGCTCCTGCCCCACTCCTGCCTCCCTGCACTGTTCCCACTGGATGAACAAACCCCCCCACGGTTCTCCCCAGCCTGGGGCCCATTCCTGCTCATCCCAGCAGGGTTTCTGCAGTCTCAGTACCTCCCCATAGCTATATCTCTCCAGCGTCTCATCCGACGTGTATCTGTGATAGGGCTCGTAGGAAATGAGGTCAGGACGCTGCACTTCATAGATGGCTTTAATCTTGGGAAGAGCTGCCAGGTCTTTGTAATTAAGGATCTCATTATCCACTTTAGCCTAGGGAGAGGGAGAGACAGAGACAGAGAGACGGAAAGGAAGAGGAGAGAAGGGAAGGGAGGCTGGAGTGAACAGCACAGGGCAGACAGAGCCACCCCAGCAGCAGGGACAGGTGAGAGCAGAGGGCAGAGGGAGCAGAGGGAGGGCAGAGGCAGCAGAGGGAGGGCAGAGGCAGCAGAGGGAGGGCAGAGGGAGCAGAGGGAGGGCAGAGGGAGCAGAGGGAGGGCAGAGGGGCTGGGAGGGCAGAGGGGCTGGGAGGGCAGCACTGTGAGCACTGTGCCCCTCTGAGCGCTCCTGAGCTGTGCCATGGCACTGGTGGCACTGAGTGCTGCTGGGACAAGGGGACTTGGCCGTGCTGTCCCCAAATCCTGGGCTTGTCCAGGGCAGCACTGGCAGCTGCAGCTCCCACCCCTGGGGCCCTGGGCGAGGGGCAGGGCTGGACTTACGCAGATGACACGGTTTGGGGAGCCGATGCTGGAGCCAGGGGGGGAGATGGAGGTTTCTGACGTCCTCCTGTGCTGTGGAGGCACAAAGGGGGAGGGCAGGTGAGGAGGGACCCCCGAGCAGGCAGATTGGTGTTTGGGGGCTGAATTTCACTTCCACAGCCTCCCATCCTCAGGAAGGCACTGCAGGTCTGGGCAGTGCCAGCACAGCTCAGTGCCAGCACAGTTCAGTCCCAGCACAGCTCAGTGCCAGCAGGGACTGCAGGACAGTGCCACCCCTCGAGGTGTCCCCTCACCCTGTGCCTACCTTCAGCTTCTTCTCTGCCCTGGCTGCCTGCTTGCAGATGGGGTGCCACACTTCAGAGCCTGCAAGGCAGCAGAGGGACAGTGTCAGCCCCACACACGGCCACCCCCCTGTCACCTCCAGCAGTGGGGACAGGCTGTGATGAGGAATGGGACAGCTCTGAGCACTGAGGGCACAAAACCTCAGCAAATTCGGGTGGATTTGGGGTGGCTCAAGCTGCTCCTGCTGGTTAAACCGGGGTGACACTGAGCTTGGGGTGTCACAACAGCTCCATCCTTGGGGCTGCAGTGAGCAGAGGCTGAGCTCTGCCAGCTGTGCAGGGGGACACAAATTTCCCAGCTCAGTGCAGGGAAAGTTTCATAGACAGCAGTGATTTTTACACTCAGTGATTTTTGCACTCAGTGATTTTTGCACTCAGTAATTTTTACACACAGTGATTTTTGCTCACAGTGATTTGTGCTCACAGTGATTTTTACACACAGTGATTTTTGCTCACAATGATTTTTTGCTCACAGTGATTTTTTGCTCACAGTGATTTTCTCTCACAGTGAGTTTTGCTCACAGTGATTTCTGCACACAGTGAGTTTTGCTCACGGTGATTTCTGCACACAGTGACTTTTACACAGAATTATTTTTGCCCACAGTGATTTTTGCACTCAGTGATTTTTTACATACAGTGATTTTTGGTCACAGTGATTTTCCCTCACAGTGATTTTAACACACAGGTTTTTTTGCTCACGGTGATTTTTACACACAGTGATTTTTGCACTCAGTAATTTTTGCACACAGTGATTTTCCCTCACAGTGATTTTTGCACTCAGTAATTTTTACACACAGTGATTTTCCCTCACAGTGATTTTTGCACTCAGTAATTTTTACACACAGTTATTTTCCCTCACAGGGATTTTTACACACAGTGATTTTCCCTCACAATGATTCTCCCTCACAGTGATTTTTGCACACAGGAGTTGCAGAGCAGTGGAGAGGGGAATCTCTGGCACTGCTGCACAAAGACCCCAAGTGCCATAAGAACCCAAACCCCAATCCCCCTGTCCACGCTGCCCACAGCCCTACCTGTCAGGTACATCTCCTCTCCCTCTGTGAACATCTGGTGGCAGCGCACACATCTGGCACAGGTGGGGTGGTAGTGCTTCCCTCCTGCCTGCAGGGAGCACAGAGCAGCCCTGAGCAGGGCAGGACACGCTGCCCTGTCCCCAAGTGTCCCCAAGTGTCCCCACCAGCCCTCACTGCTGCCAGTGACAAGTGAACAAACTTGGGGTGGCCATGGACACCTCCACATCCCGTGGAGAAAAGCAGAGAGTGTTCATCCCCGTTTTCACCCTGAGTCAGACCAGGAACCTCCTCTCTCCTTGAAAATGTTCAACCCCAACAGAGCCAGGAGGTCCCAAACCTTCAGGGACAGCGTCCCCACAAGGGTGACACCCTGGGAATGGCCAAGACCCTCTGCAGCACCAGCTCTTTCTGCACAGATTTGAAGAGAAACAGCAAATTTGGCCCCAGCTGTCACAGCAGGGAAGCAGCAAAGAGAAGAGGGACCCCAAAGGTGTCCCCATCACTCCAGTTCCTCTCCACAAAGGAACTTTCCTCCTTTTCTGTTCCAGTTTCAGTGCTAGGAACGGGCTCTTCCCCAGCTGAGAGGAAGCTGGGGTGCTCATTCAGCCCTTTGGACAGGGCTAACACTGAATTTGGGAGCTTGACCTCCTCCAAGTGTGTGTTAGCATTTCTGTTATGGGCTGGGAGCTGGGAGCCAGCTCAGGGAAGAATCTGGGCTGTTACAGCTCAGCCCTAAAGAACCTTCTACTCCCTCAATGAACCAAGGGAAGAGGGAGAATAATTGAAGGTGGCAGAGGGAAGATGAGGCTTTTGCTTATAAAGAAGAGGGTTATGTGGAAACAGGAGGATGAACAGGGAAATTTGCTGCAAGGACAACTGAGAGCCTGGGCTGCCCATAAAATCCACCTGGAATTCAGTGTCCTTGGGGTGCAGATGGCAGTCAGTCCCTCCAGATTATGCCAAAAAAATGAGAACAACTCTGAACAGGCTGGAGATGTGCTGGGACAACTCTGAACAGGCTGGAAATGTCCTGGGACAACTCTGAACAGGCTGGAGACTCACACAGCCACCCCAGCCCACCTGCAGGGCCATGGCCCCTCTGATTTTGGGGTGCAGCTTCCTGGGCTGGCAGAGATGTGCAGCCCTTCCCTGCTGCTCAGTGGGAAGGGAGGTGTCAGGAGTGACAGAGCACAATTCCAGCATTGCTGCCTCTCTGTGCCATCACAGGGTCTAAAAATCACACCAGGTTTTCTTTTCTGTGCCTCAGACTGGATTTTCTGCTTTTTTTTTTTTTTTTTTTTTTTTTATCCTTGCCAGTGCTGGGACAGAACAGAAAGCATGAGAGGACACATCACTTCCAGGAGATGGGATGGACCTCTCTGTCCTTCCCCAAACCATCCCTCACTCCCCTCACCACTGTCCAAACCCATCCCAGAGCCACCACTGGGCAATCCCTGCATCCCTCCCTGGCTGTGCCAGAGCAGCTCCTGCTGCCCAGCAAAGCCTCCCCCAGGGAAGGGAACCCCCTGCTCCGATTTCTGCCCTGCCAGGGGGTGTTCCCTGCCCATGAAGGGCTCTGCAGCCCCTCAGCCAGGCTCTGCATCGGGCAGCAGTGCAGGATGTGTTTCCAAGGCAACAGGCAGGCTGCTGGCACAGTGATGGGGACACAGTGATGGGGACACAGAGCCGGGCATGGCTGCAGGGCTGGTGCTCCCACACTCCAGACATGTCCCAGCTCCCCAGGCCACCGTGACTCTGCTGGTCACCAGCACCCAAGGTGTTGTTTCCCTGAGCTCCAATATCCAGGGTGTTTATCCCCCAAGCTCCAATACCCAAGGTGTTGTTTCCCCAAGGTGTTGTTTCCCTCAGTTCCAATACCCAAGGTGTTGTTTCCCCAAGTTCCAGCACCCAAGGTTTTGTTTCCCCAAACTCCAGCACCCAAAGTGTTGTTTCCCCAAGCTCCAGCACCCAAGAAAGATGTTGTTTCCCCCAAGCTGCAATATCCAAGGTCTTGTTTCCCTGAGCTTCAGCACCCAAGGTGTTATTTCCCTGAGCTCCAATATTCAAGGTGTTGTTTCCCCAAACTCCAATACCCAAGGTTTTGTTTCCCCAAGGTTTTATTTCCCCAAACTCCAATACTCAAGGTGTTTTTCCCCCAAGCTATAGCACCCAAGGTGTTGTTTCCCTGAGCTCCAGCACCCAAGGTTTTGTTTCCCCAAACTCCAATATCCAAGGTCTTGCTTCCCCAAACTCCAATACCCAAGGTGTTGTTTCTCTGAGCTCCAGCACCCAAGGTCTTGTTTCCCCAAGGTGTTGTTTCCATGAATTCCAATATCCAAGGAGTTGTTTCCCCAAACTCCAGCACCCAAGGCTTTGTTTCCCTAAACTCCAATACCCAAGGTGTTTCCCCCCCAAACTCCAATACCCAAGGTGTTGTTTCCCCTTCTCCCATCCTCTTTGAAGGTGGTCAGGCTGTGACAGAGCTGCTGCAGGAGCCACGACCCCCAGAGATGAGTGTGACACCTCCCACACCTCCCCAGCCCCTGTCCCTGTCCCCACCCCACCATGGGTGGCTGCAGCCCCGGTCTCACCTCCAGGACACGGCCACTGATGTAGCGGTCACAGGTCTCGCACTTGATGCCGAACTGAGCGTGGTAATCAGACTCACAGTAGGGGATGCCATCCCTGGGGAGGGGGACAGAAGGGACAGCTGGGATGAGCCCCTCGCCACACCCCCAGCCACGGGGACAGCCCGGGGTGTGGCAGCACGGTGACACTCACTTGCTGATGTACTCGCCGGTCAGGATGATCCCGCACGTTTGGCACTTGAAGCAGCTGACGTGCCACTGCTTCTCCAGGGCCAGCAGGGACTGGCCCTGCTTGATCTCCTCCTTGCAGCCAGCACAGTCTGGGGGGACAGCAGGGGATCAGGGACACGGCAGGGACAGGAGGAGATGTGGGACAGGGAAGGGACAGGAGGGGACACAGCAGGGACAGGAGGGGATGGAGGACAGGGAAGGGACAGGAGGGGATGTGGCAGGGACAGGAGGAGATGTGGGACACAGCAGGGACAGGAGGGGATGAGGGACAGGGCAGGGACAGGAGGAGATGTGGGACAGGGCAGGGACAGGAGGGGACAGGAGGGGATGAGGGACACAGCAGGGACAGGAGGGGACATGGCAGGGACAGGAGGGGACACAGCAGGGACAGGGCAGGGACAGGAGGAGATGAGGGACAGGGCAGGGACAGGAGGGGATGTGGCAGGGACAAGAGGAGATAAGGGACACAGCAGGGACAGGAGGGGATAAGGGACAGGAGGAGATGTGGGACACAGCAGGGACACCCACAGCTGCAGGGACACCCTGGCTGTGTCCCCTCACACCCAGAGCAAACCCCAGAGGACTTTTCCAGGGCTGCTGATCCAGTGGGGATCATTTCATCACAGAAATCTGTCACCTCTGCTTGTCCCCAGCACAGGAACCAGCAGGAAAAGCTGGAAAAGCACCCAGCCACAGCACAGGGTGACAAGTCTGAGCCAGGCCAGCTGGACATGAGGAAAAAATTTTTATCTGAAAAAGTGATTGGGCACTGGAATCATCTGCTGGAGTCACCATCCTGGACGTGTTTAACAAAAGCCTGGATGTGGCACTCGGGTTTAGGTGATGAGGAGCTCTTAGGTCACAGGCTGGACTCGATGACCTCAAAGGTCTTTTCCAGCCTGGCTCATGCTGGGATGGGCTGTGGGAGGGCCCTGCCGGCCTGGCAGGTGCCCAAGGGTGGGAAGTGTCCGGCAGAGGAAGGGCTGTGCTGTCCGGAGCCGCGTCCGGCCGCGCTCGCTGTCCTCCCTTCCTCCCCTGCTTCCCCTGGCTCCAGCCAGGCTGCAGCAGGAAGCACATGGCCCTCGGACCCCTGACCTCGCCTCCTGCTTGTCCTCTCCCCCCCTGGTGTGGAGAGGGGTTTTCTTTAACCCCTTCCCTGCCACGGGGGAAGCAGGAGCATCCCAGGCTGCTCCGAGCCAAATCCCTGCCTGCTCCACCAAAGGGGGGAAATTTCTGAGCCCTGAATGAAAACCAAGCAGGATCTGTTCCCTCAGTCAGGCCCTGCTGGTTTGGGGGTGTCTGCAGGGCTGCAGGGAGAGGATTTAGGGATGCCTTGCCCATGGAATGCAGCAGCAGCCAGCACAGCTCCCCTGTGCTCCTGTGGTGGCAGTGCCACCAGGACAGGGAGGGACAGCTCTGGTGCCTGGGAAAGGCACGGTGTCCTCAGGTGACCCCGCTGCAGGGCTGGAGCAGCGCCGGGAAGGGGATGGGGAGGGAGAGGAAGGAGGGAGGGAGGCAGAGCCTGGCTCTGGGAGCCCGTGGAGGAAGATGGGGGAATTCCTGTCCTTGGCTCAGTCCAACCCTGGGGGAGAGAGGCAACTTGGGGGGCTCACAGGGGGTGCACCAGCAGTGCCACCAAGGTGACAGGGTGACAAGGACCGTGGGTGACACCCAGTCCTGGCTCTGGCCCTCTGCAGGACTCAGAATCAAGCATCAGCAGGAAGGGAAGTCCTCCCAAGCTGGGGTCAAAAGCAAGGTCAAACCCACCCACAAGAGCTTGTCCATGACTTCAGGAGTCCCCTGGGGTTCACCAGGGCAAGGGGTGAGCTGAAAAAACCTTTCAGTGCTTGCAGCCCCAGCAAGGAACACCACGCTGTGCAAGTGCCAGGAGGAGTCCCAGGGCACACATTGGACACAGGCTGGGAGCAAAGCCAGCTCCAGAACCTCCCCAGGAGCTCAGACAGCTCCTGCCAGGGCAGTGCCACCTGCCCAGGTCACCAACAGCCCAGGAGAGCTTCCCAAACCAGCTCCAATCCTGGCTGCACCCTCAGGACTGCCCCATCCCTCCTCCCAAACCTCTGTGACACCCACAGCCACCCCAAATCCTGTCCTGCCACCCTCCCCAGGGGCACTGGGCCCCTCTCTTTGTCTCCAGGACAGGGAACTCACGGCTGGGCCCGTGGATCTTGATGGGCTTGGTGCTGAGCAGGGCCTGGGAGCAGTTCTGGCACACACAGTCCTTCCCGCTGAATGTCACCTTGTCCCCGATGGGGAACGGCTTCCTGCAGCCAAGCACAGGTGGGGACAGCTCAGGACACCCCAGGGCCAGCAGGGGCTCCCCCAAAATGTCACCAAGCCTTGGTGGTGACAACTCACCTGCAGGTGCTGCAGACAAAGCACTTGGGGTGGTAGGTCCTGCCCAGGGCAGAGATGACCTCGCCGGTGATGAAGTCCCCACAGCTGTCACAGCGGGTCCCGTAGAGCTGCTGGTAGTCGTGGGTGCAGATGTACTCCTGGTTCTTGAAGAAAAAACCCGACTGGGCCAGGTCACAGCCGCACACTGCGGGGAAAGGACACGGCATTCCCTGAGCCACCCTCTCGGGTATCCCCGAGGGTATCTCAGTATCCCCGAGGGTATCTCAGTATCCCCGAGGGTATCCCGGGTATCTCCAGGGGTATCCCGGGTATCTCCGAGGGTATCCCGGGTATCTCCGAGAGTATCTCAGTATCCCCGAGGGTATCCCGGGTATCCCCGAGGGTATCCTGGGTATCCCCGAGGGTATCTCAGTATCCCCGAGGGTATCTCAGTATCCCCGAGGGTATCCCGGGTATCTCCGGGGGTATCTCAGTATCTCCGAGGGCATCCCGGGTATCTCTGAGGGTATCTCAGTATCCCCGAGGGTATCTCAGTATCCCCGAGGGTATCCCCGATATCTCCGAGGGTATCCCGGGTATCTCCAGGGGTATCCCGGGTATCTCCGAGGGTATCCCGGGTATCTCCGAGAGTATCTCAGTATCCCCGAGGGTATCCCCGATATCTCCGAGGGTATCCCGGGTATCTCCGGGGGTATCCCGGGTATCCCCGAGGGTATCTCAGTATCCCTGAGGGTATCCCGGGTATCCCCGAGGGTATCCCGGGTATCTCCGAGGGTATCCCGGGTATCTCCGAGGGTATCCCGGGTATCTCCGAGGGTTTCAGTCCCAGCCGAGCTCCGGGGCTCCCCCAGCACCACCAGATGTCAGTGTCGGGCTGTGGGACTGGGATTTCCACAGGGAATGCCCTGACCAGAAGGAGCAATCCCATTGGCATCCATGGGCATCCCCTCCTGGAGCTGCTGCACCCACCTGGGCTCAGCCCTCCCTGGGCACTCTGGGGGTGCCAGGATGAGGACAGAGCTGGCAAAGAGCTGGGGATGGAGAGTTCTTGTCCCTGGTACCTTTGCCATGAGCCAGCCCCACTCCCTGGGCACACAGCCCAGCCCTGACGGGAACAGCTCCCGGGAACAGCGGCCTTGGAGCTCTCCCTGCTTGTTTGTCCAGCCCAGCCTCGCTTCCTTCCCTGCTCTGGGAAGTGTGGGTGGTGCACAGCCCATCACAGCAATCTGCATCATCTCCCTGCCAGAGGGACCTGGGGAGCAGCAGAGCTGGCACTGCAGTGGCACAGGGTTGATGCCATCCCCTGTCCTGCACCTGCTGGCACAGCCCACCTCGCTCTCTGCTTTGTCCTTCACCCCCCCTGTCCTGTCCCTGCAGCTGTGGGTGACAGGGACAGCTGGACCTGTCCTGTGCAGCATCCCCTGGCCGAGCTGGGGGTACCCAGCAGGAATTTGGGGCTCCCAGCCATGCTGAGGGACAGGCCAGCAGCTTGGGACAGCATCAGGAGGCAAATTCAGGAGAAAACGAGGCTGCTCTGTGCCCAGTTTGCTGTGGGAGCAGCACATCCCATGGATTCCCTCCTGTGCCAGCTCTTGGGGACACACTGGGGACACGCAGTGGGGCTGGAGCCAGCCAGAGGTGGCAGGAGGTGAGAGCTGCCAGGGAAGGTGAGACAGGAGGATTTCCTCTCATTATTTATTCCCTTTCACTTGGAATTCGGGCAGTGAGCACTGCCAGGCTCTCCCTGCTGCCTCCCGGGCTCTTTGAAGCTGTCTGAGCTCTTTGTCTGCATTGCTGGATCCTGGGGAAGGGCAGGATGCTCAGCACAGGGCCCTGCAGGTTCTAGCCAGCCCTGAGGGCATCCCAGGACAGCTCCCCTTCCCAAAAATCTGGGGACAGGGCTGCAGCAGGGTGGGGACAGCTGGGGAAGTGTCACCTCCAGCCTCACCCTCTGTTCCCTGGCCAGGAGCAAAGTGTGGCCAGGGGAATGGGGATTTTGCTTAGCACAGGGAGCTTGGCAGGCCAGAGGCCTTAAAAAAGCCCTGGAATGGGGAATTTTATGGAATGGGGAATTTTATGGAATGGGGAATTTTATGGAATGGGGAATTTTACAGCCTGCAGAAGCTGCTCCAATAAAGGAGCTGAGGAGCCTTTCAGCAGCAGCAGCTCTGCA
Organism: Catharus ustulatus; assembly: GCF_009819885.2. Taxonomy (NCBI): domain Eukaryota; kingdom Metazoa; phylum Chordata; class Aves; order Passeriformes; family Turdidae; genus Catharus; species Catharus ustulatus. Next base: position 17,667,358 of record NC_046235.1, on the reverse strand, counting down.
CCATCAGCTTTACAGCCCTGTAGCTCTCCAGGAGGATCCAAACAACCTCTCTGCTCCACTCCTGCCAGCCCTGGGGCCACCAAGTCCCAGCTGCACCCCACGGGTGGGTGGCAGGGATGTGTCCCCCAGCTCTGTCACCACCTCGCTGCCTCTCAGCCAGGCTGGCAGTGCCACCTCCCCTTCTCCTCCTGCTTTGGGAGCAGCTGAAGGACACAGTGACCCTCCCAGATATGTCTGGGCACGTTTGGGACCAGGGTGGGGACATTGGACACCCCTTCAGTGTCTCTGGTATCGCTCAGGGGCTCTGCCTGCCCTGTGCCACCCCAGGAGTGTCACCACATCTCATCCAGCTCTGTCCCCAGCCCTCTGCTTTGCCCCCAGGGCTGTGGGACAAGCTGGCCACCAGGTTTTTGGGGGCCCTTCTCCTACCTTGGCAGGTGAAGCAGCGGATGTGGAAGTGGTTGCTCTGCACACGCACGACCTCGCCCTTGCAGGTGTCCCCACAGCGGTAGCACTGGATGGCAGAGGAGCTGCTCCCGGGGGTGTAGGGGTTCTGCTGGTAGGGAACTGCCAGAGGACAGGGGGGAAGGGGCTGTTAACATTTAGGGCATGGCTGGGTGTCACTGAGCTCAGCCTGGTGGCTGTGGGACAGCACCCAGTGACCCTGAGATGGGAGCCCAGCCCTTCTGGATTTGGGATTTCCCTGCCCCACAAAACAGACTGGCAAATCCCAAACCCTGCATGGACAGGCAGGGCTCCCAGCTGCTCTCCTGTCCCCACAGCAGTGCAGGAGGACCCTGCCAGGCCAGCCCTGGTGGCTGCTGACCCTCCTGGGCCAGCCCAGCTGGCAGCAGCACGGGAAGGAACCGCTGCCTGTCTGCAGCTTCCACTTGTTTCCTTAGGAACTGGAGGAAGAAGTCGTTTGTCAAGGAGCTTTCAAACATCACAGCCATGGAGTGCTTGGCCCTGGTGGCACTGTCACCTCCCCAGCCAGGAGCAGCAGCTCAGTCCCACAGCTCCTTCCTGAGCAGCTCCATGGTGCAGGGAGGTTCTGGAAAGAGCTGGGAGGGCAGGGCAGCCCAAAAGCTGAATTTCTGCTGCTGCAGACAGGGCTGGGACTCACCTCCACTCCTCACCCCCCTGGGAACAGCACTCAGGTGATGCTCAGCAGCCTCACCCCACGCTCCAGGGTTAAACCCTCCTGCTCTGTGCAGATCCTGCTGCTGTCTCACAGCAATCCCCAAACACAGGGAGAAAACAGAGCAGCTCCTGCCTTCCCTGCCCCAGCTGGGAGTGCCTGGGCTGTGCAGGAGCTCCAGCCAGGCTGACACCAGGCCAACCACCGCAGGATTTATGTGCTGTGAGATTTCCGAGAGGGAGTCACGCTCTGGGCAGCTCAAGCAGCAAAAGGAGGATTTCAATGGGCCAGAGCTTTTCTGACCCGGTGCTGAGCTGCATTCCCAGGAACAAGAGAAGCAGCTGATTGAAAGCCAGCCTGTGAAGTCCCTCCAGAGCAGGGAAGAAGGGGCACAGGACAGAGGAGATCACTCATCACAGGCTCCTGGCTCACCGAGGGGCAGATCAAGTGACAGGGAACAGAAACAGCCCATTATTGCCTTCAAAAGCCAAACAAGAGAAGTCAAAATGACATTGAGACTGTGTCACACTCAAATCCCCTTCCCTGTGCCAGGAGCCCAGAGACACAGGGGCTGAACCTGCTGGAGCTGCTGGGAATGGGCTCTGAGTGCCCAAAGCTCACAGCCCAGCCTTGGCTTCCAAGAACCTCTGGGACTCCCCTTCCCTGCAAGCCAAGAGTACCTGAGGCACTAAAGGACACCAAGAGCCAGCACAGGAGTGACAAAATGGGAGTCAGGCCTGGAGATAACCCAGCAGAGACTAATTAGTCTAGACCTAAATCACTCTGAGGTCCCAAACAACACGAAGGGAGCAGGGAACTCCCACCCAAGAGCCAGCAGCGCTGGGAGCAGGAATCCAGCACCTTTACTGGTGGAAATGGGTGCCCAAGAGCTCTGCAGCTGCTTGAGGGGACCACCAGGATTTCCCAAGGCTGGAATAAATCCGGGATTTTCTCTGCAGGGGTCTCCAGCAGAGCAGGAGTTACAGAGCTGCAAGTTCCACCCACGCACCCACTGCTCACACCCTGACCCAGAACGAAGCCAAGCCCTGGGACACAGCCCTGGAAATGCACACAGCAGGACAGAGGCAGGGGGGAGAGCCAGGAATTCATCATTCCATAAAGAAAGGGGGAAGACAAAAATAATAATCTATGTCAGAATGCAGGCATCACTTAGTGCTGGGCTTCTGGTCTCCAGGGAAAAACTTCCTGGTGTCCATAGCAACACATCACCAAACCCTGGCTGGGTCTGATGGAGGGAGGCAGAGCAAAAGGAGCAAAGATGCTGTTAGCTGCGCCCCAGAGCTGGATCTGTGCCCGTGGGGACGGCTCAGGACCCAGCTCAGGGCACCACCACCCTCCCTGATTTGTGCAGAAGCTCCAGGCCAGGCTGGAATTCTGTCCCAGAACATTGGTGCATTGTGTGGCTGCGTTGCTGCCCGCCTCGTGGCCCCGTGCAGGAAGTATTACACATCCCACAGCCCTGAGCACAGGGCCAGCTGAGCAGGGCAAAGCTCATTACACCCAAATAATCCCCTAATAATGTAAGTAGCATTATCCTGGCAGGCTGGGATGCAGCAGGCGTGGGCAGGGGGTGGGAGCTGCCCAAGGAATGCCAGAATCTGCCCCCACTTTGCTCCTGTTTTGCTCAGAGCTGGTTTGGGCCAACAATTCATGGAGTGTTTGTGCTCCTGTCTCAGTGCAGAACATTCTCAGAGCCGTGTTTTGTGGGGCTGTGCCCCTGTTCTGGCTGGTTCCTGAGGGGCTGTGGGCACAGCCAGGCAGGAGCAGCCCCAGGGCTGCGTGGGCACCCTGCAGATCTCCCACTGATCCGGATCAAGGCGGCACCTCCGGTCAGGGATTGCAGCCCCAGGGTCAGGCAGCGGTGGCTGTGCTCAGCCAGAGTGTGACTTGAGCAGGGGACAATCCCAAAAAAACCCCAGAAAAACCTGTGCACAGCCAGAGTGTCACCTGGGCAGGGAACAACCTCCAAAAAACCCAGAAAAACCTGTGCACAGCCAGAGTGTCACCTGGGCAGGGGACAGCCCCAAAAAAACCCAGAAAAACCTGTGCACAGCCAGAGTGTCACCTGGGCAGGGAACAGCCCCAAAAAACTGCACAGCCAGAGTGTCACCTGGGCAGGGGACAGCCCCATAAAACCCAGAAAAACCTGTGCACAGCCAGAGTGGGAGCTGGGCAGGGGACAATCCCAAAAAACCCAGAAAAACCTGTGCACAGCCAGTGTGTGACAGCCCCCAAAAACCCCAGGGCTGTGCTCAGCCAGAGTGTCACCTGGGCAGGGAACAATCCCCAAAAAATCCCAGAAAAACCTGTGCACAGACAGAGTGTGACCTGGGCAGGGGACAATCCCAAAAAAACCCAGAAAAACCTGTGCACAGTCAGAGTGTCACCTGGGCAGGGGACAATCCCAAAAAAACCCCAGGGCTGTGCTCAGCCTGAGTGTGACCTGGGCAGGGAACAATCTCAAAAACCTGTTGTGCACAGCCAGAGTGTGACCTGGGCAGGGAACAGCCCCCAAAAAACCCAGAAAAACCTGTGCACAGCCAGAGTGTGACAGCCCCCAAAAACCCCAGGGCTGTGCACAGCCAGAGTGTGACCTGGGCAGGGAACAGCCCAAAAAACCCCAGGGCTGTGCTCAGCCTGAGTGTGACCTGGGCAGGGGACAGCCCCCCAAAAAATCTGTGCACAGCCAGAGTGTGACCTGGGCAGGGGACAATCCCAAAAAAACCTGTGCACAGCTAGAGTGTGACCTGGGCAGGGCACAGCCCCCAAAAAATCCCAGGGCTGTGCACAGCCAGAGAGTGACCTGGGCAGGGGACAATACCAAAAAAATCTGTGCACAGCCAGAGTGTGACCTGGGCAGGGAACAGCCCCAAAAAACTGCACAGCCAGAGAGTGACCTGGGCAGGGGACAATCCCAAAAAACCCAGAAAAACCTGTGCACAGCCAGTGTGTGACAGCCCCCAAAAACCCCAGGGCTGTGCTCAGCCAGAGTGTCACCTGGGCAGGGGACAATCCCCAAAAAATCCCAGAAAAACCTGTGCACAGCCAGAGTGTGACCTGGGCAGGGGACAATCCCAAAAAATCCCAGAAAAACCTGTGCACAGACAGAGTGTCACCTGGGCAGGGGACAGCCCCAAAAAAACCCAGAAAAACTGTGCACAGCCGGAGTGTGACCTGGGCAGGGAACAATGCCAAAAAAACCTGTGCACAGCCAGAGAGTGACCTGAGCAGGGGACAATCCCAAAAAACTGCACAGCCAGAGTGTGACCTGGGCAGGGGACAATCCCAAAAATCTGTGCACAGCCTGAGTGTGACCTGGGCAGGGGACAGCCCCAAAAAAACCCAGAAAAACTGTGCACAGCCAGAGAGTGACCTGGGCAGGGGATAGCCCCAAAAATCCTGTGCACAGCCAGAGTGTCACCTGGGCAGGGAACAATCCCAAAAAACTGCACAGCCAGAGTGTGACTTGGGCAGGGGACAATCCCAAAAAACCCCAGGGCTGTGCTCAGCCAGAGTGTCACCTGGGCAGGGGACAGCTCCCAAAAAACCTGTGCATAGCCAGAGAGTGACCTGGGCTGGGAACAATCCCAAAAAACCCCAGGGCTGTGCACAGCCAGAGTGTCACCTGGGCAGGGAACAATCCCAAAAACCTTCAGAAAAACCTGTGCACAGCCAGAGTGTGACAGTCCCCAAAACTGTGCTCAGCCAGAGTGTGACCTGGGCAGGGAACAGCCCCAAATCCTGTGCACAGCAGCTCTGTCCCCCAGGAGGGCACAGGGACCCTGCCCTGGGGCTGCTCCAGGCTCTCAATCTGCAATTCCCCCCGTGCATCCCTGGGCAATTCCCCCCCTTCATTTCAGGAGGGTCAAGGACTTTGTTTGTTTTCCTGTGCTCTTCCTGCAGCAGCAGGATGGGGAAATGCTGAACCTCTGGAACACTTGGAGCACTTCAGGAGTGGAAGGAGAACAGGGGAATCATTTCCACCCACCCTGGAGGGTTTGCTGCTCACCACCAGCACTAAAAACCCCAACTTGGGTTCCCCCAGGCAGCCCCACAAACCCGAGGAACAGCAAACCAGGAGCAGCTTTTAGTAAAGATCCATCCATCCTTCCTTACTGGGAGCAGAGCAGGTGATGCTCTTTTCCCTCTTATTTCCCCTTTTCCCTCCTATTTCTCCTTTCCTCACCAATTTCCCCTTTTCCCTCCTATTTCCCCTTTTCCCACTGATTTCTCTTTTCCCCACCATTTTCCCTTTTTCCCCCCTATTTCCCTTTTTCCCACCAATTTCCCCTTTCCTCACCAATTTCCCATTTTCCCACTGATTTCTCTTTTCCCCACCATTTCCCCTTTCCTCACCATTTTCCCTTTTCCCCCTCTATTTCGCTTTTTCCCACCAATTTCCCGTTTTCCCACTGATTTCTCTTTTTCCCCCTATTTCCCCTTTCCTCACCAATTTCCCTTTTTCCCACCAATTTCCCTTTCTCCACCAATTTCCCCCTCTCAGACCCTCCAGGAAGGTCTGTCAGGGAAAAGCTGCTCCAGGTGAGATTTGGCTCCACAAAAAACTGGAAATTCCCAACCCTGCTGCCAGCATGTTTGTGACACAGCATCTCCACAGGAACACGGGCATGCCTGGCTTAATTAACTGCCAGCAATTAATATTTACACAACGCTGAGAGAGCCACAGGTGAAGGAAAAGCAAAGCATTCACCCTGAAATTAATAACGGGAAAATGAGTTTGGTGGGAGCCAGGAGTGATGCAGGGACTGAGAGCTGAGCAAGGGGGTGACAATGTGAGATCCCATGGGGTGTGGGATATTATTATGGGATGGATCCATCCCTTGGGATGGGCAGGGACGTGTGGGTGTCACTATGGGATGGATCCAGCCCCTGCAGTGCTGGATGTTGGATGCTGGGGGAGCAGGAATCTTCACACCTGTGTGGGGATGAATTTCCTTCCAGCAGCTTCCAGCAGCTTCCCAGAGCTGTGGGGCATGGAGAGCTCCTCACCCCATCCCCTGCAGGGTCCCTGAGGCTGGAAATCCTCTTGGCAGGACCCCCCTGTGCGTGGTGGGATGCAGCTCCAGCAGGGAGGGTGAGGAAAGCTGGGTATTCCTGGGGGGAATTCCTGGGGGTATTCCTGGGGTATTCTCAGGGCATTCCCAGGGCATTCCTGGGATATTCCTGGGGGTATTCCCTGGGGAGGACATCCCTGAGGGCATTCCTGAGGTTATTCCCAGGGTATTCCTGGGGTATTCCTGGGGTTATTCCTGAGGGCATTCCTGGGGTATTCCTGGGGTTATTCCTGAGGGCATTCCTGGGGGTATTCCCAGGGTATTCCTGGGGCATTCCTGGAGCATTCCTGGGGCATTCCTGGGGTATTCCTGGGGTTATTCCTGGGGTATTCCCAGGGCATTCCCGGGGTTATTCCTGGGGTTATTCCTGGGGTTATTCCCAGGGTATTCCTGGGGTATCCCTGGGGTTATTCCTGGGGCATTCCTGGGGCATTCCTGGGGTTATTCCTGGGGCATTCCTGGGGGTATTCCTGGAGCATTCCTGGGGTATTCCTGGGTTATTCCTGGGGTTATTCCTGGGGGTATTCCCGGTGGCATTCCTGGGGTTATTCCTGAGGTTATTCCTGGGGTTATTCCTGAGGGCATTCCTGGGGGTATTCCCAGGGTATTCCTGGGGGTATTCCCGGTGGTATTCCAGGGACAGACCCCAGGAAGGGCCGGTTCCTCAGCTCTGGGGCTCAGGAAGAGGAAGCCCAGCCCTTGCCAGCACAGCAGCCCCGGAGGCAGTGACTGGGCAGGAAGGAATTCTGTGCTGGAAGCTCTGGGGGCTGAGGGAGAAGCAGGGGATGGGGAACACAGAGGAGCAGGAAAACTCTGCTGGGAGATGGGGACAAGGAGGGGACACCCCAGATCCTGCACCCCAAACCCTCCCAGGCTCCCAGGGGTCAGGGGAGGATTTCCCCTCCAGCAGGAGCTGAGCTGTGCCCCAGGGGTGGCCAGGGAGGAAGGGTGGGAACTCCAGGGCCACGGGATATGGGTTTCTCATCAGCCAAAGGCTCCTGCCTGCTGTCCTGCAGCCACAAAAACGCCTTGGGAAGGAAGGGGAGGATGGGCTGGCAGCCAGATGATGCTGGTCCTTCAGGGGACAGCCCCAGCCCTGTCCTGTGGGGCTGCTTGGCCCTGGGAATGTGCCTGGACACAGAACCAGGATTAACCAGGTTAGAAAAGAGCTTGGAGAGTCCCCCCAGGTCCCTGCTGAGGAGGTGCCAGCAGCACAGAGGGACCCAGGCAAGGATCAGCCCTGAAATAAAGGAAGGGACCAACACTGGGATGCTCAGCCCTGTGCTGGATCTGAGCCCTGCTCACACGGAGCTGCCACAGATAAAATCCATTTCCATCAATGGAAATGCCAGATTTACCTTTGGACAAAAGCTTTTCTCTCCTGATCCTTCCCCTCAGTAAAATCCAAAAGCAGCACGTGGTGCTGACCCTGCCTTTGTTCAATATTTACATTTTTAAGCTGGGGTGGGCTGAGCACTCCTGATGGGCTGAGGGCAGGCACCAGGGATGTGCTGGGGGATTTCTGAGCCTGCTCTGGCTGCTTCTCCCACTGGATCCAGGAGGATGGGGCAGGGACAGAGGGCTGGGGACAGTGGGGACCACCCAGCTCAGAGTTCCCAAAGCTCAGAGTATATTCCAGCCGGGATTATGAACCCCTCCAGCCTCTCCTGGCTCCCAGGCAAAGCCATCTGTGGCTTACAGCTCAAAACCCTCCATGTCACAGCTCCTAATCCAGCCCTAGGCCTCCCTAATTAGATCAGGAGCAATTATTGCCCCCAGCTGGCTCACACTGGGGACAGTGGGCACACAGAAGCCGTGGGTGCCCTGAGGATGGAGCTGGAGTGGCACCAGGGCTGGGGAGGCAACAGGGGGCTGGGAGCTGCAGGCAGGGCTGCAGTGAGCCTGGCTGGCTGTCACAGGTGCCCAAAGAGGTGCCAAAGCACCCTGAGGGCACGGCAGGACACCGTGCCAGCTCTGGGTCACACGGGGACACAAAAAGAGAGAGGAGGGAGGTGACAAACACCCAGAGGAGACAAAGGAGGGAAGGAGAAAAATCAAGAGGAGAGAAGGGAAACCAAACAAAACAAAACAGAACTCCAGGGCCCTGCCTGCACAGCAGAATTTGCTTCTGGCTGCGTTTGTGGAAATAATTCTCCAAAGCAGTGTGGAGGAAGCTGTGATTGTCTTCCCATGCTGACCCGGCTGCAGGCAGCTGCCCGTGCCTGCCTGCAGGATGTTTACTTCCCACACAGCGCTGGGATGTGCCAGGGAAACCCAAAAACCCCTCTGGGGCTCAGCAGCTCCCAGCTCCTGCCCTGCAGGATCCCCCAGCCCCACTCCAGCAGCACCCTGGGGTGTCCTGAAGGAGATCTGGGATCAGCCTGCTCTGCTGGGAGCACTCACTGCTGCTGGGACTCTCCCAGGTTCCCAAGACAAAGAGGAAAAAGTGGCTTTTCTAGTTCTGGGAGCTGTGGGGAGAGCTGATGTCCTGAGTGCAGGCAGCACAGAGGGACAGCAGAGCTGTGAGCTCCCCCAGCCTGAGAGCTGGGCTGTGCAGAGCCAGGGAACAGCCTGGATCCCGGGGATTCCAATGGATCCCACGAGTTCCACTGCACCCCAGGAGTTCCACTGCATCCCAGGGATTCCACTGGATCTCAGGAGTTCCACTGCATCCCAAGATCCCACTGGATCCCAAGAGTTCCACTGGATCCCTGGAGTTCCACTAGATCCCAGGAATTCCACTGCATCCCAAGAGTTCCACTGGATCTCAGGGATTCTAATGGATCCCAGGAATTCTACTGGATCCCAAGAGTTCCCTTTCATCCCAGGAATTCCACTGCATCCCAAGAGTCCCACTGGATCCCAAGAGTTCCACTGCATCCCAAGAATCCCACTGCATTCCAGGAGTTACACTGGATCCAGGAATTCCACTGGATCCCAAGAGTCCCTCTAGATCCCAGGAATTCTACTGGATCCCAGGAGTTCCACTGCACCCCAAGAGCTCCACTGCATCCCAGGAATTTCACTGGATCCCAAGATTCCACTTCATCCCAAGAATCCCACTGCATCCTTCGAGTTCCACTGCATCCCAAGAGTTCCACTGCATCCCAGGAATCCCACTGCATCCCAAGAGTTCCCACCCTGGCATGGCCTGGGCCCCTCCTGAGCACCCTCACACGGGTGCAGTGACACCCCCAGGCAGAACAGGAGGGTGAGGGTCCCCTTGAGCCCTCCCTGGGCAGTTCCATCCCTGAGCTCCCTTTCCATGCAGGAATTCCTGCTGCTGTCCCCCCTGAGCTCCCTTTCCATGCAGGAATTCCTGCTGCTGTCCCCCCCGAGCCTGCCCTGCCCAGCCTGGCGCTGTTTCCTCTCATCCCATCGCTGTTTGGCAGAACTGCCACCTTCCCTTTGCACCAGGAGCGTGCCAGGGTGGCTGAGTGGGGTCTGGAGGAGGATGAGGAGTGTGGCTCTGGGAATTTGGGGATCAGGACATGCTGGGGATGTGACCCTGGAGCATCAGTTCAGTGGGAACATCCCTGCTTCCAGTGCACAAATCCCACGTGCTGGCAGCTCCCTCCCATCCCCAACTGGATCTTTATTTTATTTTATTTTATTTCTTTTTTTTCCTGGATAACATTTGTTCAGCTCGTCATGGCAACAGGATCCCCTGGAACTGCAGCTGCAGCTCCTGGAGCTCTGCAGGCACCAGGGAGCCCCTCCCAGCAGAGCTCAGCCCCCAAACTGGGAGTGACTGGGAATGCAAAACTGGGAGTGACTGGGAGCCTGAACTGGGAGTGACTGGAACCCCAAACTGGGAGTGACTGGGAGCCTGAACTGGGAGTGACTGGGAATGCAAAACTGGGAGTGACTGGGAGCCCAAACTGGGAGTGACTGGAACCTCAAACTGGGAGTGACTGGGAATGCAAAACTGGGAGTGACTGGGAACCCCAAACTGGGAGTGACTGGAACCTCAAACGGGGAGTGACTGGAACCTCAAACTGGGAGTGACTGGGAGCTCCAAACTGGGAGTGACTGGGAACCCTGGACTCGGAGTGACTGGAATCTCAAACTGGGAGTGACTGGCACCCTCAAACTAGGAGTCCCAAACTGGGAGTGACTGGGAACCCTGAAATGGCGAGTGACTGGAAGTCCCAAAATGGGCATGACTGGGAATGCCAAACTGGGAGTGACTGGGAGCCCCAAACTGGGAGTGACTGGGAATGCCAAACTGGGAGTGACTGGGAACCCTGAACTGGGAGTGACTGGGTGCCCCAAACTGGGAGTGACTGGGAATGCAAAACTGGGAGTGACTGGGAGCCCCAAACTGGGAGTGACTGGGAGCCCCAAACTGGGAGTGACTGGGAGCCCCAAACTGGGAGTGACTGGAACCTCAAACTGGGAGTGACTGGGAACCCCAAACTGGGAGTGACTGGGAGCCCTGAACTGGGAGTGACTGGGAGTGACTCGAACTGGGGAGTGACTGGGAATGCAAAACTGGGAGTGACTGGGAACCCCAAACTGGGAGTCCCAAACTGGGAGTGACTGGGAACCCTGAACTGGGAGTGACTGGGTGCCCCAAACTGGGAGTGACTGGGAATGCCAAACTGGGAGTGACTGGAACCCCAAACTGGGAGTGACTGGGAACCTCAAACTGGGAGTCCCAAACTGGGAGTGACTGGGAACCCCAAACTGGGAGTGACTGGGAGCCCCAAACTGGGAGTGACTGGGAGCCCCAAACTGGGAGTGACTGGAACCTCAAACTGGGAGTGACTGGGAACCCCAAACTGGGAGTGACTGGGAGCCCCAAACTGGGAGTGACTGGGAGCCCCAAACTGGGAGTGACTGGGAGCCCCAAACTGGGAGTGACTGGGAACCCTGGACTGGGAGTGACTGGGAATCTCAAACTGGGAGTGACTGGGAGCCCCGAACTGGGAGTGACTGGGAATCCCAAACTGGGAGTGACTGGAACCTCAAACTGGGAGTAACTGGCACCCTCAAACTGGGAGTCCCAAACTGGGAGTGACTGGGAGCCCCAAACTGGGAGTGACTGGGAACCCTGAACTGGGAGTGACTGGGAGCCCTGAACTGGGAGTGACTGAGACCCCAAACTGGGAGTGACTGGAATCTCAAACTGGGAGTGACTGGGAGCTCCAAACTGGGAGTGACTGGAACCTCAAACTGGGAGTGACTGAGACCCCAAACTGGGAGTGACTGGAATCTCAAACTGGGAGTGACTGGGAATGCCAAACTGGGAGTGACTGGAACCCCAAACTGGGAGTGACTGGAACCCCAAACTGGGAGTGACTGGGAATGCCAAACTGGGAGTGACTGGAACCCCAAACTGGGAGTGACTGGGAATGCAAAACTGGGAGTGACTGGGAGCCTCGAACTGGGAGTGACTGGAACCTCAAACTGGGAGTGACTGGGAGCCCAAACTGGGAGTGACTGGAACCTCAAACTGGGAGTGACTGGGAATGTAAAACTGGGAGTGACTGGGAGCCCAAACTGGGAGTGACTGGGAACCCCAAACTGGGAGTGACTGGCACCCTCAAACTGGGAGTCCCAAACTGGGAGTGACTGGGAAGCCCAAACTGGGAGTGACTGGGAGCCCCAAAAGAGGCCACACCTCTCTGCCCACCCCAGGCCCCTTAACTGGGATGGAACTGGGATTTGGGGATAAAATCTCCAGGCTGCTGCCCAGCCCTGCTCCCCACACTGTGCCTGCAGCAGGAACTGCTCTCCACAAGGATTATCCACAGAATTCCACAAGGATTATCCACAGAATTCCAGAATTATTGCAGCTGGAAAAGCCCATAGAGCCCAAGCTGTGCCTGATCCCCACCCTGTCCCCAGCCCAGAGCACTCAGTGCCACCTCCAGGTGACACCTCCAGGGATGGGATCCAACCCTCCCTGGGCACCTTTCCATGGGGAAATTCCCCCTGCATTCCCAGCAGGGCTGTAGAGCCCCACAGGGAACCTCAGGCTCCAGGAACAGCAATAAATCCAAAACACTCTGCTCACATTTCCCAGGAACTGCTTAATTCCCCTCCCCATTATCCCTGAGAATATCTTAGCAGTTCTGGGTGTCTTGGGGAGAGGATGAGAAAGGATAGATTGCATTTTAATTAATAATTGCTGGAATGCAGGGCGGGAGCCATGGCCAGCCTGGAGCAGGAGCTGTGCCCAACAGAAGGGGACAGCACAGCTGTCCCCAGGTGCCACAGGGCTGGTGGCAGGTCCTGTGCTGGGGAGGGTCCCCAGAAGAGCTGTGAGCAGCCCCCTCTGCCATCCCCTCCTCTTGAAACCTCTGCAAGGACTTTTAGCCCAGAGCTGAAATCTGCTGTGACACGAGGAGCTCAGTGATGGGGGACAGTGACACCAGGTGTGGCACAAACCAAACCCTTCCACACACAAAAAACCAACACCAAGGTGGGCAGGAGCCACCAACACCTTCCTGCCCTCTCCCCTCCCTCCCATCTGCTGCTGTTTGCAGATGTGCAGCTGTGCAGATGTGCAGATGTGCAGATGTGCAGATGTGCAGATGTGCAGCACGCCCTGAGCTGCATTTTGGGCTGCAGGAAGGGTCACTGCAGGCAGCTGAGGAGGGGAAGATGGGATTTCCTCTCACATCTGGTGCAGCTTAAAAACATCCTGAGCTGTGTGGATGGGAACAGGGGGATGTGGGGGGATGATGTGCTGGGCTGGAAACAGGACACAGCACAGGGACCTGGCTGAGCACAAATCCCTCTGAGCAGTCACAGTGACACGTGGCTGGGCTTGGTGGCCCTCTGTGGATCCCAGGCCACGCTCTGGAGGACACCACACCTCAGCCAGGTCCTGGGGAGCAGTGCCCTGTGCCCTGCTGGACCTGTCACAAATCTGCAGTGCTGCAGAGCATCAAAGGCATCCCCACATCCCCTCCTGCACTGGGCTCACCCCAGGGCCAGCCTGGATGGGACTTGGAGCAGCCTGGGACAGGGGAAGGTGTCCCTGCCCATGGCAGGGGGTGGGACTGGATGATTTTTAATGTCCCTTCCCAAATTCAGGGATTCTGTGACATCCCCCCCAAGTGTGGGGCCAAACCTGAGCTGTCCCTGCCTGCAGCAGCTTTGGGCCACCCCAGGCTCCCTCCTGCTCCCCTGGCAGGGTGGTCTGGAGGGACACAGCCCCCCTGGCAGCCAGGCACTGGCCAGAGTCCATCTCCTCCCCTGGCTCTGATTCCTGAGCCGTGACAAGTGGGGGAGCCCCAGCCAGCTCACCTAGCCAGAGCAGGAGGGGTGGCCTGGAGCGAGCCTTGGACCCATCCCCAGGTCACAGGATTCTATTTTCAGCTCCAGCTGAGCTGGACAGGTTTTGGGGGGTCCATGCAAGGGGCTACACTCGGGTCCTAAAGCTGAGGGATGTGCAGAGCAGAATAATCTAAACTTGAGGTGCTGGCCAAAAGCTGGAAAGCCTGAGCTCATCATTCTGCTGAGGCCAGATTTCTGCTGAGCAGAGGCTGTGTTTAGTGCAGGGACACAGCTCTGGCTGTGTGGGAGTGCAGGGGGATTGTCCCCTGGCTGCCAAAGCCCACCCAGCACCACCACCCCCAGTGTGGAGCACAGGGGACCCATCCCAGCTGAAAAAAAACCCTAAAAAAAAACCCCAAAAATTTAAAAAAACCCTAAAAAGCCCAAAGAGGAAGCAGCAAAGTGTCTCTCTGAGGAAGGGGAAGGGCAAAGGAGCTGTCAGACAGGGGCATCTCCTGCTGGGCACTGTGGAGGCAGTGCCAGGGTGGCCAGGACAGGAGGTGACACAATGGAAACATTCAGGCTCGCTGCTCACATGAGACAGGCAGGACAGAAAGGAGCTTATTGCTGGCTGCTGCAGCAGGGATTTGCTGCTTGCTGCTGCTGTGGTTTGTGTGTGCAGCTTCCCGTGTGGAAATGCTTTTTCCCTTTAACCTCCACCCACCAGCCCCGTGCATTTCAGTGCTGCTTCCCAAACATATGGCACATCCATCAGGGACATCAGGGGTGCTATATTTAAAATATTACAAAAGAAAAGCCAGGAGCTGACTTTTTTTTTTTTTTTTTAAACTAGGGCAGCGTTTGAGAGGGAGCAATGTGGGGATTTAGGATTTTCTCTGGCAGCTCAGAGAAGCAGCCCCAGGCTGGCACCTCGCCACCTCTCAGCACACTGTTGCTCCCAGAGTCTGGGAACACTTTTGGGAGAGGATGTGCCTGCTCTGTCCCTGCCTGAGCCCAGCACAGCCCTGTCCAGCTGAGCCTTGCTCTGCACGTGGTGCTCCAAGAGTGCACACAGCTCCTTCCTCCCTGGCTTTTCCACAAAAATCCCTCTGGATTTATTTTTGGGGGGTGCTGAGAACCTCCTGAATTCCCCCAAATCACTCTGTGTGTGCACTGATCATTGATCTCCCAACAAGGAGACAAAATCTGATTTATCAAACCACATCCTTTGCCTTTCCCCACTCTGCACTCCCTTGTTTTATTTTAAACCCTATTCCTGTCTGCATTGTAACTCCAACCTGGGAGACTTCGTCATAGCCAGGGAATGAGGGGTGTTGGAGCTGCTATTTTTAACTCTTTCTACCCCAGCTGAAATCAAATCCCCATCCAGAGGCACTGAAATGGGAATTTGGGCTGGGGGTGACAGCTGGCAAAGCAAAGCCCTGGCGTCACCGAGGGGACAATGTCCCCAGAAATAGGCTGCAGGGCAGGGATTTTTGTTACAGAGCACCAGAGCAGCAGCCCCCAGCCAGTCCCATTCCAGGGGATGAATTACAGCTCAGGGATGGGGGCAAAACTCCAGCAGGAGCTTCCCTGGCTGGCTCCAAATTCCTCCAAGCGCTCTCACAGCCTGGGAAGGTGTTTCTGAAACAGCTGGGAGGGCACTGCCACATCCCCTTGGAGCCCTCCTGAACCAAACTCCCTGCAAATTATGGGGTGGAAGAGATGAAATCCAGTCCTGCAGCCCCCTAACACTCAGCATCCCCCAAAACAGAGCAAAGCCTCGGAGGGGAGCTGAGCTGAGCCTCCAGGAGGGTGTTTGCTGCTTTTAATCTGCCGTGATCCCCTCTTAATTCTGTTAAAGACTGCAAATGGAGCCTGTAAGTGGCCCTGGAAAGATTGTCCCCACCCCCAGGGAGCTCATTTGGGACACCTGGCCTTGCTTAGGGGTGGCAGAGGTGGATGGAGCAGGTGGGGGGACAGGGACATGCCAGGGACACCCCATGGCCACACAGAATCCTTCCTGAGCTCTCCAAGGCACAGAGCCCAAGGGGGGACAGGGACATGCCAGGGACACCCCATGGCCACACAGAATCCTTCCTGAGACCTCCAAGGCATGGAGCCCAAGCAGGAGGGGGGACAGGGACATGCCAGGGGCACCCCCATGGCCACACAGAATCCTTCCTGAGCTCTCCAAGGCATGGAGCCCAAGCTGTGCCTGATGCCCACCTTGTCCCCAGCACTGAGTGCCACCTCCAGGATGGGGACACTCCCCTCAGGACAGGCTCTCTGACCCACAGCATCCTTGGGGCAGTGCTGGAAAAGCCCACACTGCCTCATTCCATCCTCAGTGCTGGGCTGGAACCCCACGGGACAGAGCTCTGAGGAGCCCACCCAGCCCCTTGGCACTGCCAGAAGGGGACCCAGAGGGGGTTTTAAGCAATACCTGGGCAAGGTGATGCCAGGCTGGTGACAATGACAGCACCTGAGGCCTCTCTGAGCCACCTGAGCCTGGCAGAGGTGGCAGGGGGACACATTCAGCAGTGCCAGGGACAGGCTGGAGTGCTCACAGCTGATATCCCTGCTCCTCCACAGCCTCAGGTGCTGCCCCAGGAGAGGCAGAAATCCCCTGGGCTGGGCTCTGAGAGCTCCTGGTGTCACCCAAAGCCAGCTGTGGCTGCAGCTGGCCAAGGGACCGAGCTGTCCCTGTGACAAGGCAGCAGGTCCTGCTCTCCCTGCCATCTGTGTGTTTGTGTGCTTCCCACACCACCACAATCAGCAGCCTGGGCTCCAGCCAGGCTCAGGAGGAGTTCTCAGAAAACTTCCCAGCCATTTGAGCAGCCTCATCATTTCTTTTATGGCTCCCCCAGTGCAGACTCATCACCGGGATCACCACGGCCCAAAGTGACACTCCTGACAGCTCCTGGGGGCTACATCCCCAAAAATCCCAAACCTCCCTCACCTGCAGGGTCCAGCAGCCCAGCTGAGGCCAGAACCCCTCACCCTGAAAGGTTTGCCATGTCCCCAGCACAGAACTTGTCACCAGAGCTCTGCCACAGCCCTGAGGTGCACTTGGTGCAAAAACAAAGAGAGAAAATAAATCATAAACCAGTTAATGGCTGGAGTCTCCTTCCAGCTCCAAAGAAAGCTGGTGGCACCTTGTCCTGCTGGTCACCTCCTCCCTGCAGGATGTCCCCACCCTCCCAGCCCTCCACCTGCACTAAGGCTGCAAAAGTCACTCCAGTGGCCCCAGGGTGGCCAGGACTGCACCAAGCCCAAGCCAATCTCAGTTCCCACCCCAGGAAAGCGCTGCTGAAAACCCCCCCCGTGGATTTTTGGCAGTTGTGGCTCCCCTGCCTGGCTCCAGCAGCAGCAGGAAGCTGGGATGTGCTGCATTCTCCATGTGGGACCCCAGGAGAGGAGCTGTGCTGCCCCTGGGGCTGCTCTGCCTTGGCAAACCCCACTCTGATTTCAGGCTGCCTGAAAAACAGACTTGAGCTTGCACATCCCCAGACATCTGCCCCAGGCAAGCAG
The DNA here is from genome assembly GCF_009819885.2 of Catharus ustulatus. Taxonomy (NCBI): domain Eukaryota; kingdom Metazoa; phylum Chordata; class Aves; order Passeriformes; family Turdidae; genus Catharus; species Catharus ustulatus. Next base: position 17,650,360 of record NC_046235.1, on the reverse strand, counting down.
CAGGACACACATGCACAAGCAAATTTGGCAACTGGATGAGAGTTAAATGTGCATTTAATTGAGATTTATAGGGGAACTTGCAATGGCAATTGATTATCAAAATCAGATTATTTATGGAGGTTTAGCAGCTATACAGGAGATTAATGCTGGTTGCAGAATAAATCCTCAGTAAATGTATGTTTCTCCAGTAATCAGCTAATAACATGTCAACCTAATTATCTCCTGCAAGGGGCCCAGCAATTCTGACACTGCAAGATGTTGTCACCTGCAAATCGCCACCAGGAGCCACAAGCAGCCTCTGCCTGCACACCCACAGGGACTCCCTGTGCTGCAGCAGCTCCTCTGCTGTCCCCAACTAGTGTTTGCTCGTTAGAGAAATGTTTATTGAAGGTTTTATTGCCATGTTTCTGGCAGCAGCAAAGCTGTGCCATGCAGCCAGCCCCACCCTGGGCTGCTGAGGGTCCCCTCCTCTGCCCAGATGCCAGGATGTGCCACAGGGATGTCCCCAGGGGATTCCATCCTGGGAGGAGGTGGCAGATGCCCCCAGGAGGGGCAGGAGGGTGCCCTGCCTCTCGCCATGGCCACAGGACCACTGCTGTGGGATGCAGGGATGCTCTGGCAGTCACCATGGCAACCCCAGTACACAGCCAGGAGAACAAAGCTGCCAGGAGAGAAACTGCAGAAGGGAAGAGAAAAGGAAGGTGGGGTGGAAGGAAAAAAATCAGGAAAGGCCTTGGAGCAAAGGCTGGGGCAGGGGGGAGCCCTGGGGAGGGGAAACAGCGGTGGTGGAAGATGGAGCTGCCACCAGGATGCTCTCCTGGGGATGACCTTCAGCACAGCCACCCCCTGAGTGCACCCTGGGACATTCTGTGTGTCCCAGCAGAGGATCCCTCCAGGACACGGCCTGTGCCCCTGCCAGGGTGAATGTCCCACTGTGGGGCAGGGGGTGACACCACCAGAAAGCCCAGAGGAGCTCTGGGGCAGGGTCAGACCTCAGGGACCCTCAGGGGATGGATGGATGGATGATGGATGGATGGATGGATGGATGGATGGATGATGGATGGATGGATGATGGATGGATGATGGATGGATGGATGATGGATGGATGATGGATGGATGGATGGATGGATGATGGATGGATGGATGGATGGATGGATGGATGATGGATGGATGGATGATGGATGGATGATGGATGGATGGATGATGGATGGATGGATGGATGGATGGATGGATGATGGATGGATGGATGGATGGATGATGGATGGATGGATGATGGATGGATGATGGATGGATGGATGATGGATGGATGGATGGATGGATGATGGATGGATGATGGATGGATGGATGATGGATGGATGATGGATGGATGGTGATGGATGGATGATGGATGGATGGTGATGGATGGATGATGGATGATGGATGATGGATGGATGATGGATGGATGATGGATGGATGGATGGATGGATGATGGATGGATGATGGATGGGTGGATGGATGATGGATGGATGGATGGATGGATGGATGGATGGATGGATGGATGATGGATGGATGGGTGGATGGATGATGGATGGATGGATGGATGGATGGATGGATGGATGATTGGATGAAGGGATATTGGATGATGGCTGGATGGATGGATGATGGATGAGGGGATTTTGGATGGAGGGATGAGGTTATTCAGCACCTTCCCCTTTCCCAGCACAGATGGGTTGGCTCTGATTTTGGGTCACACACATCACACCAGCTCAGGTCTCTCCCACTCCACCCCAGTTTCGGGCTCCAGGCCCACTTCTGAGCCCAGCTGTGCCAGCTCTTTGTCCTGCTGCTGCCCACGTGGAGCAGGGCTGCCTGAGCCCCCTAAAAGGTATTTTAGGGCTCAGAACACAAACAATAACCAGTCCCAAACCCACAGCAGTGGCTGGCTGTGAAAGGAACCTGGAACCAGTGGAAAATCGAGTGCAGGACAATTCATTGCACGTCTTAGGGCTCACCTGACCCCAGAGCAGGGGCAGAGCAGGGGGCAGAGGGGCAACCACCAACCCCTTGTTCAGCAAGAACACATCCACACTCTGCACTCTCCCTTCTCCTCCCCACTCCAAAGGCAGAGAATCCAAAACCATTCACCAGGGTTTGGGTCAGAAAGCAGCAACTCCAACCTCTCTCAGCACGAATGGAAAATAACATCCCAACCCCACCTGGCTGTTTATCCTAATGAAATAACAAACCCCAGAGGGAAGATCCCCCTCTGCAGAGCAGCCCTGGCTGTAGCTGAGCAGGAAACACAGACACAGCCTCTTCTGGTGCCTCCCCCAGCTGAGAGGACAAGAACGGTACTGAGGGGGCAGCAGGAGGTCACAGATCCATGGAACCCTGGCAGGAATGGGAGAAAAACTGAGCAAACATCCAGGAAAAAGCCTGGTGAAGCAGCTCAGCCATTTTAGCAAAGAGGAGATGAAAGGAACCACGAGGTGAGGGGCACAGGAGCTGCTGGAGCAGGGGATGGGCACCCAGAAAGCTGCAGCAGTGGGACAGGAGTCTCCAAAAATCAAACCACACCTCTGCACCGGTGTGACACAGCCAAGGGGGCTCCACACCCCCTCCAGGCACATCCTGGGGCTCCCCAGCAAGAGGTGCCAGCAGGGACAAGGCACACCTGGCACAACGAACAGCCCTGGGCACAGAGAGAATTCCTCACCCTCCTCCTGCTCCCCTTGGCTCCTGCATTCTGAATCCCGACTTCCAGAGCAGGGGGAGCTCTGGGCAGGCAGACAGGGCTGGCTCCTGCTAAAAGCCTTTGGTGCTTTCATCAGGGCTGGGGAAAAACCAGGGGGGAGGCGAGGGGCCAAGCCCTGGCAGCGGGTCCTGCTGCTCATGGGCACAGAGATTGAGTCCTGCTGATGGCCAGAGAGGCCCCTGGCACAGAGGCTGGACACAGTTAAAGGAATAAAGCAGGGATTTATTAAAAACCCTTCACAGGATTCACCTTGGGCAGGTAAAGAGCCTGGATGTGGCTACACCCAAGATGGACCCAAGTCAGGAATTTTCACACTTTTATCAGTTCTGTTCCATTCCCACTTGGGGTTCATTGTCCAATCCCAGCTCCAGGCTCTGCAGTCCCACCCTCCCAGATTCTCTCCTCAATTCCCTGTTTGCACTTTTTGGGGCTGGAGCTGCAGCATGTCCTTGGTTCTGGGCTGGAAAAGGATTGTTGTGTGTGCCTGGGCTGGGAGAGAACCTGGAACACTTTGTGTGGAGTTCAGAGTCACACACCAATACAGAGCCTGGAACACTTTGTGTGGAGTTCAGAGTCACACACCAATACAGAGCCTGGAACACTTTGTGTGGAGTTCAGAGTCACACACCAATACAGAGCCTGGAACACTTTGTGGGGAGTTCAGAGTTCTATCCTAACGCAGGGCAGAGTCTGGGAAATATAAAAACTAAAACTTGAGGCATCACTCCCTCCTGGGCAGGGAGGGTTTAACCCTCTCCACCCCACCTCTCCATGTGTAAATAAACCCGTGTGTGTCCAGGAAAGCACCAGAGCCCCTTTTAACCCCTTGGTGCTGCGGGCACAGGAATTGGAGCATCCCTCGTTAGCAGAGCCATTCATGCAGCTCAGCTCACCCACGCCGAGGTCACGGCTGCCTTCCCCGCTGAGATGTCCCTCCCTAGCCGAAGCGACAGTCTGTCCCCAGGAGCCTCTGGATGCCACTTCGCCCAGCTCCTCATTAGCGACAATTAACGGGCAATCAATGGGCCCGGCAGAGCTGGCACTTTGCAGGGAACAAGTCCCCTTTCAGCGGGAGGAAAAAACGAGCATGGCCTTTGTTGTGCTTTTGGTGAAGTGAGCCAAAACCTGCCTGCCTGGGGACAGAACTGTGTCCCAAACTGGAGCCATGCAGGCAGAGAGGGCTGGGGGTGCTGCAGGTGTCACCTCCTGCCAGCCCCAGGTGTCCCCAGGTGTCACCTCCTGCCAGCCCCAGGTGTCACCTCCTGACAGCCCCAGGTGTCCCCTCCTGCCAGCCCCAGGTGTCCCCTCTGCCCAGCCCTCCCTCTGGACACCCATGAGATGCTCCCAGTCAAGGTGGGAGCAGGGACCAGGGGTAGAATCATGAAATAGCTTAAAATTCATCTCCTTCCACCCCAGCCATGGTAGGGACACCTTCACTGTCCCAGGCTGCTCCAAGCTCATCCAGCCTGGCCTTGGGCACTTCCAGAGATCACAGCTGCTCTGTGCCAGCCCTGCCCACCTCCCAGAGAAGGAATTTCATCCTAATGTCCCATCCAACCTCACTCTCTGTGGTGCAAAGCCAAGCCCTGCATCCTGCCCCTCCATCCCCTATAAATTATCTCTCTCCACATTTCTTGCAGGCTCCCTTCAGGTACTTTGGGTGATCCCAAAGCTTCTCTTCTCCAGGCTGGACAATCCCTCTGCTGTGCTGGGAGCCCAGAGCAGGATGCAGCACTCCAGGAGGGGATGGGCACTCTGCAGCCAGGACAGTTCCATGTCCCTGACCTCTTACACTGGGCTCCTGAAAGGATTTTGTCGTGCTGGAAATGCTGGTGCAGAATCACCCACAGGGATCAGGCAGGATCCCTCCAGCTTCACTACTCCCTGGAGTTGGGCACTGCCAACCCTCCACAGCCTCTGCTTGCTGGGAAAGGGGAAAAAAAAAAAAAAAAGACAAGAAAGCAAGAGGGAGATGGGCTGGATGTGACAGGCTGGGGGTGTGACACAGGAGCCTTGTTTGCAGCGTTTTGTCCCTGCAGTTGGAGCAGGGGCAAAGCCAAGAGTGTTCCCCACCAAACAAAGCCACAACACTGAGCTTTTCCTGCCAGGGGCACAGCTGGGGAGGGCAGCAGCACCTCAGGGTGCTGGGGCACAGCTGGGGAGGGCAGCAGCACCTCAGGGTGCTGGGGCACAGGCAGAGCAGTGCTGATGGCTCCTGCCACACTCCCAGGATGGGAAACTCCTGCCATGCCTCCAGCCACCCTCCCTGCAGCACTGCAGTGTCTGACTGCACCCTGAGCCTGCCAGGGGCTGACCTGGGGGTTCCACATCCCAAAGAGAGGGCACAGAGCCTTGTGCCACTGGGGATTGGGGACACAAGTCCAGGCCAGCCTGGGGACGAGATGGGACCTGGGGATGGGGGGATCAGTGGCCACAGCAGACCCCAGCAGCTCTCCAGGATCAGAGGAAGGATTTGTCAGATCTCTCACTGACTGAGAGCCCTTTGTGCCCAGTGGCTGTGCTGTGCCCAGAGAAGCCAAAGCAATCAGCATTTCTTGGAGACACTCTGGAAAATGTTCCCTGAGCGATGGGGAGAGCACAGCAAAGGGCCTGGAGGCACCTGCCAGCTCTGGGAGCTGCTGTGCTGGCAGTGCCACTCACAGCAGGACTGTCCCCACACAGGGCACTCCTGCAGCCCTGGGAGATGCTGTGCTGGCAGTGCCACTCACAGCAGGACTGTCCCCATGGCGCAGGGCACTCCTGCCAGCCCTGGGAGATGCTGTGCTGGCAGTGCCACACAGAGCAGGGACTGTCCCCACACAGGGCACTCCTGCCAGCCCTGGGAGCTGTGCCTTCACTGAGCCCCACCCCAGCTCTGGGCATTCCAGGCAGCACAAAGGCAGGGCACAGACAGCTCCCAGCACCTTTCCCAGGTGGGAAAGGCCACCAGGAGAGCCCTGAGCTCCAGGCTGAGCAGGGGACAGCAGGGATGAGCTGGCTGGGATCAGCCCCAGCAGCAGCTGCAGCTGGCTGAGGCACGGATTATTTTTACAGCTACTTGTAGAATGCAGTGAGTGCCTGTGGGCCCGAGCTGGGCTCACCCCAGCCCTGTCCCAGCACGTGCAAGGCACAGATCTCCCTGGAGGGTTTTTTATAGGGTTTCCTGCTCCCCCTGGGCACGCAGCTCATGGCCACACCACCCCCTCCACTCACATGCCGCTCACCAAAGTCTTTCCATTCCCTCCCGAGCTGTTTCCTCTCCTCTCCTTATTAGGGATCCACCTACCTATCCATCTTCTCATTCTCTCCCCCTCCGTGGCTATTTTTAAGATGCCATAAAAGCTTTCAACGGGAGCATCCTCAGGGAGGGAAGGGATTTTATATGTAGTCCATCAGAAGGAGTCATCACCACATAACTCACCACACAGGCAGTGACTTTCCTTTTTTTTTTTTGTTTTTTTTTTTTTTTTGCAAAAGCAGGGGAGGAGAGAACATCCCCACTCAATCCTCAGCCAGCTCATCCAGGCAGCTCCTTTTCCAGAGGGGAAGGATCAGACCCAGCCCACTCCTCTCCCAGCAGGGACAGATGTGCAAGGTCTCTCGAGTCACATCTGGGGGTGGATGAAGGATGGTTTTGCTGCCTCATCAAAGCCTGGGATCATCCAGCTTCATGCCTCAGCAGAGGAACAATGCCTGAGAGGTTCTGCC